>NC_081184.1:131305325-131905325 GCF_029867415.1 Vicia villosa | reverse complement strand
CTCCCGTTCCAATCTAACAAACTCACTTCCGGCAATCACTGCAGAAATGCATCTGCCCAGTATTACATGGTTAGAGAGAGAGAGAAATGATAACAAATATTATTGCACTATGGAATCAAAATACTTAAAATTAAATTATTTCCAACTCCCATATAATTACTAGATAGTGGGGAATCCAATGACACATGTCAAATTATAAGCATGCAAAAACAATTTTCAAATCATTGTTAAGTATTAAGCTCCATTATGTTCAAAGAATTGGGAATTTTAGTCAAAAACATAACTATACTGACCTTGCCAAGCAATGGATGTTATTACTGAAACCCTCAGTGTCAACATTAAATGCTGTGGTGGACCATATATTAGATGTCATGAATGTTGCAAATAAGTATGGTAACAAGCTCCATGAACCATCACTTGCACCACCAACATCCTCTAAAATTGATCTTACCCAAATGGAATCATGGTCACTTACAACACCTGCAGTATTTGCCACTGTTCTCATTCTCCTGATCTCTTCCTTTTCTGGTACTCCGTCAGGTAGATGTTTAACCACCCCAGTTAGCAGTGAATGTATTAACGGGGCGCCTTCTTCAAGTATGGCACCAGAAGCCTCAGATAGTAGCCTATCAAAAGCCAGGGCCAGACCAGCCTGAATACAAAAACCAATCACAGTTTCCAGATCAACTATTTGCTTCATAGAAGCTTCTCTTTCAAATCTATCGCCCGCATGAAGACTAGAAGCAACTGCTTCTAGCACATCACGATTTGATCGCAATGAGGTGTCAATGCAATTTAAAAGAGCAGCAGTGTGCTCTTTAAGCATTCTGTCTAGCCTGTCTACTCCATAGCCACCAAAAATACGTACAAAAGCCTGCAGTTCACTTAGATCTGTGACTGATTCTGCAAAGTATCCACCAACAGGCCTTGTACTCCTGAAGCATTTATGAATTGGAACAAACAATATCCCAGCACCGGATACATCCTTGATTATATTTTCGATATACCAATTGCACACAGATTCGGTGGCCGATCCTGTATGTTGGTCTGTTGGCTTCTCAAACAAGTGCAGAGAAGAAACTGGTCCTGAAAAGGATTCTAAAAGTAAAACTTCACGAATACCCTGAGTAATGTCCATGCTAATGTGCTGCTCTGCAAGATGCACAATGCTAACATGTCTCCGAATCAGTGATTCCAGCACTGAAGGCCGTTGAAGATCATTATCAGTTTTCAGAACACCAAGCAACCTTCTTCTGAAATTACCAAGAACGCATTCTCTCATGTACTGCACAAATAGTTGAGGTGTTAAAATAATAACAGTAAGACTGATGCTTGGTTCTTAAACAGCGCAGTTTGATAGGGTGGGAGTGACATAAGGGTTGATCCATTACTAGCTGAACCAGTGTCGGATTTGGATCCTCTATGTAAGGGATGGTTGTTAAGAGTGAAGTGCAGAATCGGTTACAATAATAAAATCAATAACTTCAAATATGTAAAATAAAGTGAAAGATAATCACTTTGATCTTCTCCCAACTTCAGAGGATGTAACTCCAAATGGATAATAGTTACAGTATAATAAATACAAGCAACTATTTATTTCTCAATTTATTACAACTTTATCTAGACACTTTTATATGCAAGTTTAGCACACGCACTTGTAAGCTATGAAGGATGGTCACCTCTAAGAGTAGGCGTGTCACAGTGCATGACACTTATAGGACACACGTACAGCACTTGTCGAAAAAGTGACCAGTGTCCCTAAAATTTTTTTTTTCTTTGCTTCAACTCTTTGAATTAGTGTCCAACACACGTATGACACTCATACAACGCGTATTGGACAATTCAGATAAGTTTTTCAAAAAAAAGTGTTTTTCTTTACTTCAACACACCTTATACATTTTTTGGACAAATCTCACACATTTAAAAGGGTTAAACATGGATTGAAGCAATATCACCGATGAAAAATTGAAGACATTAATTTTGATTAGAATATTTTAAACTCTTTTAGTATAAGATGGATAAATGAACCTCAAATACTATCACAAATGTAGCAATGCCGGTGTCCTACGTTTTTGACATTATCGGTGTCAGAGTGTTCGTGTCGTGTTCCGGTGTCCGTGTCAGACTGTGCTTTATAGCTTTTAAGTCTGTTGATAGATATAACTTCATTTTCTCGTAAACAAAAAAAATGCCGGAATTAGCATCCATATATGGGGGAGATGGGGACTAATCTCTTTTATACTCCAATGGCAACTAGAACCAGAACATATAGCAATTTGACCAAATATTGAGAACCATTACATTTCATTGCACTACAGAATATAATTTTTTTAGAAGATAAAGATGCACCCTAACCTCTCTCAGAACAAAGACATGGTTTAAAACACATATGGGTTCCATATCATTTAAAACTGAGCACAAATTGGTCAACCTCTGCATTGCAGCTTCTAACCTGCCATTAGAAAAAACAGGAACATTAAAAAGCAATATTACAGGATTACACTTATGCATTTAACACAAGATGAGTATGACATACATTTTGATCGAACTATTATTTTCAGGAAAGCTTTCATGTCCAGGTAAAGGAAAGCCAGCAGTCCCTTTTGGAGATTTATATGATGGAATAGACACTCTTGATGCATAATTTAGATATGAAGCTGCTTGCTCTGGAAGAAGCTGATGAAACCTCAGTGTTAGTTTTTAGAAATAGAGCTTAATTGTTAACAAAAGTATTTACCTGATTTTCTAGGGCACCAAATCCTCCTTCAGAATCAAGAATATTTATTAATCCTTCCAATCCCCCCATGATGGATTCAATCAGAGATTCGACATAGAGAACAGCATCCCTGCCAAATTTTGTAACCTGCTTGGAAATTCAAAATACAGTGACCATCTATATTTTATATTTCTCACATTTTCTATAACATCTAATGATCAATTAGGCAGCAGTAAAAAAGCTAATATGACATTTGGGTCGAATTAAGGTTTCATTCTTCAACAAGGTAGTGCAATTCATTTTACTTTTTAAGTCATAATTTTGGATTGGCAATGATATCAACACACACAATGATTATGTAACTTTAAATTTAACATTTCACACACTCTCAATTGAAAGGGAAAAAAATGGTACAAAAGTTGTATGAAGCCTTAAGTGCAAATCATCCAATTTTAACATATCCGAATGTACCGTGAATTCTGTTTTTCAAATATTATAATTCATCATTTTCCTTAAATAAAAAAATATACACCAAAATGAAAAATTGCAAACATTTTGCAGATTAAGTTCTCAAGTAAGCTAAACAAAGCAGCAAAGCACCACAACAAAAAGGAAGCAAAGTATAGCTCCATCAGAGCGTGCAGTTGGTGGCTTTAGAACTTTAGTCAGCACAGGACAATTCACAGTATAGAACAGCTGAGGTGGATTTGCTTTTACCTCTTCTGGAACAACGGGAGATGCACACTCTGGAAAACTACTAGCAATCCCAAGCCATGCACAGCAATGTTGAGGACGCCCTTCTGGACCAAACATAGTGTTTCTAAATACCTATTACAGGAGCATAATTTGGCTTTAAAATGAAGAGAAATGATAAACAGACTTCAGAATTTGAAACATAAGTCTCAAGTCATATCACAGAACTAGCCTATCATCATTCTAGAGAAACTATATTAGGTGAGGGTGGAACAGGGCACTCACAGCGGTGAGGTGCTGGTGGTAAAAGTACAGCTTCCTGAGACTACCATGCTTTGAAAGTAGAGATTCCAATTCATCCACGCATCTGTATCAGGATCATGATACTGTTAATATCTTTTCAAGGATTTGGTAAATACTTTTACACATCTTGCACATGACTAATGCATACCATAAACTATAACCTCAAAACCCAATGCTACACGAAGGCTCACTAGTAGTAAAATATATACAGGAATTCCATAAAGAGAGACCAATCTCCGAATATCTGGCAAACTAACAGTCTAATTAATCATACAGTCCCTCACACAAGAAGGCTATTAAATCAACTCAATCAAATGGAAAAGGGGGAAATACTATCCAAAATGGAAAAGGGGGTAAGTACTATCCAAAGTAGATTAGAAAAATATCATGTTATACCTCCCCAAAATAAAAAACCTCAGCCCTCTTAGAGTATTGAATTAAGTATTTATATTTAATTATTGAATTACTCAACAGTTTCAAAATAGCATATCAAAGCAAATCAAAATCAAAGATGAAAACCTGGACCAATTGTAAGCAGCATTCCCCTCCGATAGTAAGCCTTCTTTGCCAGTGGAAACTGTAGCTTTTTCCAAGTGCCTAATGTTTATAGATGAACGTGAAGACGTGACCATCAGCAAAATTGATAGCCAGTCCTTTCGAAAATCCTGAAGATATAAGATCATTAAATGTTTAGTTCACACAAACATTACATTGTTAATAACTGAAACAATAAAGACTGGCTATCCTAGTGAACAAACAATCTTTACATGCATAAGCATATTAGATGGATTTTGCAACTTTAGCATTCTTTAATCTCTTACCAATACCATACCAATGATTTTATTAGCCAAAATGTCAAGCACAATATTAATGAATAGTATTACTTCTACACAAAAGTGGTAACTTGGATATGACTATTAGCTCAATGCAAGTATATTTATTTCAAAGTTCATAATGAATTGTAATATGTTTGGAAGGCATAAACTTTCCATATTCAAGATCTTATAAAAAAAGGCTGAATGGATGACCATACCGACAGATCACAAGTGATAGCAGATATATTTTCACTCTGTGGTTTTGGCAAGTGTTCAAGGTGGTGGACAATCTGCTGAAGAAGTCCTTTCAAGCTAGCATCTATGTCAAGAGCCACCATTCCAGGGGTTCCCAGCAAAAATCGGATTCTTCCGGCAGAGGATGAAAGATAAGACAATGAGTAACCTCGAATCGCTGCAATAAAATGAAACAACTGTTAGCTTACAGATATCTTATTAATGTATCACTTGTTGGAGATGTGCTTTTAACATTTTTTGACAGTGATTACAAATAGTAATTTAGTATCATATACCTCATTGTGGGAGAAATTAATATACATAAAGTAAGTCTAACCTGCAATGTATTTCCGGACCAAGCAACATAAATGGTCCATTCCATCCAACAGAAACCCAATGGTTGGGTCATTTGGGTCCTATCAACATGATCATAAATTTAAGTCCGGTCAACCACCTTATTAATAGATTCAAACAGTATACTAAAAGAAAACTCAAAAACGCATAATAAGAGATTTTCATCCAATGACAGCACTTTCTCAGTTTTCTCCTTCCTCACATGTAATACACACTCTCTTGCTGTTTTCCTTCTTATCTCCCCCAGGACTTTCATTTTAGCCATTTTAGAACATTCCCGCATGTTACCTCGCCATTTTAAACCCAAGATAGAGTTTTATAAATTCATTGAATTTTGACTGTCCCAGTCCACATGGAACAGCCAACACGAAAAAAAAATATAATAAAAACTAATCTTGAGATGAAAACAGTAGCATACTAGTAGATAGTTTTAGAAAGCTCTAATTCAGTAATTTGATTACAGAAGAGCATCAGGTAGATCATAAAAAGCTAATGAAAATAAGTGCTTACAATGTCCACTGGCACCACACGAGCAGTTTTAGATTTTGATGATGCAACCCCAACATGTTGGAAATACCAGATCACTTCACATTGTGCTAAGGCCAAGGCAGAAAACACCATCTGAAAAGATACATCCTCTCATAAACAAGTTGTTGAAAACTTAAAGATGGGTGAAAATATAGATTAAAACAAAAATACACAACCAACACCAAAGCTACAGAAGTATAGGTCAACCTCCCAAGAAAGAGAGACAGAGCGCCTGTTAGGATAAACAACTTATTTACAGCTTATAGCACAAGTGCTTATCAAAATAAACGCTTATGAATAAGCTTGTATAAGCTATTTTTATAGTAAAAGATAAAATAAATTTAAATGGTTTTTATATATGCTATAAATTATTCTCATAAGCTATCTTGAAGAACTTTAAAACGTAAGCTAAAAAAAATTTATAAAAAATGTTATAAACTGTTGATAATGTCTCCCAAAACGTGTCACAAAACTTATGTCAGTAGATATGCTCGAATAAGTCAATCCAAACAGATCCATAATTTTATATTGAGCCAACTCAAGACAAGTTTAAGAATATATATGAAGCATATTAATTAAATTAGCACACTAACATCACCTCTAACTATTTGGTTCATGATTTGGGATCATAATCATGTAAATAAACAAACCTCTAACAAGCCATTTGGGATCACAATTTTGTTCAGTTTGGTTCATTTATTAAATATGAGTATGAGTATAATATCAGGCTTGGTTAGCTCTCAAACAACTTGGTTAAGATTAAAGGAGTATTTTTGTTACATGATGTTCAATATATATTGGGTATGTGAGTGGATGAAAAAGTCAATTTTATTTGGCCACCATTTTATTTGTTTAAGCTTCTTATCACAAGTAAATATTGGACTTCAACAAACTACGCACTAACAAAATATAAGAATTAAACGTGTGCTCTTCATGACAAGAGTATGAATTCATAACAGTATTTACAAAATATAAGAATGCCAATTTTAACTGAAATTTGCCTTAGAACCATCATAAAATCCAAAAAGCAGTAACAGCTATAAGTACAAAAAGAAGGAGATCTGTCTTCGCCATCAGACTACAAACAAAAGTTTCAACAAATTGGAAATTGAAACCATGTATGCATTAAAACAATAACATTTAAATAATAAGTTCCAAAATTCCAAAATTAAATAAGTATTTATAAGATATTGGTTTAGGAACAATAAACCACTTGGTTGTTTAAGTTAATAAGCAGTTAAATGTTGATAAACTAGAAAACAAAAGCAAGACTTCCTTTAAGTAATTTACCCAGAGATATCCAGTTTCTTACTTAATAAAACGAAACCGCAAAAGACACTTAATAATATGTACTTGTGTACAAGTGAACCTATAAAATTAGAGTGAAAACATAAGAAAATTCTCAGCAACAATTGTCAGATACAGCATGTTTTTATGGTTCAAAAATGCCAAAAGAAAGACACCTGAATGTTGGGGGCCAATAGACTGGGCTGATCAGTAAAAAATAACACCATTCTCCCTATTTCTTGTTTCAGCAAAATTCTCCTTTCCCGGTGTATGGCATCACAAGATAATAATGCTTGTTCATGCACTTCACTGAAAAATTCAATCACTTATGAGATTACCACCGTCAATTGTAATAATATATAACGTAATATAATATATCATACACATTTTACGATAAATAAAATGTATAAGACCAAAGGTCCATCTTACAATTTGTGGACTAGATCTAACTTAACCCTAAAAGCTTACCCAAGATGTAAGGATTATCCAAACCTTATAAGGTCTAATTTAGCTATATCTTTAGTCAATGAGGGATCTCAGCAATACCGATGCAGCCTTTCTTGGCATAAAACAATTCAATTTACAAAGTTTTTTATTTGTTTTTGTTTCTTAGTGTAATGCATAACTGCTTTCAGAATCATTGGCAGATAATTTAGATTTCAGTCACAAAACCACTGAAAATACCAAACTGAATAACCATGGACAAGTTCTTAGATTTGCCTATCTTGGCCTCACTTGTTTCTGTAATACATAAAAATATATTATATTTAAATAGGAATTCTCAATATACCTTATCATTTTCTCAACCTGCTTTGCAACATTATATTCCATATCTGCCTCCTTTTGCTTTGTGCGTCCAGATTTAGCCATCTTCTTAGATTCTAATATTCGAGGTAGAACGTACAGCTGATACTCCTCATGCAAAAGTATGTACTGTATGTTGATGATTAGAAATTTGTCAATTACTGCAGATAAAAGACACTGCTAAAAAATACAGGCAAAATTTACCTCATCTCTGAATAATGTGAGGACTAAATTCTCCTTCAATACAACCTGAAATTCCATGAGCAAACTTAACATAATTAATAATCCATATTCCATAACTATAATGATAATCCACAAAATTATCAGTAAGTTTGAAGCTTGGAATCATTAATAGTCCACAAAAGTTTTACATAAAATCATTTCATAACCATCACAATATTTGGATGACTAGTGGGAAAGTGTATCATTTTTATCTCAAAAAAAAAAAACATTCGCTAATTCTCGTGCTCTAGTTAAACCACTTGGTAAAAGTATAGCATGCAACAACAATATAAAAATTATACTACTATTTGCTTTATTTCACAATTGATATTATACTATACATCAACCTCCATACCTCTGAACGGCTTACCCAAGCACTTGTCTTAACACCATAAAATATTACATTTATATTCTTAAATAAAACTGAGCATTCTATACTCTATAGCACTCTCCTAAAACAATCTCTTCTCATCAACATTAAGCTCAACTTAACTCCTTTGAAGAATTAGATTAACCTGTTGATTTTTTACTTGGAGCTCAAAGCATGCTTCTTCCTCAAAAAGATATCTTATCTCTTGCAGAGCTCCAATTCCATATTCTGTTATTATCTTTTATGGTTCATTCATTTTCATTTTCTGTCTTGCCCATATTATATTGACGTGCACCTCAAGACATGAAAGAACAGTTATCTAGTTTGATGTATTTACATTTCAAATCATCAGTACATGCATAATGAGCGCATAGCTGCATAAGAAATAGAAACACATATGGACCCCTCCCTTTCCCATATCTCTATCAGCCAGACAGCCACTAATAATAGTTTTTATGCTTGGGCATATTTACGGTTTATACTTTTCAGAGAAAATGCTACCAAACATTGTATTAAGACTATCTTGCGTCAATTGCCTCAGCAAACAAACATATCGAATAAGTTGCATACAAGGAAAGCAAAAATCAAATATAATTTCTTATATGGATAAATGGTTTAAGTTTTATGAGCATGGATCATACCAAAGCAATATCAATACTGGTGACACGACGCAGCTCATCAGGGCAGACAAGATACCCAAATAACACCCATTCTCGATATGCGGTTACATTTGCAAGATCTTGTGCTCGCTGCAGCGTTGAGTGAAAAAAGCAACTCAGTATTTTTTTTGTAGCACAGTTATTTATTTTTAATGTTAATATCAATATGTTTAAAACAATATTTAACATTACCAGCGGATGAGCAGAATTTGTGAGTATGTCTGGATACCGAGGATGATATGGGCTTAAAAATCCTTCATTTCTAAGTTTCTTTGTGTCTGTTGATAGAAATATAATAGGGCCTACAGCCTCCAATACCTGAAAAAAATCAAAACTTTAACGACAGGACATTAATTTGCCAAATACAGTCATTCACCCAGAAACCACATTAACTAAGAAATCCCTTCATTACACAAGATATCATATAAGCTCTTCATCAGATAGATTAAGCTCTTTGGATGGTTCAAGGTTGGTATGTAAAGTGGTATATGAGGCTTTATGACCAAAGTGGTCTAAAAATGAATCCTTGCTCATTATTAGGAAGAAAAATAAGTTAAGATTAATCTTGACAAACAAGTTATATATGATCATTATTAGGAAGAAAAATAACTAGCTATAACACTAAACAATCTACTCATTGTCTTTATCATATGAACTTCACAATTATTTATATCATACTGACAGATACAAGAATGTGACTAACCTCTCCAATACGAGGGCTCACAAAATTTAGGTCTTCCTGTAAGCCTTTTAGCGGTGGATCATAAGAGTCGATGAATTGTACCAAGCTGTAAAGTGGAGAAAGAAACATAAAAGGATTGAAAAGATGAATATTTATTTTCAAACAAGAAAAAGTGACTGGTAAATTATCATAAAAGAATCTCATTAACGCTAGCATAAAATCCATTTTTTATCATCTTTATCATTTTCATCCCAAAGGAAATTAGTTTTTCAATTTTAACAACTTCAACTGCTCAACAACCACATCCCTCCATTTTGCTATAAATTCGTTCACGGAAATTGTTTACTTGACTAGTATTAGTATGTAGACTTTTATTGTATAATGATGTGATTAAAGATAGGGGTTGTATAGTGGACTGCGCTTCATAATAATAATAATATACGGTTAAACCAACATAAATCTCACCTAAGATTTTGTACTAAATTGTCATATACTATATTTCATACCAGAATTAATAGATACCCAAAACTAGAACTCAGACTCTCTCACCCTGATTCTCTCATTCCTACTTCAACCTTCTCTCTTAACCATGTTTTTGTAAATAAGTTTTATCTATTTACTTTCTCCACATTAAGTACTTCACCAAACATATTGCTGCAATTGAACATCTATTCAAGAATGTCATTTGAGCCGGCTCTCCATCAATGACATTCTATGGAAGGTTAAAGTACATTTTGTCTACTCATTATTTAGTGTAGGCTGTATATGTTTATTGTAGCTTACCAAAACCCCTATTGTAGCTTAACCAGAGGTCCTGGGTTTGAACTCAGCCCTGAGCATGCAGCAGTGCTAAATCTCTTGAGGGAGAGTTTTGCCGCCTATTATGGTCCTCCCTGGCTTGAGGATTAGTCTTTGCAGTTGCGCGCAGAGGATACTCGGTTTATACCAAAAAAAAACATATTTCTCTCCATACCAAGTTGTTCTTATATGCCTTGTCACTTATGTTTTGGTAGCTCTGCAACATTGCACAATGAGACCAGCATGGAGGTTGGGAGGGAAAAGGAGGGGAAGCAGTTGGGAGGGAAAAGGAAGGGACGGGGTTGGGGGGAAAGGGAAGGAAGGGATGATAGACTCCCACCTTGCTGTGTTTGAGAGTTAATAAATATTCCCCAAACTCTTCCCCTTGTTTTAAAATGCTTCCACGCAAGGAAAGATTTTATCATAACCCTTTCCCTTTCCTCTCTTCTCTTCCTACCAAAACAGTCACTAAGAGTAAATTGACATCTCCGTATGTCTCTCGCCCATCCATCTCCAGGAACATAAGTCCATGTATGCATAACTGCACAAGCAAAATGCCCCTCAGTGTTGTTTGAGACATTTTGATGCGCAGATGTTAATAATATTTTTTTGGATGAAAGAAAAGGATTATTTTTTCTTTAAAAAACTATATTATACAGCATGTTAAGTCTGTGAGTGTATACAAGCCTACTTATGAATTATTGTTTAGCAGAAACTGGAGCAATTTAAGAGATGTTACCAGAATTAGAACATCTTACCGATGATAAAAATCACAATCCCGCTCATTTCTTGACATTGCATGTAGAAGGTTATAAGTCTGAAGCAACATCTTTCTTGGCATCTGCTATGAAAATATTGGTTTCAAAATTACTGCTAATTTATATTTTACTATAAATATTATTTCAACAAGGTTTTTATTCTTCATAAAATGAATGATTTTAAGATAAATAAAAGAGGAAGATAGCTTGCCTTCTCGGAGAAAAGATTAACCCGTACAAATGAGCAGAAGAGATCCATAAATGCATGCAATATAAGAGAATTCTGATGGGGCTGCAAAACACTGCCTAGTTATTTGAGATATGCAGAAAAGACAGTAATTATTTATTAGCTTATTTAAATGTGAGGACATCCATTAGAGCTATTTCACTAAAGTAAAGAACTCCAGATGAACGGGTTAAAAATGGGTGGAGAATTCTCTATGCCCCATTTCTGATTCAATATTTGATTGATATATGTATATATATAGCACAATAATTGGTGTGTACATGGGTCAGTCGTTTTTAGAAAGGAAAAAAAGGACAATTAAAAATAAAAGAAAATAATGGAGTATTAGGAAGGGGGAAACCAAGACCTGGTTAACACACCTTTGTAGCTCAGATACATTCATTGATAAAATTTGAATTACTTTTCAAGAAAAATTGACAAGACTCCCACTACTCTGTCTTATTAGCTCAGATCATATAGGGGTATGTTTATGTACAAGCCAGTTTCAAGATCCTTGTAACATCAAAGCAACCCTAATCATAGGAGAGAAACAATATTGATGCTCACCAACAAGGTAATTACTGTACTACTTAGATCCAAAATAAGTCGTAGGGCTTGTTCACGAAACACCATCAAGTCAAGAAGTAGCTGTTACACACAAAAGAACCATTATCATGGAGTTTAGGCAACATGCAGCTGAATTGAAAATCTACAATATATGCATAAATGGGCAGTTTTAGGTGACATCATATGATTTAAATAGAGATCATCCAATGATCAAAATCATAATTTACAACAACAATCAAACCTATAGTCTATCTCGTTAAGGTCAACCCAAGCAGATTAAGGAGAAGCATACAAGCCCATTTTATGGAAGTTATATTTAATTGATGACATTTGCATCATATAAATGGCAAACCAGAGAAAATATGAACCAAATAATAATCAATTTAAACATCAAATGCAAAGCAATGAAATCTAACTTGCATAAGTCAACTGTTGTAGTTTAGTGTTTCTTCATGGTTGGCTATGTAAATTGTTTTGGTACATAAAGCACGGAGTTATAAATCCTTTTTTGCGGTCCAAGAAACCTAAATAGTTAGAACTAGGAATTCTGTATCTATAGCCCCTGGCACTGGCAGTACTTATTTTTGTCTTTTTATCTTATTATACATAAAGCAACTATTAGAAGGGGGGAAATTATTAGGATAAAAGGTGATGGGATTTTATCTGCACCCAAGGTTAGTATATTCAAAGGCATTGCTTAATGTGTAATGCTTCAGTTGAGTAAATAATTCCCTTGGGTCTCTATTCTAGGTTCCTGTGTCTCCATGTGTTGTTTCAGTTTTAATTCTAAACTACATGTTTTAGTCTTTTAGACTCGAGTGCAAGCTTCAGCCTTCTCTACCACTCTTTCAAACCTTTCCTCCTATGAATAAAACTGGAATTGAATTTCAAATTTTTAGATTTCTATCTACTCGTGCAGTAAATTGAGTAAAGAAAGACATTTATATGTAGAATTTGGGCAGTGTCGATAACTCATACTAATCAAGCCAGACAAGTTAAATAAGGTGTCATGCATCAACTAAACGAAAAAGCTTCAATTATTAAGTAAAAGCATATGAATGGTTTTATATCCAAAATGCAGTTCCTGAAGTATAGACACTGCACTTTGGGCTTGAAATGTAGAGGCCCACCCAATTCTTTTCCGAACTTACTTTTATTAAAAAGAATGTGTGAACCATTAAAAAATGAGAATACTGAAAAGCTACAATTAACTGCTAGGTTTATGAATGGAGAACATTTGGAAAATCAGTAAATAAAAGTTTGAAAATAGCACCTGCACCCATGGTTCCAAGCTCTGTAAATGAAGTTCTGCATGATCTTGCATCGAGTCCCAAGCCATCTTATCTATCTGCATCCATATTCTTCCCAAACAATCAAAATCACAAAAGCCTTAATTAACATTCAAAATATAAAGCACACCAGACACGACTTCTTACACGTTCTAGTTGCAACTTGCTGAAGTGTTCTGGAAATTTCTTGGAAAGCAAAACACAGATCCTAGGATGGTTAGGGAATACCCCAGCTTTCCAAAATCCGTCCGAAAATATATGATTGATGGGGTCAGGATAATCCAAAAGTTGATTTAACCTATACATCTTAGCCATAAGACCTTCGGCAACATCGGTAAGCTGCACAACCCACTGCATGTTAAGACCCTTGTGAGGCTGAGACGGCGTAGAGCCCTGAGACTGTCCATCATGTCCGAAATTCCTGGAACTGGTAGAAGATAGTGGAGAAGTTGCATCTGTTCCAAGGTAGTCTGCCCATCTAGATGGACCTTCCGACTCTCTTGATCTTGCAGCAGTAGGCGACAGTGAAGAATCCTGGTTTAACGATTTTTGCCTCGACTTCGCCATGAACTATTTAACCGTCTCTGCACATCAAGTTTACCAGAAAACAAACAATTTCATGAGTAAAGTGCAATCAATCGCCAATACCAACATAGCTCCTCACTTTACAGTACCATTATATTCATATTCAAGTACAAATGTAAAATTAAATTAACAAAAATCTAAAGTCTTTTCAAACCTAAAATCCTAAGCCTCTCAGAAACACTATATACTATGAATTACAAAACCTAAAATCCTCAACAACAACAAAAATATTATGCACCTAAATATACAATAAGAATGAAGAAGCTTAGAATCAATCAACATGCATGAGTATGATTTATGAGCATACAAAACCTTCGGTAAAGAGAATTAGTAAATTGTAAGCATGAATTTTGTAGTTTATAAGCAAAGCAAGTTATTGAAAAGGGAAAAAAAAGATAGAACTAAAACCTAATTCCATTTCTGGCTCGCTGTTAAAGCTGTGAGAAGTTCAGTTATGAGAATTACCAAAAACAGAAAGTGTTAACATCAATAAATAAACATACGGAACAAGTTTAAAAAAAAAAAAAACAAAAATCAAAAGCATTTCGTTACAGAGAGTGAAAATCAAAATCTGAAATTCAAACTCAAAATTCAAAGAGAGACTTCACATTTTCACAAAACATAAAAGAGAAGAGATGAGAGAGAGGGAGAAAGAGAGATTACAGTGGGAGTAGAGAGAGAGAAAGTTTGAATGATGAGAGAGAGTGAATCAGATCTGAGAGATGAAGGAATATGAATGAATTGAATCATGTGAAATGGAAGTGCGGGAGGGAGCTGGAATTTTCAGCGGAGATATCATCATATTATTGTGACTGTTGTTGTTAGCTTTTTCTTCTTTTGTTGCAATGATAATAACAGTTGATTTTATTTTTAGTTTTTATTTAAATACCAAATGTAGTAGAGATTAGCCGTTTTTGTTTTTGTTTTTCAATTAGTTGTCACGCCTATTTCTTCGGTTTTACTTCTACACGACGTGCGTCTCCGTCTTCGCTCACTCCTACGCTTTTCTATATGTTCTTTTTCTACGCTTTTCGGTATTTAAATTCTAATATCACCATCAAGACTGAAACCGGAACTACTTTTCATATTTTTACACTGTCAACAAATTATAATTATTTATTCAATTAAAATATTATTTTAATTTTAAAAAACTAATATGATATGGTAAGTGTAAGAATTTTGATCGATTATATGTGTAGAGATAGTTTACTACCTTTAAACTCATATTATATTATTTCTTCACAATTTTTTTTTATATTTTCCATATTTTTCTGCAAATAACGAGAAATACTATGAGGAGAAGAACATAAGATTAAATTGTTAATAAATTAATTCCCGATATTTAATAAAAGATATTACATTTTCTTTTTTTAGAGTTAGAAAAAATGATATTACATTTAAAGATACAAATAGTAATATTTTGTATTGGAATTAGAATAGTGATTTGAGGGTATTGATGAATTTCTGACATGGTAATGCTGATTTCCAATACGATAGTATTGGGATGTAACTACAAGATTAACACACAAATACAAAAGTTCGTTGTGAAATAAAATTGTGAGATTAGAAAAATGTACTAATTTTCACATATGTCAATTATATATGAAGGATGAAGCTATTCGGGCTTTGTATTGTTGGGTTGAATGTTTGGACTTTATATGTAGGGCATCTGATTGGCCTAGAACACTTGTCCCAAAGGCTTGTCAGGTGTTTTATCAATCGGGAAGTCTTTTGAAGTGTTTGCCGACATCCTGTTACCAAAGTCAACCATTAGGGGAAGTAAGAAGGCCATGAGGTAGTTGCGATGAACAAGCGCATTAAATGTATTTCTCATCATTGAGACATTTTGTTGATTTTTCAAGCACATGGCCTTAAGTTTGCAGGTTAGGGTGTGGTGCTTTTTCCTAAGGCATTCAAGTGCACTCGAGTTTGTTTGTGTTTCTAAGGTGAAATCTGAACGTTGATTTTAAACTTTACCTTTTGATCAGACTAGCTGGTCGCTTTCTCTATATGAAGGTTTCCAAACTCTTTGGGTGAATTTATCGTCATTCCTAAAAGTCAGGCTCCCCTTTTGCGAGAGCAATTTTCTTTTCTTCTTCCGAAGCTTTTGCTTGGGCGTTTGGCTTCTTTTGGAACAAATATTTTCCTCTCTGCATTTAATCTCCACCTTTTTCGCCTACTTCCACTCTCTACAAATATCATCTTTACCTTCACTCATTTTACATTTTCAGTATTTATTTTTACTATGGCTCATATAAATGATCACCCTGTAAACCTGTGTAGTGGTTTTTGGAATATCGGTTCCTCTCCTCTAGGTACAATAGAAACATCTATTTGTTCAGACTCAAACCTTTCAATTAATGGTCATTTCGTCCCAATTATTATATGTGTGTCTAATAGCTCTTAGTCAGAGAATTTTTCTAGCAATTCTCTTAATATGGAGATTTCTCCTAATGGATTTTTCTTCGAAACTCTTCTTTCTGACGATGGTGATGGAAGTGATTGCATCGTCCGTTTTGCGCCCGCTTCTTCCGTAGCCGTGGGGAATTCAAATTTTCCTACTATGCTTCGCTATAGGTGGAAATTAATACCCTAAATAGGGTAGAGGCTCACACCTTCATCATAACATATCGGTTCGCCTTTGGCTGGGATCTAAGTGGTGTTTAGATCAGGGGTCATCTTATGCTTAGGACTGAGTCTGCTCGTGTCTTTTGGGCTGACGATATACCTCGGAGAAGTACCGGTCTTGTGGAGTCGTCTAATGCGAGAAAATATAGTTGGGTGGATTTTGAAATACTGGATAAGAAGAAATAATGTCTCCTTGTCTGATACCTCTCTGAGGTTTGAAATTTTTCGGTCTAGTTCCATTCTATTTCACATTAATGGTCATAGTTGTAACAAAGGCCATAATACTAGATATTATCTCCAAAGGAAATCTTTCCTCCTTCAAGATATTTTCAATGAAATACCACCTTAGCACATCATATGCTTTATTTAAATCATCTTTAACCACAAAATATCCTCATCTTCCCTTTCATCTTATGCATGCTATGAGCCATTTCTTGTGCCACTGTAATATTATCATAAATACTTCACCCTGGTACAAAGCTCGTTTAAAAAGAAAGGACAATTTTAGGAATAATAATCTTCAACCTATTTACAACCACTTTGCTAATAATATTATATAAATTATTGCAAAGGGAAATGAGACGAAACTGATTAATAAACTCAGGATATGATACTTTAGGAATTAAGAAAATATTTGATTAATCTCAACAAGTGCATCCGGATTAGCCCATATTTTCTTAACAAAATTACAAGTATAGTCTAATAACTTCCCAGGATTTTTGATAAAAACCCACAGGATACCAATATGGTCTAGGTGATTCCCAAGGTCCCATATCAAAAAATATTCGCCTAACCTTTGTATCATTCGTATAAACACTTAGAAGATATAAAGGCTCTAGAGAAACTCTAGGATAAGAAACTGGTGTCTGAAACCATGCATCATCGCTAGCAGTTTCTTGTAAAAAGATGTTGCCATAGTTTGAAGATGATATTCGTCTTCCACCCACTGGTTATTAGTGTCTCTGAGCATTTAAACTTGATTATTCCTTCGTCTATTAAAAAATTTCAAACGATAATATTTCATATTCAGATCCCCATTATGAATCCACTTAGCACGATATCATTAAAACCACATAAGCTCCTCTTGCTAGAGAAGCTTTTACAGATCATATTGAATCTTGAACTCTAATTTATTAAAAAATATATTCCCTCGACCAGGTTGCACCAGTCTCTGAATTCCATTAATCTAAGCCATTAGTTCTCGCTTTTGACCAACTACTATACTAAGATTAATATTCTTCCAGTTCTTGAATTTATCTTGTATTTGTTTCAAATTTTCATTAACATCAGTAGCAGGATCCCATGCCTCAATAATTATGTTATCTATGCACTTTCAAACTGAAAATGTTTGAATTTTTGCTCCATGAACATTATAAAACGGCGTGATTAGAATGGGGTGATGATCAGAGAAATTCACACGAGCGGGAACTTTAACATTTGGAAAGCTAAGCCTATAATTATCATTACAAAAATATTGATCAAGCTTTTCAAATATCTGATTACCACCGTGGTAAATAGGACATATTTGTGTATATTTAGAGCCAAGTAATCCCATATCAATAAGGTTTCAAGCATTAAACCTCTCCCCAAATTTACCACACCTGCAAGTATGGATGGAAAAACAGACCGTCCGCGCCCGCCAAAAAATGAGCGGGGTAAAAATCAAGCTCTCCCCGCCAAGGTGGCGGGCAGCGGGCTTGCCCGCCTAATCTTTTATTAATTTATTTTTATATTTTTTTAATAGATTAATAGACTTTTTTTCATTTCAATAAAAAATTTCACTTATTTTTTAAAACAATTTTTTATAAAACATCTCTTTAATAAATTTTACTTAAACAAATGTTGCATATATTTACAATTAAATGTATAAATTAAACCACAAAGAATAAGAATTACTAGAATTAACTAAAAAAAAGGGCGGACTTAAGATGGGATAGATTGAACGAATAGGCGAGGCGAGCATTGGCGGACGGCGGGTTTTGGCGAGCAAACTTTGTGGGCAACGAGCCTAAAATCTCAATCCAATCCGCCATTTTAATGCAGGTGCGCAGGTCGGGCCGGCGGACCACGGGCATTTTTGCCACCCTTACCTGCAAGTAGAAGTGGGGGCTCCTTTTTATGAAGTAGTTTCAATATCATTAAAATCTATTGAGACCAATTATATAATATGCATAGAAGTTGCTATAAACCTCATATCATCCCACAAATCTTGCGAACTAGCATAGACTGCTGAAAAAATAATCAGTACCACTTGAAAACACACCTCTCAAGTGGATATATTGACATTTTTCTCAATTAAGCTCATGCTAACGTCGCCCTTTCTCCATGCAACCACTATACATCCCATATAACCTCTAAAACCAGTACAATGCGAGACATCAAAACCCAATAATTGAAAAATTTTCTTGAGTTTATTAGGATCACACTTGGTTTCCATATCCACAAGGATACTAGGATGATGCATATTCACATATTATTTACAAGTACGATAAAATTCTAAACTCACTGCCCCACGATAGTACTATATAAGAATACTATTGTGTTGGCTAATCATAACAAACAATTAATCAAGAAGCATAGAATCATCTTGATGTCTGTGGTTAGAGAGATCCAAAGTCTTTGTAACCACTTCCATCTCAAAATCTTCAGCACTGAAACACCCATAAAAAAATTCATATTTCACCAATCCCTCTTGGCCACTATTTATCTCAACACTTTTCTACAAGTTTGCACACTTCAAGTTGGCATCAGGGGGTCTAGGGAGATTAGAAACATTAATGTGATCCATCTCATAATTTGCTTGAACTGAGCTCACTTCATTAATTTGTTAACTATCATTATTAATTAGATTAGTAGATTATAGAGCTATGACCTCATCCCTTATCTTATGTGTTTCGTTGACAGGAGCATGAGTAGAGATTTTGAAATAACTAGCAATGAATGTTGCCATATTTATACTTGGGGTGTCGCAAGTTTCTTAGAAACGGGCATAGAAGTATTCCCTTGTTATCCTTTAATGTTATCATGTGGTACCTAAGAATTACCTTTTTTATGATTAGTTTTTTATACGATTATGTACGGAAATTCTACACACTTCCTAGAAAGCCCGTTTATAAACTTCATTTTAATGTTCTCGCGTGATACATTATTTTTCTGTTGATTTTGTGTGATCTTTTGCGAGACGTTTTCTCCCATTATTTGTCCCCTCCTTCAAATTCTCAACTTTCATATTTGGGACATCTTTACTCCAAATAACAAATCTTGATCCCATTAATTTCGCTCCAACATTAACTGCTACCGGAACATTCATCGGACCACCATGCACCATCCTCAAATCATTCTCCTTATTTTTTCTTGGACGTCGTTGTTTATTGACAACCGACCAAGGACCCTCTTTCACTTTACTACTATCTTGAATATCATTGGACTCCATATTCTTTTCTCCATACTTGACACCATCCCCTTCCTTAGCTACCTAAGTTGCTTTCTCTCAATAACCTTCCATATAGTGACCAAATTTCATGTAGTTGATACATAATAAATGTAACCCTTCAAATTCCACCTTGTAGACTCTATCTATAATCGTGAACATAGCAAATAGCAATTTTGATAAATCAACCTCCGCGCACAATCATAGATATTGGCCCCGTTCCTGAAGAAGAGTGTTCTTGTCCATCTTTATGGTTCTACCAATTCAATTACCAATGAATGCAAGAACTTTTGCATCATAATATTCAATTGATAACCCTTAAAATCTCACTCAAACCGCCACCTTCTCAATTTGATCATTATCCGAATGAAAATTAAGGTTTCATTCTCTACCAGTGGGATATATAATGATTATATATTAACCGAGGATCATCCATTAAAGTGTGATATTGATCATATTTATCAAAAAAAAGTCATAAGAAAATAGTCGTTACTCAAATCTATAATATTGATAATGACACTCCTCACCCACACATGTTTCAAATGAGTTTCCAAGGCCTTGTATTCAATCTTCCTACCAGTTTAACAATAACTCTCGATTTCTATGGTTTGTCAATTCTTTCCTCTTCTTTGCCCGAAAGTATGAAAGTTGGACAATCTTATTGACCCATCTTCCTTTTTTCTACAAGCAGACACTTTTCCTCATCATCTATTAAGAAATTCTCTATTTCTTCATCAGTCATCATAATAGTCATAATACCATTATTCTACTTGTCTCCATTAAAATATTCTCCATCGTCAAATATTTATAAGATTTTTTAGGTGCAGAAATTTCTTGATCATTCCTTCTATTGCAACCACATTCTCATATATCAAATGCATGCTCGAGCCTTAACATTTTTAAAGCTGCGCTCTAAAAGTTCTTTCTTCTTTTGAGATTCCAAATTTTTCAATCACAAACCTTAGGAGAGGATTTCCAGCCATGCAAGCGCTTGTTTGAATTACCCATACATTTGAAACATCAACTTATATAATAAGAATACCAAAAAAAAAACTATGTGATAACGTTGCATTTTCGTCATGAATATATCACCCCGTATCAACAAGCCATGATGATAACCACGCCACCACATATAGTAGCATCCACTGTACGAGGTATATATGCATATATAGAATATTGGTGGGTCATAGTATACTATATATTTAACCAAAAAATACTTAACAAACAAATTAGAAAACTTTTTTGTTTCATCATGATCATTCATAACTGAAAGCTAGAGGCAATATTTTGGTATGTATGTAGTAAATGCCAAGGTGCAGTTGGTGAGGAACTAAGCCATTTTAGAACAACAATAATGATGTAGGGTCACAAAAACAGTGTATTTTTAACACATATGAATCATTGAATCCTCACTAGCTAGATAGTGCCTACGGGAAAAATAGTGGTGTAATTAGTGTGAATGGAAACATTGATACTTTGAAGCCAAGTGCTGTATTTTTGAAGCATTTTTTCCTCTAATTAACATGCTTGGCTTACACATTAAGCCACCATCATTTCACTTCTTATTATTAAGTTAATTAATACTAGTTTTTTCGTATGTGTCGGTATGAGTATACACATCAAATCATCTTCCTTTTAATGTTCATTTTTCCTAGTGTGAGTGGGTGGTTTAATGTATTATTGCGTATAGTTTGTCTACCTTTACATTTTTATATTAAGCGTTTTTTAGAAAAGCCATTAAAAATTGTCTTATGAGCAATACCAATTGCATTTTTTCTTGTATAGTTCTTATAACCACAATAATGTAGAATTTTAGATATTAAAAATCTCATTTTTTACATCTAATTTCTATATTATCATTATATATATATATATATATATATATATATATATATATATATATATATATATATATATATATATATATATATATATATATATATATATATATATATATATATACATATATATATATATGTATATATATATATATGTATATATATATATATATATATATGTATATATATATATATGTATCTATATATATATATATATGTATATATATATATATATGTATATATATATATATATATATGTATATATATATATATATATATATATATATATATATATATATATATATATATATATATATATATATATATATATATATATATATATATCAATATGAATCAGATTAAATATAAAATTATATATGTTTCATGCGTGAATTTACGAAGGTTCTAACTTTTAATGGGGATTTTCGAGAACATCAAACGTCGTTCTTCTAGTGTTGATCCACGAGCAACAGCCGAATCACCATGTATGCTAGTACGGAAGGAGGGAACCAATTTCTCTCCTTACTTTTGTGACTAGGGAGAACCGAAAGATATGGGGAAGAGAATGCAAGGAGACACTCTCCAAAATTTAAATTTATCTTTTGAAATAATGATGATAGACTGCTGACTTAAATGGAGGAGGATTGATTAAGCCCATAATTCATACTATGTAATTTAACCATCCATTTTAAGATCATTTCTTTTTCCAATCTATAACCTCCTAGTTTCTCCTCCAACCCAAAACCTTCCGATTTAATCCTCATGTTACTATTTGTGTGACTTCATAGGACCCAATAATATTAGTATTTGGTCAAATCTCCTTGTTCAATAAAACATAATTGGCTTATAGCAAAGCATTATGGTCGCCTAATATTATTGAATATTTTATCTCCATAAAGTGTCTAATTATATTTAGATTAATACACTTGATTGAAAGACAAAATCCTTCAATCTCCCGCCTGTCTAAGAACAAGTATGTAATTTTCAAATTCTTTAATTCGCTGAATGTCCAATTTGATGATATGATGGCATCCAATTTCACCCATATCAGCGTTCAAGCCATTTCTTGAAATCCGAGTTTGAACTGTCGAAACAAATGATTAACTCCTTGGTCCATTTGAGCACGACCGTGCATTTTCCAGTTCCCGCTCTTCAAGAGGCCCGAGACACCGATCTCAACTTTTTAAGAGGACTTATCCAATCTTGTATAACCAAGACTCACACTCAATTCTTGCCAACTCCGATCAATGTCTTTATAGCCTCCTTTTTTACGGCACGACGTTTTAAAATGTATAAATCCTCAAATGAGAATAATGCATACTCATGTCTAAGGAATACACTAAATATGATAACGAATTCTCAAAATATTTTTGGTGAATTCTTAATGGGTTTGTCCGGTGTGTATCAAACATACATTCCTAAGTAATTGACTAGACATCTCCATGTCCCTGAAACTGAGTTATCAATCAACTTACAATCTAATTCATAAAATTAAATCATTTATGTACAACTTAATAATTCGGACTAAGGACTATAATACATTATAACTAATAACCAATGTTTACTAGATAAGATTTCATTTGTCAAATTACGTATATGACAATCTTATCAAACGTTATAGACACTTTAGATATATTATTTAGGTTTAATTGCAATTTTAGTCCCTTTATTATTCATTTTTTTGAATTTTAGTCCCTCTATTTTAAAATCCTGGATTTTAGTCCCTTTATTATGTTTTTTTGAGGATTTTAGTCCTTAATCAAATCTGAGAGAATTTTCGAATGACTTGGCGCTTAGATGGCTGATGTGTCATTGCCAACTCAAGAATAATATATTCCAATTCATATTTTATTTAATATTTAACTTAAATGTATTTTTAATATTACTTCATTTTTTTAAAATGTAAAAGTAAAAGAACAAAAACTCAAATTAATCATCTTCGTTTCCGTTATTTCAAAAGTAGCTTTAAGCTTTCACCAAGATCAATCTCCCCCAAAACTAAAGCAGCATATGTATCCCTGCAAAACCAAATACTGAACCATTAACATTCATTCATGCAAAATCAAAAAAATGCTTCCAACAGTTTGAGTAAAAAAAATAGAAAGAATACCCACTCTCAAGAACTAAACACCATTACCATACACATCGAACATTCACTCATGGCCATCCATATGAATCAAAGAATACCCATTCTCAAGAACTAAACCACTATTATCATACACAAATCCAATCTTTTTTTAAACATTCTAAATCCAATTCACAAAAAACAAAGAAGAATAAGAGCGAAAGTTTTGGTAACAACACATTTTTTCCTCCCAAAACCACACCTTCACCCACCCCCCATAACTATTCACAAATCAAATCCAATCTTTCTTTAATAAACCATCTCAGTACCCAGACAAAAACGAAATAGAAGAAGAAACAAGGAGGGAACTCTCGTACGCCACATCTTGAAACCGCCAGCAAGAAACACATACGTCATTACCCCTCGTTTTCCCCTGCAAGAAACACATTGGGTTGCCGTCACTATCCCGCACCACCTTCACCGCCGCGTGCACCTCCCTTGTCCGTTCGTTCGTGGCTCTGCTTCAATTTTGTTTCTTCCATTGAAGAAGATGATTAATTTAGGGGTTTTCTGGGTCCATGATTAACTGGTTTTTCTTATATTTTAAAAATAATGCGGTAATGTTAAAAATACATTAACTTAAATATTAAATAGAAAATGAATTAGAATATATTTATATTTAGGTGGCAATGACACATAAGCAATTTAAACGCCAAGTCATTAAAAAATTCTCTCAAATTTGATAGAGGACTAAAATCTTCAAAAAAAACATAATAAAGAGACTAAAATCCAAGATTTTAAAATGAAGGGATCAAAACCCAAAAAAATGAATAATAGAGGGACCAAAATTGCAATTAAGCCTATTATTTAATAGAAAAATGCTATTCATACACCAACTTCATACACTACACTGTATGTCCGTACGGTACGGACGTATGTTCGTACCGTATGGACGTACTATTCATGTACAGACGAAACTATTCACCGTCCGTACATGAATAGTAAAATATTAAATTAATATTTATTTATTTTTTTAAAAATTCATTTTTTTAAAATTTTTTTTTTACGTTTTTAAAAAAATATTTAACAATACCTGCGGATTTACCTACGGATTTAATTGCGGATTTACCTACGGATTTGACAATACCTGCAGATTTACTTGCGGATTTACCTACGAATTTGACAATACATGCGGATTTACCTACGAATCTAGGCAAATCCGCAGGTAATGTCAAATGCAGGTAAATCCGAAAGTAAATCTGCAGGTATTATCAAATATTTTTTTTTTAAAACGTAAAAAAAAATTATTAAAAAAAATATTTTTTTAAAAAAAATATTTAAAAAAAAAACGTTAAAAAAAATAAAATAATATAATATTTTACTATTCATGTACGGACGGTGAATAATGACGTCCGTACATACGGTGTAGGTGTAGTACGGCGGTGTAAGCATAGCACATCTGTATTTAATATTAAGCCAAAACTAAGTAACACCATTACAATATGATTTTGTAACAATAAACTAAACTCAGTTAAAATTTAAGATGGTGTTAGAATCATTATAAAATTCATTAGATCACCTATTAAATTTTCACTATCATATCACTCAGATCACATTATAGATGTTTAGTCATAGGCTTTGGCTTGACAATGCGTTAATAGGTTGGAACAACGCATAGGTCTTAGACCATCTTCAATGGTAGTTTTTTCTATTGGGTTCTCCACATGTACCATTAATTTAATAATTAAATATTTAAAAAATTTGCCATGTCATAATAGCATTGCATTGCAACAACTAAAATATTCTAGTACCCAATCAAATCAAGTTATGAGCTAAAGTTGTGGGACCTATTAAATAAATTCTTTTATTATGATGTGGCTTAATGGATCCCATAAAGAACTCAAATATATGTCAATGGATGCTCTTAGAGAGTTAAGTTAAATCTAACTAGGGGTGGCAAAACGGGTCCGGCCCGTTGGGCATGCCCGTTTTACCCACACTTTAGTGCGGGGCGGGCCAAGGTTTTAGGCCCTCACCCTCTAATGTGACCGCCCCGCCCCGCCCCATTTTCAACGCGGGCTTTTGCGGGCATGTGCATTTTCATAAATTTTTATGTTTTTAGGCTTAAAAAGTGCAATGCCCGCGGGCTTTGCCCGCCCCGCCCTCACTTTTTTGCGGGGCGGGGCTAGGTTTTAGGCCCGCATCTTCAACTATGCCCGCCCCGCCCCGTTTATATGCGGGCTTTTGCGGGGCGGGCTAAACGGGCGCGGGCATGCCCGTTTGCCACCCCTAAATCTAACTATAATTTATAGTATATACTCTAGCTCTATCGTGAAAGTATAATTATTTGCATTTAAGTCACCTGGATTCAAGTCAAAGGACTTCCATTAGTCAGTCACTTCCTACTTCGTTTATTTATCAAGGACAGTGGAGAAAGAGACGTGTCAACTTCCACAGCCTACAAAAGACAACACGCCAAAGCGTTTGAAAAGATTTTCCATAAAGCATTTTTTTACATTAGCTTAATCTTAATTTGATAGTGGTTGATACTTGATACTCAATCAATCACTCTGCCAAACATTACAGTTTCAATAATTTGGAATACTACTACTAACTACTACTCTCGTCCCGGTAACAGGAACTAGACACTGATTAAGTGAAGCTAAAAGTCAGCATAGTAGGAGAAGCCTTCTAACAGTAATATTGTTGAAAGTGTACCTAATCATAGAATAAAATGAAAGTAAAGAAATTTGACAAATATTTCAAGACTTACAAGTCATTCATATGGACCAAATTAAATTTTAGACAAATCCAAAACATGACCTTGACAAAGCAAAATTATAAAGTTACATGGTGAATATATCAGATATAGGTTTCTATCTTCTATGGAACAAAACTTTCATCTGTAAAATGAATTGATAAATTGGAAGGAAAAAAAAAGCATTAACACTATTCAACTCCCTATGTAACTTTGAACTTCCTAATTGTTTGTATTGCTTCGCGATACATGGGTTTCATCATACCTGACTTTACCATTCATAAGAGCATTCTTGTTGCTGCCTGAGTACTAATCAACCCAAGGGACATTCACAGGCTGACTCAACCAACGGCATTCATCATTGAAGAAGACCAACTATATTTACAAAACACTAATTGTTTTATCTATTTTAGGGAGTTATACCAGGGACCATAGGTACACGTGGCTTGGGTTTCTTTATTTTATCAACCAATATAGCTTGAGTAGTTAGAACTATGCCAGAAACGGAGACTGCACTTTGAAGAGCACATCTTGCAACCCGACTTGGATCTGCTACTCCAGCATTCAAAAGATCTTCATATGTGCCAGTCATGGCATTATATCCAATTCTCCAGTCTAACATTCTAGTCTTCTCAACAACAACGTCTCCATCAACTCCAGCATTAGCTGCAATTGATTTAGCAGGTTCTACAAGTGCCTGCAATGATCCGTGCACAACTGCTTACAAGTACGCAAAAGTATTTGAGAAAAGTTCATAAGAATCACCTACCTAGTAGTCTCAATCATACAAGAGAAGCGGGGAAAAATAGTAGAGAATTTTCAAAATATTTTTATCAGAAACTAAAAATATAAAAATAAATAGTTTAGTGGTTTTTTCATCCACAAAGTGGACCGTCCAAGACATGAATCAAATGATAACTACATATTTTTGGTATTAATGTCGATCAACTTGAGATTATAGAGCATTCGGATTTGCTTGAAACTTGAAACAATTCTTTTAAGCCTCAATGAATTTATAGTACTGGATCTGAATCAGTTGAATTTCAGATCAAATGTTATTTGATGATATACAAGGAAACTGAAACTGAACAATATCAAGAAAACTAAAGAAAGAATAAGTGACAATTAACAAGAATAAGGCTTAATTCTAAAGTAGCAGGGGAGGAATAGCGTTAAAAGAAAGGGAAAAAAAATTGCAGATATGTCAAGGGATGACCCATATTCCCCTACTCAGGCATTGCTATTTTCACATTATCATTGCAAATGAATACTCTTCATAAAATCCAAGGATATGTTCCAAAGAAATAGCAAAGTAAAACCAGTTCAAGGAAGTGTAGTTAAAATGTTAGAAACCCTGGTTAAAATTTTAAGGTGAACACTCTGGTACCCTCGAATTTAGTTGGGTGCCAGTACCCTCATCCAATCAAATATTATCATTAAATGACACGTCACTTATTACAATTATTTTATTTTAAAATAAATTCAAATTTTAAATTAATTTGCACTTAAGGTAACGGTACCCAATTACTTATCATGGGTACCTAAGAATTTATCAAATTTTAATACACACTGTATAGCTCAAGCATATGTTTTAAAAGAATGTCCCGTCACAAATAAATGACGTACATTATGCAAAGTAAATGTTTTTCCAGCAATAAGAATCAAACAGTTATTTAAAAGAAAAAACTCACAAGCCAGCCAATAGATGCAAATCTCACAATTCAAAACTCTACTAATTTTTCATGGAAAGAAAAGCAAACATAATATATAGAAATAATTGAAGAACATTCACAACAAACTAAAATTCATAAGAAAAAATACTCAGACTCAGTGAAACAGAGCTAGAAAACTCAAAATTGTATTCATACCATCGCCACAATATCAGCACCGATTTGCTCATCTAGATCTTCCATAGAGTTCTTTATGGAAGGTATCAAATCCAAAAGGTGGACATATGTGGCACCCCCTCCAGGAACAATTCCCTCATTTATGGCAGCAAAAGTAGCATTCTTAGCATCCTCAATCCTCAGTTTTCTATCCTCCAGTTCTAGCTCAGTGTATGCGCCTACCTACGCAATTGGTATATGCATTAAGTAGAAAACAACGCTAAGCAAAAACAATCTGAATTCTGAGCAAAATTTAAGATCACAGCGGTTTGTTACAGCATAATAGATTGCAATCAAGGGATTTGGATAAACAACTCTCAATTAAGCGCTTATTAATTATGTGAAAAGTTGTATCACAAGTGCTTCAATTTAGTAACCTATTTGCTTTTGGATAAGCAAGTTGAAATGCTATATATATTCTAAACATTTGTTTTCACTATAAAAGTAGAATCTCGGGGGTGGATGGGAAGCAAAGAGGAAACAGCTTATGTGTAGTTTTCATAAGCCATCTTGGGGAGTTTTTTTTTTCTCGAGGAAATCTTAGGGGGTTATTAAAAAAATTGGAAAATAGCTTATTGATATGCCATAAGTTATATTTCACAAGCTCTTCCAAACTCTTATGCAAGTGCTTACGTCAAAATAAGCATGTACTTATTGTTGTTACTCAAGAAAACACAATGACCTACTTAGTTTCATGCATAGCCTGTACAAGAATCAAGGCTAATGGTGAACAAAGGCAGTAGTTACATAAGAAATAAATAAATGTGTGGAATAATTAATACAGAATCAAATGATTCTGTTTGTACAGCTCATTAAGGATTAAGATTAATGTAATTAATTAGTTATTATTTCCTGTTCTTTTCTGTAATTAGAATCAGCATTCATGGGAAATTAATTCCCTTGATTCTTAGGTCAGATTGCTCTTTCAAATTCTGCCTTATGCAGTCTATAAATACAGCATATGTAATTCTCATCAAATAGAAGAAAATATAAAATATATTTCTTTATGGTATCAGAGCACGATCTGAACCATCCCTAACCTAGTGCCGCCAAACGATGGAGGATCTCAAATCTGATGAATCACTCAAAGTGGAGACTGGATCATTTCCGACCAGTTCACACGAAGGGCTCACTCACCTCATCACAGGCCATAAATTAAATGGTCAAAACTATACCCAATGGGTAAGGTCGGTCAAGATCTTCCTCGAAGGAAAAGGAAGGGAAGGCTACACTACAGGAGATTCTAAATGTCCCGAAAAAGGAGACAAAAACTTTCAGAAATGGAAACTTGAGAACAGCCAAGTAATGTCATGGCTGCTCAATACCATGACAAATGAAATTGGTGAAAATTTCATGTTCTATGACACTGCAAAAGAGATATGGGATGCAGTGAAAGAAACATACTCAAATGTTGACAATACATCTGTCATATTTGAGATTAAAAGCATTCTTCATGACCTTCGACAGGGAGAATCTTCTGTTACTGAGTATTTTAATATACTTAACAAACACTGGCAGCAACTCGACGTATATGAAGAGGTTACATGGTGTTGTACAGAAGATCAAAAGAAGTATAAGGAGCTGGTGGAAAAAGATAGGATTTACAAATTCCTATTAGGGCTAAACAAGGACCTAGATGAAGTTCGTGGAAGGATCCTTGGAACCAAACCACTTCTCAAAATTCGAGAAGCCTTTTCAGAAGTGAGAAGGGAAGAAAGCAGGAAGAAAATCATGTTGGGAACACCCAACTCAGTTTCGTACAGCGAGAGCTCTGCAATGGCAGCAAGAGGGAATCAGCCTCGGCAACCACAAAAGAAAACCCGCCCCTGGTGTGATCACTGCAAGAGACCAGGCCACACAAAAGAAACATGTTGGATCATACATGGAAAGCCTTCGGAGACCAAATTGTTCAAAGGCAAGGAGGGCAGAGGTAACACAGCATTTAACAATCAAGAAGCTGAGGTATACTCTAACTCATCTCCTTTTAGCAAAGAACAAATGCAGGCTCTTCAAAAACTCCTTCAGCAAACCATGTTAACTGCAGAAAAAGGTGGTACTGCTGTAGTGGCTCAAAGAGGTAATTACTTACATGCTCTAAGCACTAGTAAGGAAAAAACAAAATCATGGATTGTTGACTCAGGGGCTTCAGATCACATGACTGGTGATTTTACTTTGTTTAGTAGTTATTCTCCATGTCCCTATAACTATAATGTTCGAATAGCCGATGGTACACATTCTAAGGTCATGGGTAAAGGGTCAATTGTCATTTCACCAAATATTACACTTGACTCTGTTTTGTATGTGCCTAAACTAGATTGTAACTTGCTGTCTATTAGCAAGATTACAAGAGATTTGAAATGTGTTACTAAATTCTTCCCTAACTTGTGTGAATTTCAGGATTTGGAGTTGGGGAAGACGATTGGCAATGCTGAAGAGTGTGCTGGACTCTACCTCCTTCAAGTGGAAAAATCAGAAGCAAAACTCAAGAATAATTATCATGTTGCAGCTGTAGTTTCAAGTGATGATAATCCTGTAATGATGTGGCACTATAGATTAGGCCACCCAAATTTCATATACTTGGAAAAAATGTTTCCCTCTTTATTCAATAAAAACAAGGAATATTTTCAGTGTGAAATTTGCCAATTGTCTAAACATACCCGAAACCATTACCCACCCCAATCCTATAAACCCTCCAAACCTTTTTCATTAATTCATAGTGATGTATGGGGACCATCACGAGTCCGCAACATTACAGGCTCGAGATGGTTTGTCACCTTTATTGATGATCACACACGTGTTACCTGGGTGTTTCTAATGAAGGAAAAATCAGAAGTAGGGAGAATATTTGAAATTTATCATAAGATGGTACAAACACAATTCCAAAGCAATATTCAGATACTTAGAACTGACAATGGTCGTGAGTATTGCAACCTTGCTCTAAATTCCTATCTTCAAAAGGTTGAAATTGTTCACCAAAGCTCGTGTGTGGACACTCCCCAACAAAATGGAGTAGCGGAAAGGAAGAATAGACACCTTTTGGAAGTGACTAGATCAATCATGTTAGCCACAAATGTCCCACAACACTTTTGGGGAGAAGCTGTCCTTTCCGCAACTCACCTTATAAATCGAATGCCCTCCCGTATCCTTAACTTTAAGACCCCACTCTCCACACTTCAAAACCTATTTCCAACCAGCAAAATATTTTCCTCTATTCCATTAAAAATATTTGGATGCTCAACTTTTGTCCATAACCTCAACCCTCACAGAAGCAAATTAGACCCAAAATCCATCAAATGCATTTTTCTTGGTTACTCCCCTCACCAAAAGGGATATAGGTGTTACTCTCCCCATACCAAAAAATTTTACCATACTATGGATGTAACCTTCTTTGAAAATCAACCCTATTACACCAAAAATGGTATTCAGGGGGAGCATATCGAAAATTCAGAATACCAACTTTTGCCTCTTGAACTAACCGAACATGACAAAATCTTACCAGACCAAACCAACAACACTCAATCAGCCGAACCTATGCATAAACCAGCTGAAAAATTACCAGAACAAACCTCTAACATTCAGCCGAGTGAAAGGACAAATGAAGCTATGACGGAAACAGGACCAATTATAATCTCAACCACATCTCAACAGGATTGTGATCCAAAAACAGGTAATTGGAAGGGTTTTTGTTATAAAAGAAGGAGGAAGGAGGTAGAGTCAAGCATATCTCCAATGCAAGGCCATGAGTCAAACCAGACTCTAGAAAATGAAGTTCCCACAGGTAATATTCTTCCTAACTCTAAACATGTTGATACAACAGATATTGATATTCCTATTGCTATGAGAAAAGGGGTTAGAACTTGCACTAAACACCCTATTGAAAAATATATCTCCTATGGAAAACTATCACAAAGTTACAGGTCCTTTGTAGCAGCTGTTGACAACATAGAAATTCCAAATAATATTCAAGAAGCATTGCAGAAACCTGAATGGGCAGCAGCTGTAACTGAAGAAGTTCAAGCACTTGTAAGAAATGGCACATGGGAGATCACTGCTATACCAGAAGGGAAGAAAGCAGTAGGATGCAAGTGGATATTTTCAATTAAACACAATGCTGATGGGAGTATAAACAGGTACAAAGCTCGGTTGGTTGCTAAGGGATTCACACAATCATATGGGGTGGATTATGAGGAGACTTTTGCACCTGTTGCGAAGCTCAATTCTGTCCGGGTTCTACTATCTCTGGCAGCAAATCTAGATTGGCCCCTACACCAACTAGACATAAAGAATGCATTTCTAAATGGAGAGTTAGAAGAAGAGGTATATATGCAAATTCCTCCGGGACTTGAATCACCTGGAACCTCAAACATGGTGTGTCGACTTCGCAAATCTCTATATGGCCTCAAACAATCACCAAGGGCATGGTTTGATAGACTAACAAAAGTTGTCAAGCAAAATGGTTTTGTTCAATGTCAAACAGACCATACTATGTTTGTCAAGCACTCTTTGGATGGGAAGATAGCTTTGTTTATTGTCTATGTTGATGATATCGTAATTACGGGAGATGATGATGCACAAGTCAACCAGTTAAAGAAAATTCTAGCAAAAGAATTTGAAGTCAAAGACTTGGGACAACTCAAGTATTTTTTAGGGATGGAAATTGCACGAACAAAGAATGGTATTTCAGTTTCTCAAAGGAAGTACACTTTGGATTTACTTCAAGAAACAGGTATGCTTGGATGCAAAGCTGCCAATACTCCCATAGAACAAGTAAAAAGGAGTGAAGACGAGGATGTACCAGCTAATAAAGATAGATATCAAAGTCTAGTAGGAAAACTAATCTATCTAACACACACCAGACCAGACATTGGTTTTGCTGTAAGCATGGCTAGTCGTTATATGTCAAATCCAACTGAAAATGACATTAGAAATGTGAACAGAATTCTCCAATACCTGAAAGGTACGCCAGGCCGAGGACTTTATTTTCAAAAGAACTCAAACAGAGGTATTGAAGTCTACACCGATTCTGATTGGGCGGGATGTTTATCTGACAGGAAATCGACTACAGGCTACTGCACATTTGTATGGGGTAATATGGTAACTTGGAGAAGCAAGAAACAATCTGTTGTGGCCAGGAGTAGTGCAGAAGCAGAATTTAGAGCTATGTCACAAGGTATTTGTGAAGGAATTTGGCTTAAGCGAATGCTAGATGAGATCAAAATTCCTACCAATCACCCCATGAAGATATTATGTGATAACAAGGCTGCTATTAGCATTGCTAAGAACCCGGTACAACATGATAGAACAAAGCATGTGGAGATAGACCGACACTTCATCAAGGAGAAAATTGATCATGAAGTTATAAGTGTTAACCATATTCCATCATGCCAGCAAACTGCAGACATTCTAACAAAAGCCCTTCCAAGGAACATATACGAGAACATCAGATCCAATCTGGGTATGATAGACATCTACCACCCAGATTGAGGGGGAGTGTGGAATAATTAATACAGAATCAAATGATTCTGTTTGTACAGCTCATTAAGGATTAAGATTAATGTAATTAATTAGTTATTATTTCCTGTTCTTTTCTGTAATTAGAATCAGCATTCATGGGAAATTAATTCCCTTGATTCTTAGGTCAGATTGCTCTTTCAAATTCTGCCTTATGCAGTCTATAAATACAGCATATGTAATTCTCATCAAATAGAAGAAAATATAAAATATATTTCTTTAAAATGCAATTTCTATTTTTACCACAACAGAAGCAACCAAAAAAGTTCTTTTGCACTAGATGGAGTTGGCACCATAAATCAAACAATGCTACAATGTCATATTATAAACAGTCCCCAATGATAAACTACTTAAATCTCAATATTTCTATATGATTTGCTATATGCCTTATAGTTGAGTTCTATATTCTATCTAATATTTTAAACTTTTCCAAGACCCTAACACAAAAATGTTGAGTATTATGCCAAAAAAAACAATGTTTTGCGTGCGGTGCAAAATCTAGATTCATATTGTATTTATTCTTTTACAAGACCCAATGTCATAGAATTCGGAATGCTACAACAAGTGATATAGGAGAGAAAGTAGAATTAGAGGAATTCTAATTTGAGTCATTCGATAGCAATGGGGCATCTTTCTTTGGTCCTTGGTGGAATAAATAGTATAAATACTATAGTAACATTTTATTTAATAAAGAAATTATAAATCAGAAGAAACTTTTTTACAGAGAAAATCAACATTGCTTTTATATTATAAAACAATTTTAAATCTCCAAGTTATGATTCTTGAATAGTGTAAGAAATACTAAAGAAACGGCTGTTGCTAAGTAAAGGCCCAAAGTGATCAGAATACATACAATACAGCCCATTACAAGTCTGTTGAATTATGTACCTTTATAACAGCTATACCACCAGAGAGTTTTGCAATTCTCTCTGAGAGTTTCCTCGAATGGTTTGCATTGTCTACTTCAGTAAGATCCTTCTTAATCTGTAAAATTCTAGCCTGAATTTCAGCCTTAGTGTGTGGATCAGCAAATATAGTTGCTGTCTTACTGGTTATTGTCACTTTCTGTGCATTACCAAGCTGGTCAGATGTTGTACCTTCAAGTGTGAGACCCAAATCTCCAGAAAGAAAATCAGCACCTGTGATATTAAGTTATTAATGCCAACGGAGGTCAAGCAAACAAAGGCAGAAAAGGTCTGCTTATACTTGATCGAAAAATATGCTAGGCATAAAAATCGTTGCAAGAGATGGGAACAAAGACATTTGAGACAAAACAAATCATAATTCAAACTACCCTCGTACAGTTAAACCCATATAAAACAACTCGATAATTTATCGGCACCCGTGTCAACAGTCAACTGAGGTACTGAAACAATCCACAAGGTCGGTCTTGGCAACTAGAACTAGATAGTCAAAAAATGAGATAATGGAAATTGTATTAGTACCCAAGACAGTCATACTGTCTAACTAAAAATGATAAATAAAAACGAAAAACAATGAGATGGAAAAGCTTCTTGTCAGTGAACTGTTCAGTTTATACGGCAAAAGAAGCAAGTATTTGAAGCGTAGGCTTTATTAAAATAATTCCAAAATAGATGAATGTAAGCCTGGTATAAAGGAAGTTGGCAGAGATATCAACCAAATTTATTAAATGCAGTAAGAACTCACCCGTCATGAGCGCAATATCTTGTAACAAGGCTTTCTTTCCATCTCCAAATCCTGGACATTTTACAGCTGCAACTTGTAGTAATCCTTTCATTTTGTTCACTATTAACGTTTCCATCACTTGTGGCGTGACATCCTCCGCAATAATTAAGAGCGGGGCACTCAACTGCATGGCCTTTTCCAGCAAAGGAACTATTTCTTTGACACTTGAAATCTTTTGATCAGTTACCAAAACTTTAGCATTGTCAAACTCCACAATGGATTTCTCCTGGTTGGTAATGAAGTGAGGAGACATGTAACCCCTATCAATCTGTACAGAAAGAACAGACAACAACCAATACAGGTAAACACACAAGAACTTGATCATTCAGATCTAGAAAAGAACAGATGATTGCCATTGAGTACGACTATTATTATTATTATTATCATCATCAATACCTTCATCCCTTCTTCAATTACCACAGAGGTTTCAGATGATGAGGATGACTCAATGGTGACTACCCCATCAAATCCAATCTTCTCTATAGCTTCAGCAATCAAATTACCAACATACTCGTCATTTCCAGCAGAAATTGAGGCTACGGCTGCAGAAGATGGGGAAGAAACATCTTCAACACATATTCGCAAAGAAACCTGTACTTATAAAAACTCAAACAAGCATTGGTACATAGGGAACACCTTTGATATGATCTCTTCCTTCAACGGGAATACTTCTCTTCTTCAAGAACTTCACCAAATCTTTTACAGTCTTTTCCATCCCCTTCTTCAAAGAAATAGGATTAGCCCCAAATGCAACTGCTGATAGTCCAGATTTAATCATGGCTCGAGCCAAAATTATAGCAGTGCTAGTACCATCACCAGCCAAATCATTCATTTTACTTGCAACCTACAAGCAGGAAAAATAAAAACATTAACACTTCTCAAATTTTTCATCCATTGAATCTAAGGTAGAACCTAACAACCATGATCGACCTCTTGAATTAGCATGGCACCTGCATTCTCAATTGCATCAGAAAGCTCTATCGATCGAGCAATTGTAACACCATCATTAACTACTTGAAGCTTTCCAGATTCAGAAAGAATAACATTTCTCCCTGTGTGGGTAATAAATAAAATAAATCAGCACCAATAATAGTACACAAATGTTGAACCAAATTGGTCAAAGGGCCATACACTATAGATAGGGGTTCAATTGCAGGCAATTTACCACTCAAATATATAACTAAAACGAAATTGCAAGTATTAGGCCCAATTCTGATAAACTTAAGCACTTATATCATAACCTATATAAGCTATATAATCAAACGCTTATCATATAACTCCCTAAGGGACTGTTTAGATAAATAGCTTATTTGCAGCTTATAGCACAAGTGCTTATCCAAATAAGTGCTTATGAATAAACTTACATAAGCTATTTTATAACAAAAGATTAAAAAAAAAGTTAAATTGTTTTTTTATATATGCTATAAGCTATTTTCATGAGTTATCTTGGAGAAGAACTTGTGAAAATAAGTTGAAAAAAATTATGAAAAAATGTCATAAGCTATTTTTATAAGTTCTTTTAAACAGAATCACAAAAGTCAGTAGATAAGCTCAAATAAGTCAATCCAAACATGCCCTAAGTATTTGTGTGTTTGTTTAGATTAGCTTATTTTGTACACAAAACAGCTTAAAATCAAATTCAAAACATCAAACATGAAAACCTAATCAAAACCAAACATGAACAAATTTAAGAAACTGCAAACTCAGATATTTGGTCCTGGACATAATAGTGATAAAGCAAAATGCAAAAATTGAATACAAGAGCTACGAGGCGTTAACCTTTAGGTCCAACGGTAAGAGAGACAGCGTCAGCGAGTTTATCAATTCCAGCTTGTAAAGTCTGTCTGCACTCTTTACCGAATGAAATCTTCTTAGGGCTTGCTCGCACAATGAACCGTGGGTTTTTCCGAACCGTTTGATTCCGAGGAAATAACTGAAACTGTGAAAAGTTAGAAGATGGATGGAAGGAAGTGAGAGTGGAGTGGTGTGGGGAAGAGAGACTTACTGAAAATGGAGAAATGGGAGAGAAGAATGGTGATGAGAGAGAAGTGTGAGCTTGAATTTGCATATTCATCTCAATTCTCTCCCTGAGAAGATATTAGCTTAAACTTGACTTTGATTATTGTTTCAATTGCGAGAGGCGGGGAGTCAATTAAAACCTACAGTAGCAAGAAACATACGTTCTACTACCTTGGTGTCAAAAAATAAATGTCTGTTAAAATTGCTATACAAATATTACGAAAAATAATGATCGAGTCAATAAAGATAACATTTTTACAAAATTATCCTTAATTATTATTAGTTGTTATATATTGTCATGACTTGAAAAAAGTGTAGATAAAGGATAAAGTTGTTAAAAGTTAGTTAATGTTGCATTGAAAAAGAGATTATTATTTTGAGACAATTTTTTATGAATAAAAAAACACTTATTTTGAGACGGAGGGAGTATTTTTTATCGGGGAACTCAAAGTGTATACTCACACTTTATACATGGCTTCCCTCTTGAATATCATAAAATGAGGTTTTATTTTATTTTTTAGAAATCTTAGAACAAAATCGTTCTGCCTAAATCAAAAGAGAAGATATATGATAGCGGAATATAATGAAAATTAAAGTTGTCTCAAGGAGGCATATTTTGTTGCTTGTCGTTTAACTTTTGGTTTTATTTTTAGAGTTGAAATCTTAATCCGTTTTTACGCATGCATAAATCAAATTGTTTGATTATAGTATGAGCAATATGCTTTTAGTAAATTTACGGAAGTTTTAAATCAAGAACCACATTTGGGAATGTTTGTTTGGTTTGGATTTTGAAAAACATGTCATGGTTTGTAAAAATTAAGGTTTTGGAAGTGTGGTTTGAATCACAAGATCACATGATTTGAATCAGAGTTACGTAATGGCCAAAATTTGCTTTTGTGTTGTTATGATTCAAATCATAGATAGATTGACTCTTATCAAACATATTTATTAGAGATAAGGTTTATCATAACCACTTTTATAGGCTATTATTTAGGCTGTTATTTCTTTTCCTTTTATTTCTCTTATGTTAGTTAGTTTGTTAGGTCCAATAGCTATATATAAACAGCCAATTGTAACCTTTATTTCCCGAGAAACATAGATGAATAAATCTCTATAGCTAATCTTCAATATGGCATCAGAGCCTGGCGATTCCGATGATGATAAATCTGAGCAAGAATCTCCATCCGTCATCATCCCACCCAACCCTGCATATACTCTGAATAATTCTGATAACCCAGGAACCCCTCTTGTTTCTTCAACCTTGAATGGCAACAATTACCGTACATGGCTTCGAACCATGAAAACAGCTCTGCGCGCAAAGGTGAAACTCGGTTTCGTTGATGGTTCTATCAAGAAACCTGCCCGCAATTCTGCAGATTTTTCCAGCTGGGAGAAAGCAGATTCCATGGTCATGGCATGGATTATCAATGCGATCGATCCAAATCTGCATGGAAGCATCTCGCACGCATCAACTTCCCGTGAAATTTGGGTCGATCTTGAAGAAAGATTTGCCCAGATCAACGCACCACGAATTCATCAGTTATGGCGCACCATATGTCTTCTGCAAAAAGATTCCGCCATGACTATAACAGAATATTACACCCAATTCAAGAGCCTTTTCGACGAACTTGATGAACTCCAACCGATACCGGAGTGCAACTGTGGGGCCTCCAAATCTTTAACCAAAAGAGATGATGAGCAACGTGTGCATTTATTTCTTGGTGGTCTGGACAACGATCAATTTGCTCAAATCAAGGGTATCATCCTCAACTCCGATCCCCTCCCACCGCTGCGACGTGTTTTCAACCTTATACAACGAGAGGAATCACGGTTAACAACTGATACAGCAAGAAGCGTTAACACCAATACAGGTTCAGCTTTTCACTCTTCCAACAAATCAAAATGGCGCGAATACCCGAAAGTCAAGTGTGATCACTGTGGTAAAAATGGCCATGTCAAAGAAAAATGCTTTGAAATTGTCGGCTATCCTGCACATTGGGAAACCAGAAGAACTCCAAGAAGAGACCACAGAGCATCAGTTGAAAAACGTGATATTGCAGAAGGTTCAACATCAGGGCATGCTTTACATGGTACTCGCACCAAAAATCCAGTTCCTCCTCTCGATAACATGAGCGGTAATGTACATGCAACTGATACATGGATACTTGATAGTGGTGCATCCCATCACATGACTTATTTACCATCTATTTTGCATAATATTAAGCAACTGTCAAAGTCTTTCCAAATCATTACTCCCACTGGAACATCCACCCTTGTTGATTCCATAGGAGATGTCTTTTTGTCCCCTAATTTCATACTACATAATGTGCTTCTAGTTCCTTCTTTCAACTGCAATTTGATTTCCATTCATAGATTGACTCGTGATTTATCTTGTACGGTGACTTATGATCAAAATTGCTGCATAATCCAGGACCCTCTAACGAAGACGAGGATTGGATTCGGTAGCATGTATGAAGGTGTTTATCTGTTCACAAGGTCATCTCAACATGGATTCTTAGGAGCAGCTAAGAAAGACTTAACTACTTTGTGGCACACTAGAATGGGACACCCTTCTACTCAAGCTTTACAACAAATTTCGCATCATCTTAAATGTACTTTTGACTCACATAAATCAGTCTGCTGTGATATATGTCATAAAGCAAAACAATGTAGAAATTCATTCCTTTCTAGTAATAATAAAGCTAATGCAGCTTTTGATTTGATCCATTGTGATCTTTGGGGTAAATACAATACTGCTGCACATAATGGAGCACAATATTTTCTTACAATTATTGATGATTACACTAGAGGCACTTGGGTGTACCTAATGAAATCAAAAACTGAAACATTGCATCACTTGACCACTTTTTGTAATCTGATCAAGCGACAATTCAATAAAACTATCAAGAAAATCCGCAGCGACAATGGTACAGAATTCGTTAACTCCAAATTCTTAACTTTCATTCACCAAGAGGGCATAATTCATGAAACTTCTTGTGTTTACACTCCACAGCAAAATGGACGCGTAGAACGTAAACATCGACATATATTGAATATAGCGCGAGCATTACGTTTTCAAGCCAACCTTCCACTACACTTTTGGGGTGACTGCATTTTGACTGCAGCATACTTAATCAATCGTACCCCTACTGTTGCTAATAAAGGCCTCACTCCCTATGAGCTACTTTTCGAAAAGCCGCCCCAATATGATCATCTACGCAATTTTGGATGTTTATGCTACATGAAGAATGTCTCCAAACCACTAGACAAATTTGATCCACGAGCTGACAAATGCCTATTCCTTGGATATCCACAAGGACAAAAAGGCTGGAAAGTTTATAACCTTCAAACTCATACTTTTCATATATCACGAGACATCTTCTTCTATGAGGATACTTATCCCTTCCTTCAAACATCAAACCCTTCTTCCACCAACATTGTTCATAATTCTGCAGAATACTATAGTGATGAAGAACCACAAACTGATTCGGTTCCATCTCTAGATATTCCTCCTACCAATTCACAAGAACTTAACATTGCATCGATCAATCCTGACACTCCTGCTGTTGACAATCTGCACCAGGACCATGCAAATCACTCACCAGAATCACCTAGCAACACTCCTACACCAGATGATCACAATCCAACCAACCCAATTTCAACTTCCCAAATTTCATCCAATACAGATGATACGACTGAGGGGGAGCACAATGAGGACCATAATCATGCTGCAATAACGTTACCACCAAGAATACGACAACCACCACAACACCTCAAAGACTTCCATTGCTACAATGTGCATCCCAATATCAAATATCCTATTTCAGATTTTGTCCACTATGACAACTTCTCCCAGAATCACAAAGCTTATCTTGCAGCAATTAGTAACACTGAAGAACCTACATCATACACTCAAGCAAGTAAACTCCAAGTGTGGAGAGATGCCATGGCTCAAGAACTTCAAGCATTGGCAGACAACCAAACATGGGAACTAACCACCCTTCCACCTGACAAAAAGTTAATAGACTGTCGATGGGTGTACAAGATTAAGCACAAAGCCACGGGAGAAATTGAGAAGCATAAAGCTCGTTTGGTTGCCAAAGGATTTACTCAAACTGAAGGAGAAGACTTTCATGAAACCTTTGCACCCGTTGCAAAAATGACAACCGTTCGATGCTTACTAACTGTTGCAGCCACCAAACAATGGACCCTCCATCAAATGGATGTTAGCAATGCTTTCCTTCATGGCGATTTAGATGAAGATGTCTATATGAAACCTCCACAGGGCTACAAAACTACACATCCTAACATGGTGTGCCGGTTGAAGAAGTCATTATACGGGTTACGCCAAGCCTCTCGAAACTGGTATTCCAAATTATCAAAAGCTTTGATTGACTATGGTTTCCAGGAGAGCCATGCTGATCACAGCCTCTTCACGTACACCAAACCATCCATTTTCATAGCTGTCGTCGTTTATGTTGATGATTTAATCATTGCTGGAAACCATGAAGAAGCTTGTGCTAAATTCAAGCACTACTTGAGTCAATGTTTTCCTATGAAAGATCTTGGCAAACTTAAGTACTTTCTTGGTATCGAACTAGCACACGGCCAAGAAGGCTTATTTATCTGTCAACGAAAATATACACTTGATATTCTCACTGAATGTGGCATGCTTGGTTCCAAACCTTCCCCATTCCCCATGGAGGCCAATCACAAACTTGCCTTGGCCAATGGACCACCCTATTCTGATCCGTTAAAATATAGACGACTCATTGGTCGCCTCATTTACCTCACAATCACAAGGCCAGAATTAACATACTCTGTCCATGTGTTGAGCCAGTTCATGCAAACACCCCTCCAAGATCATTGGGATGCAGCCATGAGAGTCCTTCGATACCTTAAATCCTCCCCAGGTCAAGGCATCGTCTTACCTAAAAACAATGATCTCCAACTGGTTGCCTTTTGTGATTCAGATTGGGCATCATGTCCCATAACACGAAAATCTACATCAGGATATTTAATGAAGCTTGGAAACGCCCCCATTTCATGGAAAACAAAGAAACAAGTGACCATCTCTCGCTCCTCTAGTGAAGCTGAATATAGAGCCATGGCACATGCTACAAGTGAAATTATTTGGCTTCGCAACTTACTGAATACTCTTCAAGTCCCTTGCACACATCCTACTCTATTATACTGTGATAATCAAGCAGCCATTCACTTAGCCGCCAACCCTGTCTTCCACGAAAGAACTAAACACATTGAAGTCGATTGCCATTTCATCAGAAATCATATCCAATCAGGCACCATCACTACGGCTCATGTTCCAACTCAGCACCAACAAGCTGACATTTTCACCAAATCTTTAGGCGCTAAGGTTTTCCATGACTTCTTGTCCAAGTTAGGAGTTCATAATCCTCACTCTCCAACTTGAGGGGGAGTATTAGAGATAAGGTTTATCATAACCACTTTTATAGGCTATTATTTAGGCTGTTATTTCTTTTCCTTTTATTTCTCTTATGTTAGTTAGTTTGTTAGGTCCAATAGCTATATATAAACAGCCAATTGTAACCTTTATTTCCCGAGAAACATAGATGAATAAATCTCTATAGCTAATCTTCAATAATATTTTTCAAAAGCAAGATTTGTTTTTGTTTGTGTGATTCGAATCACAACTGTCCATGACTCGATTCAGAGAGGATTGATTTGAATCACAAAATGCTTGACTCGGATCAAACACAATTAGCGAGTTTTGAATTTTAATCTCTATGATGTGATTTGAATCAAAGGTTTTCTTGACTCGAATCACATAAAGCTTGAATCGAATCATAAAATCTTTTTTTCTTGATTCTTGGATCTTGATTCAAGTCACTTTATCTGTTGACACATCTTATACTTTTTGCTTATGGCTCAAATCAAATAGCATTTTTCTCTCATTTTTGTATTCGATATACACCACATATATAAACCATTGTCTCAAATCCCTTTCACAATATTGAAAAACATACGCATCCACTTTTTATTAGAATTTACAACACACCTAGTGGTCAATGTTGAAAACTTGCTTGCATTGATATAGATGAAAATCAATTTGATTGAAGTGAAATATTTTGCATAGTGTGTGAAAAATGATCCCATTTTTTTAGTTATACACTTGTCGTTGAGAATCAAGTGTGAGGAAGAAGTCTCATATTGGTTAAAAAAGGAAAGAATGAACACTTTATAAGTGAGAGAACTCACACACCTATCACCTTAAGGTTTTAGGTGGAGACGTGGTGTTTCTCCCATAAAGGTGTGTTGCTCAAGTGGAATGTCCCAGAAATTATCAATGCTCCCGAACTCGGTCCTCCTCCGATTGTTGCGCTAACGCTTGTGAGGTAGTGATGATGTTTGGTTGAGCATTTATTGGAATTTTATAATATATCATTTGATGTGTAGTAACTTATTCATAGGCATGCTTTGTTTTGAATAACGCCAAAATGAGTGTTTGGTTGAGCATTGATTGGAATTTTATAATATATCCTTTGATGTGTAGTAACTTATTCATAGGCATACTTTGTTTTAAATAAAGCTAAAATGAGTGTCTTGAATTTAGTTGCTGACAAATCCATGTAAATTATTTTAAAACATGTTTGATCAAATCCATAAGTTATTGAGATTACATGTTCATGAAAACTTTATGATATTTTTCTCTAATTTGCTTTGACGGCAAACAAAATGCTAGGTTGAATAGTTGATAAATGTATATTATGCATGTTTATTACTATTATTTTCACACACTAATTAGTTTACTTGTACACGAAGTACCATAAAAAATCCTTGATTTATACATAATCTAAATATTATCTTGAAATAATGCATTAATCATATTTTATTACCTTTTAAATTTCATAGGTTTAAGGATTGCAAAGCACTAAAGAAATGATCCAAATTCGAGACATAATGGAGTAAAGAACCCGGGTCTTAAAGGCTAAAATCAACTCAAATTCGCTAGAAGAAACTTTGTTCGACCGGTGAATCCAAAATAGAAAGGAATGGTATGCAAATCATATAATTTCTTAGGTGAATGCATCCTCGATCATTAAAACAAGAACAAAAAGTTTTTTCATTTAAAATAGTACATATTTGTTGGATGAGTCACATTTCTTCCATTGAATTTATGGCGGTTCCTATGATAGTTTTGAAGATTAATTTAGCACTGAGAAACCCAAAAGGATAATTTGTCTGACGAGCCATCCATCGCCCAGTGAATGAAATCAGATTTGGAAATCTAAAATAAGGGAATTTGGTCATTGTTTTGAGATAATTTTTAGTTTAGTTTTATATATAGCTATAATATTAGTGAGGGATAACTTGAGTGTTTATCAAGTTAAAGGCATGTCGAAGTAGAGTCACCAGAGGTTTGAGAGATCATCCAATGTGGTTTTATTTCTACACCTTATATCCTGTTACAATCATCATGAGTAGGTAAGTTCTATTTTGTTGGGGTTAGGTATGTACGTTATTATAAATTATATGTACTTGATGTGATCATGGCTTTATATTCATTTTAGTTAATTAGATATATTTGATCTTTACTCTTTTATTTAATGATACTTACATTGGTATCATGTCTCTAAAGTCATCAGATGTCGAGAGGTATTTTTAGGTTTAGAGTAAGGATAATGCTTTTATGTCTAAACATAACTTGATTGTTTATAATATGATTTATGAATCTAGCTTATGTTGAAAGGTGTTTTTACTTTTTAGATTTAGACATGGATAGTCATCTATAAAAAGTTAGAGTTTAAAGATATATTTCGATTTGGTATTCACTATTAAAATTTAGTGTTACCATATTTTATTTAACTATGAGATCGTCGAATAAACAATATGATTGATATCACGATGTTATTTTAGACATGGATAACATTGTTGAACAATATGTTATAATATGGAATGATAGTTAACTTTTATATAATTGAATATTGATATGCATATAGTAATTGCAATCTAACCTCGACAACTCTGTATCACTATTATTCTCTTATTTTATTTTGTTATTGTTTTATGTTCTCAAACAAAATTAATTTTTAAACTAAATTATTTTATTTCTTAAAATCTTATTAATTAAAGTTGTTAAGTCTGTTTAAAAGTTTTTGGAGCCAAGATTAAAGTTCTTTTGGTAATTGTATATTTTTATTTAATTAGTCAAAATTAAGGTTCTTTTAGTAATTGTATATTTTTATTTTATTTATTTTTTAAATTTTTAATACATTTTAGTCTAAAAAAGTTGTTAACTCTCTTTAAGAATTTTTTGAGCCAAAATTAAGGTTCTTTTGATAATTGTATATTTTCATTTTATTTTATTCTATAAGTCAAAACTAGGGTTCCTAATAAACATGCCAACTATTTATTTCACTCATAATTAATCCCATTCAAATAATTAATATATTTAATAAAATCCACCCATTAAATCATGTTGTCTACCCCATTTTCTCCTGAATCTCATTACCATCATTAACTAAATCTCACAGTCCTATATATAAAACCTCTATTTTATACAATTTTTATGTCTTATTCCATTACTATTTGTATACTACCTTTAATCTTTTAGTTATGAATCATGTTGTTTTATTTGTACATATAGATTTTGACATAAAAAAATGCATTTTTTTAAAGCTATTGTTGAAAACTTTAAGTGTTGAGATATTTTTCTATTATTTTTTGTCCAAAACATATCTCATTGTTTTTTTTCTTTCATTGAGATGTCTTTCTATATTTTTTCCGAAACATATCTCATTGTCTTTTTCTTTCGTTTTGATTTTGTTTCTATCATATACACAGTTTTGCCTTTAATTTTTTTAATTTCTTTTTTCCTTAATTTTTTAATTTTATTTTGATTTTTCTATATAAGTTTGTTAACTTCTAATGCATGCATATTTTCTTTGTTTTGTCTCTATCAGATTAAATATCAATTTTAGACAACTTTTTTATTCATAAGAGTTTTTATATGATTTTTCATTGGTTTTTAATAGATGTATTTTGATTTCTAATGCATGCATAAAATGCATAACATTATACTTTTTTTATTTGTTTTATTCGTATTAGTTTTTGTATGTATAGAATTAAATATCAATTTTAGACAATATTTTATTATATTAAAAATATTGTTAACAAATTCTTATATGTAATTATGCGCAACTATTTCATGACATGTATTTATATATTACTATTTCGTGCATCGCACAGACAAACGTCTAGTAGTAATTATTACTCATAAATCATACATCGCACTGATTCATGTGGAGACGATAAAAATATAATCATTTTATTTTGTTTTTTGTTGATATAAATAATATATTGTTGTGTAAAAGTTTCATGATCAATGGTGGCTTTGTTGGATTTTTTTTCTAACCTGTTTTTTTAATTGGAATTGAGTGAGAAATAAAAAACGCAAGTGTTCAACTTCTCTTCAAAATCAAATTGTTATGATTCAAAATAAAAACAAAGCATTCTAGATAATCGATACAGCGTGAGGCAGGAAAATGAAGGTTGAACGAATAATGAAGTTAATGACCTATGAACGAACATGTACTATAAACAGTGGCTACAGCGGTAACTAGGGGTGTTCGCGGTTCGGTTTGAATCGGTTTTAAGGCAAAAACTCATCCGATCCAAAAAAAATTACTTGCGGTTTGGTTCGGTTTTGGATGATATGTTAAAAAAATCCAATCCGATCTGATCCAATTTAATGCGGTTTAATTTGGATCAGTTTTTGGATATCCAAATTACAAATTATATTTTTATTAATATTATAAAAATACTAATAATCATAGATTTGATATAATATATATCATATAGTATATTAAAAGTTAATATTATAAAATGAAAATGATTGATTATAGTTGAAATAAATAAAATAATAAAAATAAACAGATTAAGCTAAGCTAATAGATAAGATAAAAAAATTAATTATCATATAATAATAAATTTATGTAACATATCATACTAATAAAAAATAAATATGTACGAAATACATATAAATGCGGTTCAGTTTGGTTTGGATCGATTTTGAAAAATCAATCCGAAATCCGATCTGAACCGAACGGTTCTCACAAAATGGCATCCAAACACATCCAATAAACTTCGGTTTTTTGCGGTTTTCAGTTTTTTCTTTTGGATCGATTTGTGGTTTTTATTTGGATTGGTTTGAATTTGAACACCCCTAGCGGTAACGGTGAAAGGACATCGTACGACGCCAGTAGGGGTAGAAATAGGCTAGGCTAGGCTAGACTTTAGAAGGCCTGAGTCTGGCCTACGATAAACTTAAAAGGCCTAAGCCTGGCCTAAGGCCTATCATAGGCTCAGTTTTTGGCCTACCGTGGGCTTTTTAAAATCCTGGCCTGGCCTGAAAGCCTATTTAAAAAGCCTATATCTCATTAAAGTTTTCAATAAATCTATATAACTTAAGAAGTCTTTTAGGTCGGCCTATATATACATATATAAGTGAACGTATTTAGCATTTGTTTTATATATATATATATATATATATATATATATATATATATATATATATATATATATATATATATATAGGGTAGCCTATTTAGCTTTTTTTTTCCCTAATATATATGCATACATGAACCAACTTATTTAACATATCTCTAGTATATATGAAAATATAGGTCGGCCTATAAGGCTTCATAGGATTTTTTAATAGCCTAAGCCTGACCTATTTAATAAAATAGGCTTTTAAAAAAGCCTAAGCCTAGCCTCTTTATTAAATAGGCCTGGCCTGGCCTAGGCCTATGTAGGCTGGGCCGTAGGCCCCTGTAGGCCGGCCTGACCTATTCCCACCCCTAGACGCCAGTGAATGAAAGGTGGTGGAACTAGAGTGAGAAAGTTGGAGATTTCTCTTTCAACTGGAAAAAATTTGAAGTTGTTGAAAAACAACATGTTTCTCATAGTTAGGGTGCGAATTTAGATGAAGTAACTAAGGAATGTAGTGAAGAATTATATGATCATGAATTTTTTGCTCTCAGAGATGTGAATAATTTTTATGACAATAATTTATGGTAGTGATGTGTATGATAAGTGATGAGTATGAATTTTTTGTTCTCAGAGATGTGAATAATTTTTTGTTCTCAGAGATGTGAATATGTTTTTGTTCTCAGATATGTATTCTTAAATGAGACTTTGAATCCAACTCAATGTATTGCAAGGTTAAAGGCAGGTTATGAATTTATTAGGAGAACAATTTTTTCAAGAAACCATATATCAACTAAATAAGAAGATTTTGAAGATGGAGATGAAGGCATTGATGAATTATGCACATTAGATGAAAATAGTGACGAAGAAGATTATAAGAAAAAAATATCCAAAGTTTAAAGCTCTGAAAGGAAAGGAAGTTGTAAGATATAAGTTGAATCAGACATTTTCTTATTTTCTTATGTTAAACTGGTAAGGAATGATATCAAAGATTAGGCTTTGAATGTTAAACAAAAGTGGATGGATATGACTAAGAAAGTAGTTGACGATTAGAGTCCCATATGAACTGGGAAATAATTTTTTTATTGAGTAGAAAATATCAATATGTTGTAAACTTGAAGGACATGGAATTATGCTTGGAGAAAATGAAATTTAACTAGAACTCCATGTGTCCATTCTATTTTTTGTAAGTGGTTTAATAACATCCATTCACAAGAGTTTCTTCCATATTTGAACGTAACTTGTACAATTAATGACTAACTATGTCGATGAATTTTAACTATGATATATTTTGTTGCTATTTTGTTTTAAGAAAATCACTTTAATGGTCACATGTAACATTCTTCTTCTTAATAACTGACTAGTGTCGTATCTAATAGTTAAAGGAATGTAAACCCATCCTCCATTTGTTAGGAGGACACAAGGGAAGCCTAAAAAAGTGAGGATAAAGAGTAATAATGAACCAACAAATATAAAAAAATGAAGAGAGTTACACGTGTCGTCAAATGCAAGAGTTATGGTATCTAAGAGTTATTGTGTTGTATCTAATAGTTAAAGGAATGTCAACCCATCCTCCATTTGTTAGGAGGACACAATGGGAGCCTAAAAAAGAGAGGAGAAAGAGTAATAATGAACCAACAAATATAAAAAAATGAAGAGAGTTACACGTGTCGTCAAATGTAAGAGTTATGGTATGTAAGAGTTATTGTGTTGTATCTAATAGTTAAAGGAATGTCAACTCATCCTCCATTTGTTAGGAGGACACAAGGGAAGCCTAAAAAAGTGAGGATAAAGAGTAATAATGAACCAACAAATATAAAAAAATGAAGAGAGTTACACGTGTCGTCAAATGTAAAAGTTATGGTATGTAAGAGTTATTGTGTTGTATTTAATAGTTAAAGGAATGTCAACCCATCCTCCATTTGTTAGGAGTTATGGTATGTAAGAGTTATGGTCTAGCATTTTTTGTGTAAAAAATCGCCCACCGTGGGGATCGAACCCACGACCACAAGGTTAAGAGCCTTGCGCTCTACCAACTGAGCTAGACGGGCTTATTGTAACTTATTTTGATTTTTTTTATACAAGTAACTAAATTGTTTTCTTAATATATATATATATATATATATATATATATATATATATATATATATATATATATATATATATATATATATATATGTGTGTGTGTGTGTGTGTGTGTGTGTGTGTGTGTGTGTGTGTGTGTGTGTGTGTGTGTGTGTGTGTGTGTGTGTGTGTGTGTGTACTTTGAAGTAATTCTTTGCTCAACTAAAATGATAGTAGAAGTCAAAAGAATATTTTTATTTTTGCAAATAGAAAAAATAAATTTATTTATAGAAACCCATTGTGGGGCTCGAACCTATGACAAATTAAGAGGCTTGCATTCTAAAATTTAAAGCTACGCGGACTTATTATTGTTGTTATTATTGAGAAAATAAAATTTTATTTTTAAAGAGAAAATTATAGATAACAATAATGGAAGGATTCATTTTCTTTGCATATTCTAGGATTTAAAAAAATATAGCTTTGAAACCTCGTGATTGTGGTTCTATTGCTTATATTTCTTTTCGAAATAAGGTTTTTGGATAAAAAATACTACCACTTGTACGAATAATCACATATTTCTTCCGTGAGTATAATAGTTCTGGCATGACAAAATGCACTTCTTTTATTTGTACGATAAAAATATAATCATTTTATTGTGTTTTTGTTGACATAAATAATATATTGTTGTTTAAAAGTTTCATGATCAATGGTGGCTTTATTGGATTTTTTTTCTAACCTGTTTTTTTAATTGGAATTGGGTGAGAAATATAAAACTCAAGTGTTCACATTCTCTTCAAAATCAAGTTGTTATGATTCAAAATAGAAACAAAGCATTTTAGATAACCGATTAAGCGTGAGGCAGAAAAATGAAGTTTGAACGAGTAATGAAGTTGATGAACTATGGACGAACATGTACCATAATAAGAGGCTACTGCGGTAACGGTGAAAGGACATCGAACGACGCCACTGAATGAAAGGTGGTGGAATTAAGTAAGAAAGTTGGAGATTTATTTTTCACTTGGAAAAAATTTGAAGTTGTTGAAAAATAACATGTTTCTCACAGTTAGGGTGCGAATTTAGATGAAGTAACTAAGGAATGTAGTGAAGAATTATATGATCATGAATTTTTTATTCTCAAATATGTGAATAATTTGTATGGTAGTGATGAGTACGATGAGGCTACACAATAGGGAGGTGAGGAGTATCCTGAAGAATAATAATTAGAAAGTATTAGTGAAACCTCATATTTTATTTATAGTGATCATGAAGAAATTTGGGATTGGGCATATGTATTCTCAAATAAGACTCTGAATTCAAATCAAGGTATTGCATGGTTATAGGCAGGTTGTGAACTTATTGGGAGAATAATTTTTTCAAGAAACCATATATCAACTGCTTGAGAAGATTTTGAAGATGGAGATGAAAGATTTGATGAATAATGCACACTAGATGAAAACTGTGACGAAGAAGATTCTAAGAAAAAATATCCAAAGTTTAAAGCTCTTAAAGGAGAGGAAGTTGTAAGATTTGAGTTGGCCCAGACTTTTTTTAATTTATATTGGTAAGGAATGATATCAAAGACTAGGCTTTAATTGTTAAACATAATGCATTTTTTTAAAAGAATAAGAAAGAAAAAAAATTCTTATTAAGTGTAAGATATGATGTCCACTAATATGAGGGGGAATAAGTCCACTCATAGTAGTTATTGCCTAATTGTAAATTTAGATTTTGTTTATACTCGTCATAGAACTGGTAGAAATATGAAAGCAAAGAGGTTAGCAAAGAGTTTTTTTAGCCTCTTAAGTCACATACCAAATATGAAGCTTTCAGATATATAAAGCAAAAACAAAAGCATTCGGAATGACTGAAATTAGTTGGTTAAATCTTCATAAGCATTTAAGGAGTTATGGAGACTAATAATTGAAAAGTAATGTATGAAGTATATAATAAATAGTGAAATGGTTGTGGAAGGTAATGTGTTTAACATAACAAATACGTGCTTCAATACCTGGAAGACAATATTTGTCATTTGTTGCAGACCCTTAATCAGCTTAGATGATTGTTTTTTAAAGGAGAGATTATGAACTTCGTTACTATCTATTACAATCAAATGATTCCAACATATTTTTCTATTGTTGAGGATGAAGCAAAACATCAGCGGTCTTGGTTTATTTAATTATTATTATATGATTTGGAAATCATCCAATATCTAGATGATCATTTATATCCGACCAAAAAATAGTAAACTAATATGAGGAAACTTTTTCTTGTATATGGACCAGACCAATTTTTAGTACTCACACCCTATATGACTTACAAGTCAATAACATGTGTGAAGCTTTTCATAACGTCTTATTAGAACATGAGAACAAATTTGTAATATCACTTATTGAAATATTGAAAATCTAAAGGACTAATAGAATTGTCAAACTTAGGGATATATATATATATATATATATATATATATATATATATATATATATATATATATATATATATATATATATATATATATATATATATATATATATATATATTATTATTATTATTTATAGTTATTTATGAATAATAGAATTATTAGAGTTAGAGATTATGTTTAAATACAAGTGATATTTGTGTCCTATGATACAAAAGAGGTTGGATAGGACTAAGAAAGTAGTTGACGATTGGAGTCCCATATGGACTGGGTATTTAAATTACTTTTTTTTTTTGACAAGTATAAAATATCAATTTGTTGTGAACTTAAAGGACGTGGAATTATGCTTGTAGAAAATGAAATTTAACTAGAACTCCATGTGTTCGTGCTATTTGTTGTAAGTGGTTTAATAACATCAATTCATAAAAGTTTCTTACATATTTAAACATGTACAATTAATGACTAACTATGTCGATGGATTTTAACTATGACATATTTTGTTACTATTTTGTTTTAGGGAAATTACTTTTATGGACACATGTAACATTCTTCTTTTTAATAACTGACCTGTGTTGTAGCTAATAGTTAAAGGAATGTCAACACATCCTCCTTTTGTTAGGAGGACACTAGGGAGGCCTAAAAAAGCGAGGAAAAGAGTAATAATGAACCAACAAATCTAAAAAACATGAAGAGAGTTACATGTGTCGTCAAATATAAGAGTTATGGTATGTAAGAGTTATGGTCTAGTAACATGCAATTAACAAACATACATGGGAAAAAGAATAACTTACATGTTGCAAATATTCGATAATACAAATAATTTTGATAATATAGTTATGATAATGTTATTTCTGTAACCACGCATTCAAGTTTCTCAACCATGAAAACAACATGCAAATAAAAATGCTCATGCACTTAAAGAACCAACCGATTATGTTTTGCAAAATAACAAATAAATTATGTCGTGAATTTCAAAATAATTTACATGTCGGTTGGCAAAATTTAACACTAGTTTTTAACATTTTTGTGTTAAATAAATTGCTCGGTGGGGTTCGAACCCATGACATGTTGGTCTGGCAAGATTTAATACTAATTTGAAGCATTTTTTGTGTAAAAAATCGCCCACCGTGGGGCTCGAACCCACGACCACAAGGTTAAGAGCCTTGCGCTCTACCAACTGAGCTAGACGGGCTTTTGTATTATATTTTGATTTTTATTGTACCAGTAAATAACTTATTTTCTTTATATATATATATATATATATATATATATATATATATATATATATATATATATATATATATATATATATGTGTGTGTGTGTGTGTGTACTTTGAATTAATTTATTTATAGAAACCATTATGGGATTGCATCCTAAAATTTTATTTTTAAAGAGAAAATTATAGATAACAATAATGGAAGGATTCATTTTCTTTGCATATTCTAAGATTTAAAAAAATATAGCTTTGAAACCTCGTGATTGTTGTACTATTGCTCGTATTTTTTTTCGAAATAAGGTTTTTGGATAAAAAATAGGCAAAATATCCTTTTTGGTCTCTTATGTTAGCCTCAAGGTTCATTTTGGTCTCTTAACTTCAAAAGTGTCACATTGGTCCCTTAACTCTTCAAAAGGTATCATTTTAGTACTTTTTGTCACATTAGCGACGGAAAAACTCAAAAATGGGTCGCTATTTTCGTCGCTAATATCACAAAAAGGACTAAAATGGCACCTTTTGAAGAGTTAAGGGACCAATATGACACTTTTTGAAGTTAAGGGACCAAAATGAACCCTGAGGCTAACATAAGGGACCAAAAGAGGTATTTTGCCTAAAAAATACTACCACTTGTATGAATAATCGCATATTTGGTTGTTTAACAATTTGTTTGTATTGAACATATTAATGACAATAGACTTCTCCCAAACATTTTTTTTGGATAATGTCTTTAATAACTTTTTCCACTCGTATCAAGATGCTCTTATTGTTACATTGTCGTGAAAAAGTATTGGCTACCATACTATGAAACAAAAGGCTCCATAGGATTTGGAAACTATCGTTGCACGATTTTCGGCCATTGTCTTATTTTTTTCTCATTGAAATACTTAGTTCACCTATCTATTAAGAGGAAAGCCTCCTCTATATATCTGAAGGTAACCCAAGCACCAAATTTTATGTCGTAAACATCTCTCAATATGATCCAACCATCATTAAAAAATAACTCTCCATTTTTCTTTAGGAGTTGCACCTCTAACTCTTATCTTTTGGATCCCTAAAAGCCACATATGGTTCAATATCATCTTCAAATTCTTTAGCAAAACATACGTTTTTCCATTATATGTGTTTTATAAAATGCAATTAGTTAGCCAATAATGCAACCAAACTGATCAAGCAAACATTATGAGAAAAAAAACAAAAATGCAAACAACTTGTATTTGCAAACAAAATCAATTTATTGGAGAAAATACAAATATCACTTACACTATTGTTGTAAAACTCTATATGATATGTTTTCATTCTTGCAAGCAAATTAGTTATTTGAGTGTTGAACTCATCATCAATAGCATTTGCAACTTTTATATCGATAAACTTTCCATTAACTTTCTGTCATAGAATCTTTTCGTCTTTTTCAAAAGGGTTGCTTGAAGCCATTGGATTTTTTTCAAATAGTTTATGATTGTTATTTAAAAGAGGTAGGTAATAGAGAGGTAGTGGTACGTGTGTGGTAAAGTATTGATTTATATAGAGGGGAATTGGGAACTATTTATTGTCATGTCGTCTATAAAACCTATATAAGTATATTATACACCTATATATATTTATATACATATGGTTAAGGAGGGAAAATGTCTTAATGGGTTTGCTATCAAACCTTTTCCCTTTTAGTATAATAAAGATAACACAACATTCTCTACCAAGTATGCATTTGAGACATTGATATCCAGGGAAGACAATTCTAGCAGCTGTGACCCTATTTTCTCATTTGTTTAGAATTGGCCTGGTCCTTGAGTTTTTTTCCTGGAATTCGAATCATGGCAAGTTACTCACTAATTAAGAAAAAATCATAGAAATATGAACACTAATTACAATTAGTTTATCAAAATCAATCAAGTCACGAAGAATAAAGTGAAATTCACGGATGACGCCATTTTAACAGTCGCTAGGATCGATGGTGTTTTGATCATGAAGAGGGATGGTAGTAATTCTTTAATCAAAGACGTATTGTACATTCATGAAATCAAATGTAACATTCTAATTATTGGCCAATTGCTTGAAAAGGGTTACAAGATTTGTAAGGAAGATAAGACTTTGCATGTTATGGATGCAATCAGGGTTTTGGTCTTTAAAGCTTCTATGGTTGTCAATAGAACTTTCAAGATCGAGATGAGTGGTTGTGGCATTACCATCTTGGACATCTCAATTTTTGAACTTTCAATGTATTGCAAAAGAACAAAATAGTAACTGGGTTGTCATCAATCAACATACTGGCTAAAATCTGTGAAGAAAATGTGCAAGCGAAGCAACACAAGGGTAAATTCAGCAAGGATGTAGGTTATAGAACCAAGCATCACCTTGAGGTGGTGTATTTTAACGTGTCTGGGTTGATGCAAGTTGATTCATTTGGTGGCAATATGTACTTTGTCACATTTATCGACGATTATGATATAAAACTATGGACATATCTAATCAAGATAAAAGACGGGGTATTTTATGTCTTTAAGAAGTTCAAGTCCATGGTTGAGCGGAAAAGTGTTCACAAGCTCAAAGTTTTCAAAACAGATAATGGAGGCGAGTATGTCTTAAATGGCTTTGAGAAATTTTGTTATGAAGAGGAGATGACGCATGAGGTAGTACTACCTTATACACCATAGCAAAATGGTGTTGTTCAAAGAAAGAATCGATAGATTATGAATATTATATGATGAGAGGCATGTTAAAGTGGAAGAACTTGCCAAAAGAGTTATGCGGAGAAGCGGTATCCACAACTACCTATTTGTTGAATAAATGTCCTACAAAAAAGCTTGAGAAGATAATAGTAGAAGATGCATGATATAGATTCAAACCGAATTATAATCGTTTGAGATTTTTTGGTTTTGTGGCATATTGACACGTTTCTAACCAATTTAGAAATAAGTTGTATGGCATAGGGATGATGGTGATACCGGTAAGGTATCAACCTACTGGAGGTTACAAGTTGTTTGTTGCTGAAAATAGGTGGATTATGATCAGTCGGGATGTTGTATTCAATGAATTGAAGCAAGCGGATCAGGCGTTAACCGGTTACATCCAGGCGTTAACCAGTTACATGCAGGCGCTAACCGGTTACAGAAAACCGTTAACTTGTTACAACTTTGAATTTCTAGATTTTGAAGAAACCGAAAGTGCATAAGCGTCACGCGTCGAAGCCAAAACTGATGAAAATGTGAGAAGACTAACTAGGCAAAAAAGTTTGCCTCAAAGACTCTAAAATTGTGAGACTTTCTGCGAAAACTAAATCAATGATGATGGTGATTTCGTCCATTTTGTATGTATGGCCGAATCCGAACCCGTAAGATGAAAGATGCCTTAAGTGATCCAAAGTGGATTTGTGCTACGAAGGAGGAGTTGAAATCAATTGAGAAATAGTACTTAGGAGTTGGTTAATCTACCGAAAGGAAATAAGCCGATTGGTGTAAGATATGTCTATAAGGTGTAGGCGAATCCCAAAGGTGAAATAATCAAGCATAAGGCTCGATTAGTTGCAACGGAACTTTTGCAAAGAGAAGGGATGAACTTTGATGAGGTATTTGCACTGGATGCTATAACTGAAACCATAACGCTAGTTGTTGGTATTGCGAATAACAATAATTGGTCTATCTATCAAATGGATGTAAAGTTCATGTTTTTGAATGGTCCATTTGAAAAAGAAGTATATGTAGTATAGCCCCCTGATTTTGTTTTGAAAAACCAATAGGGAAGATTCTACAAGTTAAGAAAAGCATACGAATTGGCACAAGCTCCAAGAGCTTTGAACAAAAGGATAAATGATTTCTTAATTGAGTTTGACTTCAAGAGATGTGTATTCAAACATGGAGTTTATATGAAGACAGATACAAATAAAGAGATGATCATTTTTTGTCTATACTTAGAGGATTTGTTGATCACGGGCAACAACAGGAAGAGTATTTCTAAGTTCAAGAGTAACCTTGGTATTATGATATACTTCATTGGCATAGAGTTTCACAAGTCGAAAAGGGGACTGCTTATGCATCAAATGAGATATGCTCTTGAGATATTGAAGAATTGTGATATGGAGCATTGTAATGCTGCCATTACATCATATCAACAAAAAATAAAATACATTCTTCGAGTAGAGTTAGTTTATCAGACATGTAAACATACTCACTCATCACATACTTAAACCTATCGACCAGTTATACCTAACCTATGATACTCGTCAATGTCATCCGACATTGCTCACGCTCAAAGTCATTTCTAACTCAAAGTTGAGAGAACTACTATATCATCTCGGCGACGATCTCTCAGCACACCTCAACAACACAACTTACATCCATATCAATCGTATCGACAATCTCTCAACTGACACAACCAACACAAAAGCATTAAGTTTCGACACCCATAAAGATTGTTAGCTATAAATCTATCTCTAAAATCCAAAAACTAACAGATAATCATCCTAGATAAGGATTCAAGTAGTATATGTCTATAACAACCCAAACTCTGAATACAGAGCAAAAATCTAAGACAACAATCAACACAAATTTGTAAAGCAGATTAAATATAACGCCATGGTGTAACACCCCATAATTTCATTATTTAATTTAATTGGAATTTAAATTAATTATTTGGAATTAATTGATTAGTTGGTGGATTAAATTGGAGAAATTGTGAAATGAGGTAATTGAGCTTGGTGTGATGATTAGTAGAAGGGAGGTGTTATCTAGTGTAGGCCTTACTAACTATTATTCTATTTTTCATAAAATAGAAGAAATAGAGAAAGAAAGAAATTAGAAGCAAAAAGAGGAGAAGAAGAGAAGAACGTGAAAGAGATGAAGAAGAGGAGAAGAGGAATTTCAAGAGCTTTTGCTAAGGTAAGGGGTGACTAAATCCATTTACTCTATATTATCGGTTTAATAGTGATAGAATTGATTTTGTAGGTTGTATAGTTCAATTGAACGTATGTTAGGCTTGGGGTTTTGGGAGATTTAGAATAATTGATGGATTTTGGTGAAATTGAGTGAATTGGGATTATGCTTGATGATAATGAACCCTTAAGTGTGTTGGAAGTATGTTAAAATGTGGGAATTGGTGTTGTTTTGGTGTTATACTGATTTCGGAACAAATTGGTTTGGAATTTGGAATAGAAGAGTGCTGTCAAAAATATGAAATTCTTCTACTGGGTACGCTGTAACCGGGTAACAACGGGGCTGTAAGCGGTTACCGCGTTGAAAAACCAGGAATCTGGGCATTTTTAGGTACTGTAGCCGGTTACCTTCCATGCTGTAACCGATTACAGGCGCATTTTGGAAAATAGCGAATAGAGTTGCGTAAAGGAGTAACCGGGTACGCTCCCTGCTGTAACCGGTTACACCTGATGCGTTTTGAAAAATTATTTTAAAAATTCATATCTTTCAGACCATATATCCGTTTAAAGCGCCGTTTTGAGCGTTGTGTAGATAATTAAATATTTTATATAATTAAACAGTGCGTCGGGCAGTAGCTCGATTTTATTTTAAAATATGATTTTTTTATTCTATGATGATGAGTTGTACATTGTATGTATAAGTGATAAATGTAATAATATGGTGGAGATGTGGCAATGTATTTGCTCTGTTGATGTTGTGTTTGGTGCTATTTATGCATGATATGATTTATGATCGACGTTGAAATATGAATGCATTATTCGGTGTTGTTTCGGTGAATTGGATTATGATAATGATGTTCATTTTAATCGGTGTTGATGATTAGCATGCTATAGGTGGTGCATGCATTCATAATCATTTGTGGCTATATCCTGGTGGTGTTTGAATCAACGGTAGCTAATTCCTATTGTGTGGAATTAGTGAGTAGGCGGTAGCCGTATCCTTGTGGTGTTTGGACGGTGAGACGGGTTAATCCTATAATTGGTACCACATGCATAAGAGTCATTGCATTTGCATATGTGTTGTTATAACATGATTGGAAGGCTTCCAGTGTTATAGCGTATTATTGTAATTATGTTGATTTCTTGTTGGTGACTCTTGGTGAATGATTTCTGAAATCTAAATATATTGCAATTGGGTGAATGATCTGCTTATGATATTTTATCGTTATGAACTTATAATATAGTTTAATTGTGATATGTCTCACCTTTACTGTTGACCATTTTCAGATTGAATAGTAGTAGCATTTGTCTTGATGAGGAATGCTCGTAGAGTAGTTCGTTTAGTTACGTCGTGTCAGTGTCATGCTCTGGTCTTGTAACACTGAGGAACGTTTAATTATTTTAGAGTTATTTAATGAACTCTTATTACAATTGTTTGAATAAATTTTGGTTGGATTATGAGTCAGTGATTTCATGGTGTTGAATACCGATGTTTTATGTTATTCAGATTATGAACTATTCCGCTGTGTTAAACATGTTTACTGAATAATATTCTTAATGTTCCTTGAAAAGGCATGGCATGATTGAATGTTTTAATTCTTTTGGAGTTGTAATACACTTGTACATGTTTTTACTCTAAATTTATTTAATATTCCACAGGGGTTTATAAGGGTGTTACAATGGACGACAAATATACACGAGTTCAAAGTAAATACATATACAAACCCAACTAAAAGAGAATACACAAAGAAGAAGAGAAATAAACTAAAAATCTCCCGGTTTGTCATCTCCGACCGACGATCAATCCACCTCCAATCATCCAAATGCAAGCTCCATAGTTGATTTCTAACCTAATTTACCATATAATGAAGTTGATGGAGTTTGGGACAACCCCCCCCCCCAAATCATAACCTAAAAACCTGTCAAAATGAAAATATATAAACACAAAAATCGCAGACCGCACTTAGCGCGACTACCACGCTAAGTAGGCTGTCTTTTATTTCCTAAACCGCCTTTGCACGCTTAGCGGACTTTCTTCTGCCAGAACTCTTGTTTTTCATCCCGGAGCGCGCTATGACCGTGCTAAGCGGACTCTGCTGAACTTTTCTTCTTATTTCTTCAAAATTGCTTATCTGGAGCTGTGTCTTTGACACTTTTTTCCTTGAGGTTACGATATGCATTAATACCTATACAAATAAGGAAAAACTATCAAACGGTACATAGATGAATCGAAAACTCGAATAATAGATAATATGTACAAATACAACAAAAACATACGCATTCATGCACAAGTTAAGGAAAAAGAGACGATAAGTGCCGCAAAACTATATACACAAATAATTACAATTTGGCACTTATCAGTATTGCAAGAAGATTCGTGGAAAGACTGAGGTGTGTCACTTGGCGACAGTTAAAAGAATCCTAAGATACGTCAAAAGGGTTTGGCCACAAAATTCTCTTTCTTGCATAGGATACGGGCATAAAATGCAATTTGCTCGGTTTTACCAATCCCAGTTGGTGCAGAGATAAATTTGATCGAAAGTTTACAACTGATACATTATTATGTTCGGCGGAACACCAATCTCACGGTGTTTGAAGAAGGAATCGGTAATTTCACTATCGTCTTGTGAGACCGAGTATATTGCCGCTTCGTTATGTTCGTGTCAAGCCGCGCGACTAATGAATCTTTAGGACGAGCTAGGCAGCAGTAAGGGTGAGGCTGTTACGCTATTGGTTGACAAAGTTTGTGCTATTAATCTTGTTAAGAACCCAATTGTACATGGGAGGAGCAAACACATTAAGACGAAGTTTCACTACTTCAGAGAGTCTGTGAGTGAAGGCAAGTTAAGATTGAGATATTGTAGAAGTGAAGACCAAATTGCTTATTTATTTACTAAGCGAGTCACAAATAATGTGTTCAATAGGTTGAAGATAGCATGAACATGAAAGACTTAGAACCGGTTAACAATAGGGTGTAACCAATTACAACTAAAATAAAATCACTTCTGAGCAGCAAAAAATAGAAACCATCGCAGGCGTAACCGATTAACAGTGTTTTGATTTAATTGTTGTAACAGCTGTAACTAGTTAACTCTTTATGTTAACCGATTGCAGGGCCAAATTTTTAGTTTTTCTATTATTTGGATGATGTGTTTTATATCTCAATCATTTTATAGCAGTTGTATAAATGTCTTAGAGAAATTCTCGTCAATAAAAATGAGAATTATTATTCTCACCCTAAACTCTCTCTCTTTAATTCTCTCCTCTCTCACTACCTCTAATAATGACCGAAATTCACCCTTAAAAAAAATAAATTGCACCTGATATCCAAACCCAACTGCAAATTGAGGTGATTTAATAAGACTAATTTGTATGTTTTAAATAGGGCCTTTTGTCCCCTAGTTTAAGTTGATATTTTTAGGATTTTGTGTTACTTAAACAAACAATGAGAACTAATTATTTAATTTTTTTAATCTTTATTTTTCTTCCTTTCTGGAGTTATAGTTTGTTACGAATCATGCAGGTGTCACCACTGTGCGTAGCAAAGTTCCCATTCAGCGTGAAGTCGCAACTCCCCACCGTGAAAACAAAAGAATCCATGGCGGAATCCACCGCACCCAAGTGGGCCCAGAAAACCATCGCTCTCCCTCCTTACAAACGCGGCTGTCATCTCGTAACTCCCAAGGTTCCTCCCAATCTCACTCATATTTCCCCCCAATTTCATTTTTCATTCTGTTACTCATTCATCAAACCCTAACTATTTTTCAGATAGCGAAAGAAATCGAGCAAGACCTTTCTGGATTCAAGTGCGGTCTCGCTCATCTCTTCTGTGAGTATAATAGCTTGTGAATAATAATATCATTCTTTTTTTTTTTTCAATTTGAATTTGAGTTGAAATGAAGTTGGAATTTGTGGTGTGAAATCACAGTGCAGCACACGAGTGCTTCACTTACAATCAATGAGAATTACGATACTGATGTTCGCGATGACACCGAGACGTTCCTCAATCGAATTGTTCCTGAGGTTTTACCCTTTACCAATTTTCATTTATTGATTCATTGGAGTATTCTTTGCTATTCATAATGTGTTATTGTAAATTTTGTGTGTTCTACAGGGTCCATCTGCGCCTTGGAAGCACACTCTAGAGGGTAACCATATTTTAATTTTATGAATTTTTTACATGCTAAATGTTTTGGTATTCTTTAAACAATGAGTAGGTCTAGCTTCAATAATGAAATTTTTTACTTTTTTTTGCAAGTTATAGCAGCAACTAAATTATAAAGCTCAATAGTGTACTAAACATTAGCCTAAGAGTTGTAGCACTCAGCTCCAAAATGCATCTAATATCTCTATGTAAATCATTTGCAAAGGAGGTGACAAGTGTTGTGTTAAGTCTCAGCCATATAGTTCCTAGTATAAAGAGGAATCAGTAAACACAAACAAACCCATTGTTGTAAGTTTGCAATGAAGCCAACTTTGATGTGTTGAAACATAGCTCCGCTGAGATGAATCCAGCACCAACGAGGGAACCCAGTCTCACCATCCTTCACTCTCTTAAATTTGAACCATGTGATTTTTGTACTTGTCCATTAATTTTGAATTGCCACATTATTTTTGGTTTGGTTTGGTACTGGTCTGGTCTATGAACCCATCTCTGTTTAATTTATTGGCTGCTTACTAAGCAGTTAAATTTTGTAGGCCATGATGACATAATAAATTAATAATGCTGCTGCTAGTTTTCCATATAGTATAATTTACATGTTTTCCCCCAATCTTTTGTATTTTTCAACTATCCAGTGACAAATTTTCTTTGGTTTTGAAATTTTGTAGGCCATGATGACATGCCGGCTCATATTAAATCATCAATGTTTGGTTGTGCACTCACGTAAGAAATACTTCACATTTCAGTTTGATTCATTATGCTGAAAAACTATCATTATCTTATCATCTACCATTGTCTTGTATTTTCAGGATACCGATTACAAATGGAAAACTTAACATGGGAACTTGGCAGGTAACACAATTTTACTTCTGGAATGTTTTACCTTTAGATGTTCTTGGTCAACGGACTGAAAAATTCTTTTAAAACCCAGATTTATTATTCAATTTGAGTATGCTGGCTCTTTTTTTTTAATGGAAATTCATGAACCTATTGTTACAGTTCTATTGAAAAGAACACAGGCAGAAAAGGAATTATCCGCCCCTATAGTTTTATTGATTTGAAATAGGAAAAATACACAGAGGAAGATACTCCCCTTACACTGACAATTTTCCAGTCAAAGCTAAAAATATTCAAAGATGCCTATAAAGATAGAAAGGGTAGTCCTATATAATGACTTCCCTGCACATAAAGTCCAGGGTCTGTTTGCGAGTTGGTTTTTGGAGGGTTGCGTCTTATTTTGATATATATTTAATGATTTAAAAATGTTTAAAAAACAATATGATTTTATAACTTAATATATTATATTTGTTTTTAAAACTTTTTAAAAATATCAAACACGTCAAAATATAGACGAATCCCTCCAAAAACCTCCAAAAACCAATTCGCAAACAGACCCAAGGAAAAATAACAAATTAACTATCATCCTAACAGCAACAATAGTAACTAACAAACTGATTTTGGTAAAAAAAAAACTAACTGATAAGTATAACTAACATAATTCCTAATTATACTTGTTACCCCCTAACAACAACAGGAACTGACTAGCTGAGAAGGATAACTTACATAATTTATAATTATCCTTATTATCCCAAATATCCTTATTTTTTTATACCATTAAATTAAAACTTGTTGAATGGTTTCCCCTGCTGTTCTAACCTAACTCCTGAGATCCTAGCACTTGGATTGGATAGTAAACTGGTAAATGGTCCTGAAATTCTGCGGGAAGTTCAGCCTCAACAAGGTTGTTTATTATGGCCAACTTCAGTTTTGAGACACATGGAAAACAGGATGGGTGCAAGCCTCTTCTATTAAATAGTGACACGCTGAACTCTGGAATTATTAAGCCAAAATGATGGCCCTCAAGTTCTTCTCTGGACAACGATGTCCAGGACCAAACGGTTGGCTACAATGAAAGCACCTGTGTTCTTTGAGACGATAGAGGTGTTACAAGTAGGGTGATTTTTTTACTCCTGTTCCGGCTATCAGCGACACCGTCCATTTCTGCAGCAGTTTGTCCTAGTCTGGGTCCTCCACAATTTGAGTTGTTCGCATTTGGAAAATTTATGGGTTTCCCATTCGGTTTAACACCCAGGTTTCTCCTTTTCTTGGGTAGCGATAACTAGACTTGCTGTTGCGACGATTGAAATTGCCCTTGAATATGGGTTCTTTGAATGCCTTTTCTGCATCAAACGCAATCTCCATGGCGCAAATCAGTTTTCTGGGATTGCGAGGTCAAATAAGATTGCATATGCTCTTATGAAGTCCAGCCATTAAGTCCTAGTAATTGCTCTCCTAATGTTGTTTTGGCTTGCTCAATTAGGATCTAGAACTCATGGATGCAGTTGTATACGTTGTCGTGTGTTGTTTAATGGCGGCTAAGCGCTCCTACACCGTCCTTCGACATATTCTCCCCCAATCCTTCACATCAACGCTGCCAAACATTGCTTCCATGTTACTCTCTTGACCTTATCTTGCCAAAACTGGAATCAGTAGGTGGTGTTGCCTACCATACTGATGGGCGTGGGATGGCGTCTCCTCCCATACTGATGGGTGCGGGATGGCGTCTATCTTTCTGTTGACCTCCTGTATTGCTAAGAATTTCTCTGCTCTGTTCAGCCACCCAAAAGGGCTGTTCCTCTTAAAGATATCAACTCAACTTTCTTGAACCAAAATGTGGTCTGTCACTTGTCTCTTTATCTGAATCTTCTTTTCCTGAGCACTCTTCTGTTGGTTTGCCATTCTTGATAGATTCTTCCACTTCTGAGTTCAATCTTGGTTCTTTGTTGAATTCCAGTAATAATTTGGCGACACACTGCATATCTTGTATATTGGCCTTCATCTCGTCCTTCAATTGTTTCACGTCTGTCTTTTGATGTTGCATCAGATTGTCCTTTTCGCTAGCCCATTTTTCTATGGCGTTCATATGAATTTTCATGGTGCTCAGCCGCTCACTATGGCAGTTGAGGTTCCGGCAGGTTGGACCAATTGTTCCAATTCATTGAAAAGAACATAGGAATATAGTGAATTACTCATCCCTATAGTCCTATTGATTTGGAATAGAAAATAGACGAGGAAGATACTCTCCTTACATTGAAAATTTCCAGTCAAAGCTAAAGATATAATGTGTAGTCTTATAATGACTTCCCTACACTTAAAACCGAAGGATCTTCAAACAGAAAAATAATAAATTAACTAACATCCTAACTCCTAACTGACAATGTTACAGCAACAACTATAGCTAGCTAACTAATTAACTGATAATGATAACTTACATAATTCCTAATTATCCCCGACAGAAACTAATAGAGAGGCCCAAAGAGATGAGTTGGTTGAAGCAACGCCCAAACTGTGTGTGTGGAGGAGGGTCTATACGCGGAGAGGAAAGAATAATGAAAGAGAGGGAGTGGAAATCAGTCAAGAATAATCAAAAAGAGGGAGTGGGAGTCGGTTAGTGATGTGGCCTTTAGTTTAGGAAGTGGGCTTCAAATATATATTTTGTAACGTTGGGAAAGTGGGGGTCATGACAATTTGTGTAATCAGTTACTTAGGAGAAGTTTCTTCTCTGGTAGGACTCCTAACACCTATGCATTATTATTCATTTCATTTTCTGGCCAAGTTCTTGTAAAAATCATGACCCACAATGAATCTTATTCATTTCACATGTACATGTACATTCAAGGAATTGAATAAATGTATCTTGTGTTTAAAAAAATTATTGTCAGCAGACACAGTAATTCCTCATTGATGCCATATTCTTAGTGATTGATAGATGTATTTCATAATCAATTAATTATTGGTATAGAATATACTGTTTAGTACTTGCAAATGTTCGCACTACATGATTATGTCTCATTTTCAAGGGAAAAAAAAACTCATGTTGGATAAATGTAACATCACAATTAATAGTATTACACTATTATTTATTATTTTGTTTATGTTTCAGGGTATATGGCTTTGTGAGCACCGGGATCATCCTACCTCACGAAGAGTTGTTGTCACTCTTAATGGAATATGAGGTGTTAGGATCCATTTGCTCTGCTTTACCTTCATTTCGGAACTTATTATCTGGATACGCGTGCAATGTACTACTAGTCTACTACCCTTTTTACAATGTAATTTGTGAATACTTAGCTATGGATGCAATGCAACTGAGAAACGTATTCTGACCATTTACCATTTATTGCATGTTATTCCAAATCAAAGATTCTTGATTTCTTAAATACAATAATATAGAGTTTTCCAAAGTGAATTATAATTTACTCTAGAACCAAAGATAATAATGTCTAAAAGAAGAACACTCATATTTCAATAAAAGAAGAACACTCATATTTCAATAAATATCAATGACAAAATCAGATTTTTTTTTTTGCAATTCCATTATTAAAAATTAAAAAATAAATTAAACTGATATAGTTTCTAATATTTGCAACCATTTATTCATTCTACAATAGGTTGACAAAATTAACATAAATTTATAAAGCAATTGAAAATTGAAAATTGAAAATTGAAAATTTTATTTGATAATAGTTGCAAATAAACTTTAAATTTTATTTAAGACTAAAAATAAATACACATCTTTAAAAATTTAAAATGAAATATCTAGATCAAAGATAAGTATCAAAAAGATATAAGATTATGGGACAACTTCTCTACCCATCGGTAATGTACCTTCCACCAATCACATTACATTCATTTAGTTTTATCTTATTTAATTAACTATTAAATAGTATATTTTTGGTTGTTTCCAAGATATTTTACATTGAATGTAACTTTACCTAACTTTTTAAGTTGAGTAGATAAGAATTTACCGTAAGATTAATCTACTTTATATTTCCTTAAATTAGCAAAATTAAATTTTAGATGTCACTCTCAATTTTCTCAATTTACCCGTATGTATTTTAAATTTTCTCAATTTACCCGTATGTATTTCTTTTGGGTAACCAGTCAATAGAGATTGAATAAATTACTTTGCAACCGTGAATGGGTAATTCTTAATATAGTAATTTCCTAAGGGCACATGTTAAGATCTAAATAAAGAAACTTTATCTTGGAACTTGTTATTGAATTAATTACAAATACATAATTAATTTATTTTTTATTTTATTCAAGACAAATTTTTTAAATATAGGTTTCTTAACATGTGCCCTAAAGTTATGTACAATGGGGGTGTTGAAAAACAAATTCAATAGTTGAATCCTTGCAATGAGGGTGTTGAATAGGTTGTTTAAAGTGATGTGTATTAATTGGTGTTGAAAGTGGAAAGATTGGGGTCCACAAAATACTTTGTAAAATTTTATTGGTTATTTTGAATGTTTAAATTTTTTAGTGTGTTGTGAATGGTGGTGGAATAGGATGTTGAATTTTATTAAACAAAATCATTATAGTGAGTATAAATTGAATGTGTGTTGAATTATTAGGTGGAAGAAAGAGAAGATGATGTGTAGTATAAAAAATGAAAAAGAAGAGTGTTGAATAATAAAACCATTGTACATAGCCTAAGGGCACATGTAACATGTGCCATAATGACACATGTAACATGTGCCATAATGACACATGTTAGATTACCCTTAAAATAATAATAAAAAATACTATCACTAGTAATAAAGCATACTACAAAATCACTAAATTACTTTAAATCTAAAGAGTGCGGCAATAATATCAAAGTAACATGAAAAATGAAAATATGGTTCCTCCTACATTTATTTACTCAATGAAAAATAGCTAGAAAACTCTTAATATTTCAAAATATATAACCTACAAATAAAAGTTTACATTTTGTTCATTTTTTTTTTGCATGCCTTTAACTGAGCACTGATATAAAAAAATGACTTTCAATTCACACACGCATTAATTTCAACCTAAACCATAAGTAATGTGTATGTTTACCATAAATATTATCTATCATTTGTTGTTCATTATGAAGATCTAGCTAATGAAAGCAGTCTTACAAATTGATTTTAGTCTAAGTTCCCTATCCCATATTCTTATAAGAGACTAGAGAGCCTTACTTCATCAAAATCACTGTCAAACAAACAGACAAAAAACTAAGTAAGCTTTGACATTGTTATCAAAGTTTTCATTTTCTCCAATAAGTAGCATCTTGTATATGAGAAACAGGATTCATCCAACTAGACATAATAAGGAGATAAAGACGAGTATCAGAAAATTTTGTTATTCAAAATCCAAAAGATTTTACTTTATTGTTCCACAAAACCAATGGGAACATTTTTGCTATTCAGCACAAAATCCATAACAGTTCACATCGACTTTAATTGTTACATCAAGTGCATTTTGTTATTCCAAGCAAGATATGGAATGGTTGTCATTGAATTACACTAAAAGGTATTTGCAAACAGACTATTTAATCATTTTATCTGTTATTACAATCATCTTTGTATCCTTTTTAAAGTTGGCATTTTCCCAATAAAAGGTCATCTGAAATACCAAATGCAGATGCAAGGACATCAAATTAAAATAGGAATCATATGAACAAATTAACACTATGTCAGCAACAAAAACTACTCATGGTTCTTTTATTATCAAACTCCCCATTGCATCAGAAGCTCAGGCAAAAATCATAAAAAGAGCAGTCAATACTGACAGAAATACAAAACACGAAGAAGCAATTCTTAGCTTCCAAATTGACATCATCTCATCTACACCATGGGAAGTACCCAAAGATAATGAAAAAAAAACATTAATGCTTGGAGTCTTCTTCTTCACAGAACTTGGAATACTTTTCTGAATCCATCAGTTTGTTAAGCTCACCACTGTCACTCAACTCAACTTTAATTATCCATCCATTTTCATATGGGCTTGAGTTCACCTACACAAAGAAACATACGAAAACATAAAAACACTTGACCGATAAAAAATAATCATTCGGTACATAGCTTCTATCATAAAAGCTCATTATGAATTAGCCAATAAAATAAAACTCACCAAACCAGGAGAGCTGCTGAGTTCTTCATTAACTTCAACAACTTTTCCAGAAACGGGAGAGTTAACATCACTAGTTGCCTTCACACTTTCAACTGCACCAAAAGCATCCCCTTGTGTCACTGCTGCTCCAACTTCTGGCAGTTCAACATACACAACATCACCCAAATGATCTTGAGCGTGATCAGTTATGCCGACGGTTGCAGAGTTTCCATCAACTTTCACCCATTCATGAGAATCGGCATACTTCAGATTGTTCAAAACTGTAGTTATAACACAAAAGAGACAGTAGCTTAGTTATCCCAAAATCAAATAAATCATCGAACAATTGTCGTTTTTGTTTTTTTGCATCATTGTTAACATAATGAGAAGACAGTATAATGAGAAGAATAACAGGCCCCTTGCATTTATATTGCTTGGGAGTTTATTTCAGATGCTTAAAAGTTATCCCCAACAGGACAGGTTTATAGACAAACAAAGCAATTTACCCGACAATTTATTTTGTCCCCAAAATGCAAAAGTGAAAGTGAACTTAACAACCTTTCTCCATCAAATTTTGAAACATGCACTAAATGAATGAGAAAGCTCCAGTATACACTATCCATCATCAGCCCAAGAATTCTGGCACCCCTAGAAACCCTCTTCCTGTTATGTTAAAAATTAAACACCAAATATGGTTCTAAAAGTATATTTTTCGTCGCCACAATTTGTGCTACAGTCAAACAGAACAAAAACTATCATGTGTGGAGTTTTTGAAATGCGAGGTGTGTAAAGTTGCTCTCCTAATATCTTACTGCTAACTAAGTTACAGGTTCTAAAAAACGGCGAGTGGTCAGCATTGCGGTGGCATAAGGACTTTCGCAGATTCGGTCGGTACAGGTGCCGTGACATTGGTTGTAGTCGCGGTCAGTGTGAATTAACCACAATTTATTTTTTAAATTAAAAAGGGTGATAATGGTATCAGAATCGGAGCCTGTCAACACAGTTTTGTTTCGGCTAGAATTATAATGCAACACAGAGAATTTATTACACCACCTTTCATGATCTGCATCACATAAAAAAAAGTAGGGTAAGGGTAGCATTGTTAAAGCTATTGCTGGTGCACTTTCCCCTTTCCCACTCCAACCCTACCCTACCCTACCCTACCTTGAAAGCCCCCGATCCCACCCATTAACGCTCATGTAGAACAATATAATAATATTAAAATAAAGGAGGAAAAAATGGCAGAATCAAGAATCCCTAAAATAAAATTCGAAGAACATGAATCGAGATCTACAATCTAGAAATTGTGTCCAAAACATGCAAATGAAATGCCATTAATACGATCTTAAGTTAAATAAGAAAAACAAATGAAAGAATAAGGTGACAGAATGAGATTACATACCATTAGAGAAGCTTCGGTGAAAGACAGAGATCCTGAGGTACGAAGCAGCTCTTGAAGCCCATAACTGCCGGCAAGCCATCTTTCTCTTTGATGTGAATGTGGGCGTGAGTGGCACTTACAGTGAATGATCACCCTTTTTATATTGCGGGGGTTGGTGACCGAAAGCTTTTTCTCTCCTTCAAATATTTTTTTTTCTTCTACTAACCTAATACTTTAAACAAAAATGTTACTGTTACACCAAAATCATACATATACATCATATTTAACTTTTCATTAATACCGTAAATAATAAAATATTATAATAATAAATAATTAAAAAAAATGAAATTCAATTTTTTATATTAAAAAATACCAGTATAAAATTATATAATTAATTAAATTTATAATTTTATTAATTAATATTTTATATTTCATTAATAAATTTTTTTATTACTAAAAATTATTTTTAAAATCAGAATGTTTATTAACCAACTTAATTATTTTATTAACTAAATTTTTATTTTTTATTCACCAACTGTATTTTATTATTAAATTATTTTTAATATATGAACTTTTATCAACTAACTTCATCATAAGTAGTTGGGTATTCATATCTTTTATGTGAATTAATTAAAATTTTTAATTTATTTGAAAATAAAATAATTTAAAATGTGACATGAGAATGAATAATCTTGTTTGATTAGATGACGATATCAGTATCCAATTAAATTTAAAGATATTGGAGCGTATACATAAAATAAATAGGTTTCACCTTTGGTGTCCTATAATATTTTCTTAGACTTAAGGGTCCGTTTGGTGCGCAGGATATGATAGAGACATGTTAGGATATCAAGCAGGATAAGGATAGGATATGATACAGACATGATAAGATTTATCCTATCATGCGTTTGGTTGACACAGGATAACAGATAGTATATATATATATACACACATGCAAACTTGTAAAATAATTATATTTTTTCTAAATTATTTTGAAAAATATTTTAAAATTAATAAATTGATAAAAAATATTATAATTAAAAATTCATTGACACTATTGAGTAAATATTTTGAACTTTTCTTGAAAAAGTTCATGAATTATCGTGTGTGTGTGTGTGCGCGCGCGTGTCTATATATATATATATATATATATATATATATATATATATATATATATATATATATATATATATATATATATATATATATATATATATATATATATATACCCTTGTAAAACAATTATATTTTTTTTAAAAAAAATTCATTGACACTATTGAGTAAATAATTTCAATTTTTCCTGAAAAAGATCATGAATTATCGTGTGTATATATATATATATATATATATATATATATATATATATATATATATATATATATAAACACAAATACACATATATCTAATTTGATAAAAAATAAAATTAGAATTCATATTTTTATAATTTTAATAATTATTTTATTTTTAAATATTCTAATTTTTTATTTTATTAAATTAATTTTAAATTTAATATAAAATTAATTTTTATTTATATTTTGTCATATTTAATTTTTTATTTTAAATTATATTTTATAGGGGTAAATTAGTAAATTATTTTCTTATCCTTTCCTGCCGGATTCTAACCCAGCTCATATTCAGGATAACAATTTGAACTAGTGAGGCAGGATAGGATAAATTTTAGGATTAAGTTATCCTATCCTGTTGTGTCAGCAAACACTGAATTGAGATAGGATATGATACAGATATCCTATCCTGTCTTTTATCTTGCGCACTAAACGGGCCCTAAGTGCATTAGTTATAAATGATCTAAGTTTATTACTTTTAAATTTTTTCATTTTAAAGCATAAATATTTCGAGTGTGAAAATATGGAAACTTCCCTTTTTTGAGACCTTAGTTTTCTGATCTCAAAATTTCATCTTCTTCGTTGAATTCCTTTGATAATGTATGATTACATATTGTATTTGGTACCACTTTGTTCCATACCAACTTGAAACTTAAACATAGGTTAATAGAAAATAAATTTAATTGACTAAATAATTTAATAAATTATTCAATAGAGAACCAATTAGAATTTTCTAATTTTTTTAATCTCTATTTAGTGTACTACCTTAAAATCTCAAGGTAACTTAAGAGAATTCCCCTTTGGAGGAGACGATAAGCCATAGTCAGTTTTCCTTCTCTACAAAAGTTACAACCTTTACTTCTTCCTGTCTGTATATTCCATATTCTTTGTTTGAAGATGAGTTTTTCATAATTCTTCCCAAGATTGATGTTTCTTTTCCTCATCTTTATTCTAATGTTGAAGAACTGTCTTCATCTTCATTGTCTTTCTTTTGAACAAAATGATCATTCGTCTAATTGTTCAACGATTGAGTATGATCTTTCGAAGGATTGAACTGGATTTGTATGATAGGATCAAGATGAGGACGACGATTCTTCGGTTTGGATTTGTTTATCTTTAAGTGTCAGCTTGTTTATCTTTTCTATGATCTCCTTCTTTCTTGATTTTTCCTGAAATTCATGAAGGCTTCCATCTATATATTTAAGAGTTGGACTAATTTTCCAATCTTAATTCTTAGATATTTGTTAGTAAAATGATTATTTAATAAAATTTCCTATATGACTCGATCTAGAAAAAACATTTAAAGCTAGCATCTACTTCTTCTTTGCCTCGTGTGTTCATATTCTCTTGTCGAATATTTTGAAGAACCTTCATATATCCTTTCTAGAGAATTCCACGATTTCTTGATGATTTTATAATGATGATGAGTTCATTGTCATCCAAAAGACATTATTAAAAGTTCTTATTAAAGTATCTATGCCTATCCTTTTCGGTCTAAAAGGAAAAAGGGTTTTCCTACTACTTTATCACTAATTTGATGAGTATGGTAGACCGGACCATCAACTATTGTTTTTTGTATCAAAAAACTTAATTTTAATTTTGCAATAAAATAAAAGTTGTTATTTTCAAAAAGGTTGTGGAGAGGTTTAAAAATAGAACTTTGAGTAGGAAGTCATCTTCCTTCTGAGACGTTTAGTCCTTTAAACAGGAGTTAGACTCTGATGCCACTTATTAGACTTGGGACATCATACACAAGAGACGTGTGAATTGTGTGATTTGAAAAAATATGGTTTTGAATTTTTTTGGCAAATTAACTTAAATAAGAATTTTAAGATCATTTTCAAATGTTTAAGCAACAGATAATAAATAACATAAAGTAAAAGATAAAGGAAGAAGAAGGACACAAAGATCTATAGAGGTTCAGTCAAAATTAAAGGACCTATTCCTTTCCCCAAGACTTGGTCTTGAGAGTTTCCAATAACGCTTAAGAGCTTTTAGTAGGAAAGGCTCACGAACCCCATTATACAAGGAAATTGGGGTTGATCTTCGACCAAATAATACTAGATGACAGATATGGGCGTTTGTGCCTTTTCTCCAATAAATTAATGAAAGTGAAGTGGTGATTCTCTCTTTCCAACTAAGAATTGAAGCGGTTAGTTTTCTTTCCATGAACACAGATCTTGTAGTGGTTAGACTTCAAGCTCCAAATATATGAGCTCAAACTTGGTTTCACCGGCTAACCAAGAATCAATAGGTGATTGTCAAAGTTGGATAATCTTCAACCTATATCTAAGAATTCATCACACAATCCTCAACCAAAGTTTTTATTTTGTTTATCTTCTAACCCCATATTTTTTTCTTCTAAATGAACGGTATTCAACCAAGATGTATAAAGAACATTTCCTTAGCAAATTTCACAACGCTACCCTTCCAAAATTACATTGATATCCCCACTCACAAAGGATTTGGCTATAGCATCTAGTGAGAGATTGTTTAAATAAAACTTTAGAGAGAGAATGAGAGTGAGAGAGGGAAGTATTAAATCACATTTCTAAATATTTGAAATGAAAAATGATGCATCTATTTGTAGGCAAGAGGAATGTCCAAAACAGAATTATTATTTGATTAATTTGATTGTTGGTCTAATCGATTATCACTTTAACCTGATCGGTTAGATCATTAAAAAATAGTCGTTGTAGGTTTTGATTGCAGTTTGATGTCTAACGTGCTCGGTTTGTTGTAGCTTGAATTGTCTTATAAGTGATTTTATTGTTTTTGTTTTTTCTTTAGAAGTGGTTGGTGTCTCTTTCTCTCTTTTAAAGCATCGGTGATGTTTTTTTTTATCTAACTTGATTTCTTTTTCTTAATAATTTAATATAAGTTTTTTTTTTGCTATTAAAAGAAATTAATAATTCTTCTTCTTATTAGTTAGTTTTCTTTTGAAAAATAAATTTAAATAGTCATGTACACACGTAATATTCATCATCGTGGGTGGATGCTCTATGTGGCATAACAGTTCAGCTCAATCATATCCATTCATTTAAATCTAACACATGGAGTCAACAAAATTAATTAATATTTTTTTTCAATAAGTAAAATTAATTAATATATGAATTAAGATTGGAGCAGGACCAATAGCATGAGAGAGGGAGCAGGACAGGAGAGGATCCATTTTCATGGTCTCAACTAAGAAATCTGAACTCATCGATCATTTTGTCCCATCCCCAACAAAATACCTCTCATTTTTCTCAATTTGATTTAAGGAAAAAAAAATCAACAACGACAATGAAGAACAACATTAGGGAAACACCGCAGCCTCGTCATGAAGCCAATACTTCTCTGCATCCTGTGAGTGACCTATTACACTATGATATTCATTTTCATATCAATGTGTTGTTTAATCCTTTCCTTTACTTTCTCGTCGCAATTTGTGCGATTTTGATAATTGTTTCGTTACTGCGTTGTAAGGTTGTGGTAAGTGGCAGAGAATCGGAGCATGAGGATCCGGAGGCTGTGATAATTGGGGGTATGGTGTTGGATATTCATGCCACACCTTCAATCCATGCAAATCCAGGAACTACTACCCCTGGCAAGGTTAGTTAACATAGGAATCAAACCTACCAATTGTAGTGGACTCACTCATCTTTTGATCTTATCGATACTATTGTTTGTTTTCATGTGTAACCTAAGAGCTCAAATAATATATATATATATATATATATATATATATATATATATATATATATATATATATATATATATATATATATATATATATATATATATATATATATATATATATATATATATATATATATATATATATATATATATATATATATATTGGTGATTTTAGTATCATCAATGTATTTTAGTAGTAATGTGATTTACTATAGGCCGATGCAATTATGCGTTAAACTTGAAACGAGTTAGGGTAGTGCAGAGTGCACGCTCGTCGAGCCAAACGTGTAATTGAATACGAATAATTGAAACGGGGTTCTAAGGGGCGAAGCCCCTGGCGGGGTGCGGGGCAGCGCCCCGTTGGGGTTCCAAGGGGCGAAGCCCCTGGCGGGGTGCGGGGCAGAGCCCCTGGCTGTGTCTTTTCGGTTTCTGTTATTGATCTCCTATATAAGGAGTCATTTGGCTTCGGTTTTGTACGGACGAAAAACTAAACTTTCTCTCAACATTCCTGATCAGTTCTCTTTTTCCAAAAACAGATTGTACATCGAGAATTATCCGCACAAAAATTTCGTGAACCCATGCAAGAATAGGGTCGAAATACTTTGTTCGGAAAGTGTACGAACACGATTCTTCGAAGTTATCCAGGATTATCATACCTGAATCTCTAACAATATATATATATATATATATATATATATATATATATATATATATATATATATATATATATATATATATATATAATATAAAAGTGACATCAGACACGATGCTGACATTGAGTCACCGACACGGTAATAATTTGAGAAAATAGAAGTGATTGTATAAAATCACTAGTGTCACTGTCGTGTCGCTGACACTCTGACACGTCTTCAATTTGAAATTTCGGTACTATACAATCCAGTGTTCAAATGAAAGATGTTGTTAGCTCAATATTGTTAACCTTAGTTTATTGATTTTTTTCTCTTCTTTTTTTTCTTTTGTTGCCTATCTTAATCTGGAGATTTGTTTTGTCAGGTCTTCTATATGGAAGGAGGTGTGGCTAGGAATGTAGCAGAATGCATGTCAAAGTTAGGAGCTAAGCCATACATGATTAGTGCTCTTGGGTTTGATATGGCTGGTAAGATCTTTTTATTTTGAAAAATCGTAAGTTTTGTTTTCTAGCATTTATCATGGGAAGACTTGAGACTTAAGACGAGCCGCTTCATGGCATTTTTCGTTGGTCTAAAGTAGAATTTGTTAGTTATTCTTGCTGGAAACATTTGTCTGATTTATTTATCTAAATTTGGATTTAAGTCTTCGTCTTAAAGCACGAAACTAGTACTACTTTTCTTCGAACGTAAAACGAAAAGAAAGTGTGCACCGCAGCACGGGATTGGAAATAGTCTTTGGACAGAAGTATGAACAGACTTGAAATATCCAATCCTAGAAATGAATGAAGTTCCATTCATATGAAATTGATATATTCAGCATAAACTTTATTTCTTCGCTCATGTCTGCAATTAACAAATTATAAAGAATCTAACTTTATAGTGCTTTGATATACTACATCCTATTAAGGTTGTGAAATGATATACTTGTATTGAAAATCAGTTAAGAAGCTTTAATGGTTGATTCTTACTACGATATGTGTGTCTCAGAAGACAATTTGACCAGAAAGATATTTGACAAATAAATATAGGGAAGAAACTTACTAAATTCTGTCCTAACTTTCTTTTTTTGCTCTAGGAAACCTACTGTTGGAACAGTGGAAAACTACTGGCCTATCAAAAGAAGGTAAGCTCTTATTTCTTCGCGGCTCATCTTTGTATAGATTTGGGATAAGTTTCAACAATGCAAAATAATGGCTTATTGTACATTATTGAATTTGATGAAGGTATATTGAAGAATAAAGATATTGAGACTCCAGTCGTATGCAATATATTTGATGTTAATGGCGAAGTAGCTGCTGGTGTTGCTAGTGTGGAAGCTCTTGTAAGTTGATCATTCAAGTATTAAGCTAATTAAGTAGTCTCAAAACTTAAACAAGCTAAAAGATATGATTCACAATCTTACATATGTTTAAAATCAAGTATCAGTTATAAAAAAAATCTTATTCAATCATTGTTGCAGGAAAAATATTTGACACCTGACTGGATTTTACGCTTCAAGAGCACTTTACTTTCTGCTCCAGTGTTGATGGTCGATGCAAATCTAAGCGGTCCTTCCCTCGAAGCTTCTTGTAAAAGTAAATTGCGTATACTCTTTTAATTCTCTCCTCCTCTGTCTCTACTGCATTATAAACTCACTACAAATGCTTCTTTTTGGTTGTTACATAAAAATCGCTGTTTTCAGTGGCAGCTGACACGGGGTGCCCTGTCTGGTTTGAGCCGGTGTCAGTTACTAAATCCCGAAGAATCAGTAGTATTGCCAAGTATGTGAGTGTCGTGCTTCATTCAAACATGTTATTCTTTCTTAAATATATTTTGAGAATTTGTGAAATACAATAATATGAAATAGTTGTAATTGTAAATAACTATTGTGTTGTCACAAACTTTTCTAGTGTTGTCTTGGATTCTTGATATTCATTATTATTTTTAATGAATTCATCATTATGCATTAATTCAACCTTCTGCTAGCATCACTAGAAAATTCTTTAGATGTATTTACACTGTGCACATGGCATTTGTTTAAGTTTATACAATTTTGATGCTGCTCATGCTTATATAACTCATTCATTGTATCAAAATTTGTTTCTGTGACATGTCTGGATACTTTGTTTAGGTAACTTTTGCTTCCCCAAATGAAGATGAACTTATTGCGATGGCAAATGCTTTATCCGGTAGCGGCGAGTTCCATCCACTTAAAGAAAATCATAAAAAAGACAACCTATCAACAGAATCTTTGTTTCAAATACTGAAACCAGCAATATTGGTTTTACTAGAAAAAGGCATTAAAGTGGTTCTAGTGACCTTAGGCTCAAATGGAGTGTTTTTATGCAGTAAAGGAGGGCCAAACTGCTTTAAAATTCCCGTTGCGAAAACAAATTCGAGCAGTTTTAGTGGACAATTATACAATGCTGTTATGCATAACTGTCCACCTAATTGTTATTCTGGTTTTTCAGAACATGATAGAAGCAATCGTGTCTTTGCTGTGCATTTGCCTTCCCTCCCTGCTTCAGTTGTGAGGCTTACTGGGGCTGGTGATTGCTTGGTTGGTGGAACACTCTCGTCAATTTGTACAGGATTAGATATTATGCAAAGCGTGTCTGTTGGCATTGCAGTTGCTAAAGCCGCTGTTGAGGTGGAGTCAAATGTCCCTTCTGCTTTCAGTTTATCTGCCATTGCTGGTAAGATTTTATCTATGCATTTACTTATAGTCTTTGTAGCACAATCGAACGTGTCTTTGGTGTTTGACACATGTCAGTGTCCAATGCCGATGCGGTACTGACACATGCAATTACATTCTATCATATTTATTTTCTTCAATTATTTCAAGGGTCTACGTGTCAGTGGCAGAATTGTGAGTCATGTCCTTCTATGTGTCGGTGTTTCCTAGATTATACTACCTCTATCCCTAAATATAAGATCCTCTCTAAATCACAAATTTAAAAGATTGATTGTGATATCAAATTTGTTGACTATTTGTATTTTCTTACAAGTTTGCATTTTATGAGAGATAATTAGTTTATCTTTGCAAAAGAGTATTTATTCGATATTATGTAAAAAGATGCAACATAATAAGAACACTACACCAGATTCGGCCTTGAAGTTGGGCTCTTAAAGGTCTCAGCAAAACGACATTGCTTTTAAAGTGTTGTAGTAGGTGCAAAAAGGAGAGCACTTTTGCTTGTCATATAAGAGCAACAGCTTGCTCGTGAAAAAGGAGTATGAGAGAGACATGTCAGATGGCCCCCTGGAAACTGTACTAGTTCAGGAGCCTGTGGCTACTATGGTGGTGGATGCGGCCTATCAGCATGTGGCTGAAGGGACTGTCCCGAATCACGCCTCAGTTTTCTCGTACGCTCTTTGCGAGCGGAGGCAGAGGGAACCACCTGCCGGTGTTTTAGACAAATCTTACGTTACTACGATAATTTAATAATATCTCCGTCTATAAATTTTATATATAATTTTACAAGTTGGTTCTTAGTAAAGAGAATTAGTTAATGTTTGTATTATAGTATACATATCTATAATATACATATCGTAGGAAAAAAATGTAACATAATTAGAATTATATCTGTACAAAAATGTTTTAATTATAGACAAATGATAATGGAAGTTGTGTGATATTCTGTTTTTTTTGTGCAGATGATGCCAAGTCTGTATTCTGTCATGCCAAAGTGCTGTTTCACCAATCGATGATGTAGGTTTTGCATGAGGACCACGTTAACAACCTTCTTTGGGGCTTATAAAATATGGTGGGACATCATCCCCAATTTTCACGCCTTTTAAGTCAGAAGAAATAACTAATTTTAGAATTTTATGAGTTGGACACACTGAGTAACATGTTTTACTAGATCATTTCATCAAATTCGGTAACAATCTTTTCTCTTAAATGTGATGTTTTTATTTTACTGTTTTTCTTTAAATAAAAATAGATGTGGCCGGGGTAGCCATATCTTGTTCTTTGTCTTAAGATTTTCAGTATAATCCTCAAAGCCTTGTGAAAGACACGTTGTACGTTGTAACCATCATAAATCTCAAGAATTATCGATGATTTATAATAGAACGTGTGTAATTTATAATGGGAAAATATCAAATTTGAAACCAAATTACAATAGTTTAAGTAGAATGTTTGATGATTTGTTTCATTCTAAATTATCCTCAAAATCACCAAATCTTTGTCCTACTCGTGTAAGCCTTGTCTTACTCATATAAGCTTTATACTCTAGTCTATTAAATTGCAGTTTCCTGAACTTCTTTGATCATTCCCTACTTTTTATTAAACTACTTAAAAGATCTTCATAAAAAAAATAAAACATGCAATAATCGAGGCTTGAATCTTTGTTCATAAATTTGAAAATTTCTTAAAATTTCAAGCTTTATCAGACTTTGGAAGACTTTAGCTCATATACATTGACCTTAAAAAGAAGATAAATGTTAAACTTACACCTATAGTTAACACTACACTGTATTCTTATACCATTTCATGTACTTTTTGTTTTTGTATTATTTTTTCCTTAGCCTGGTGTGCCACACTTAAAAGCTTTAGAAATACTACAGTGTGCATGTACGGTGTAGTTAATCTAGTGTCAGGATAGCAAACCTCTAAAAAGAATTTGTACACTTTTTATATGAACTTGTGTGGTGGATCATCTAAGCACGTGATATAATCTTCACGTCAGTCTTAGTAGTTTGATGATATGATGCTTTATTCTCCTCGACTTCTTCTCGTACACCTCTTCTCCAAGTGAGACAGGTGTAATTGCAAAGAGACACCAATGATAAAATAAGGTGAAGTGTACGTAGAAAATAAGTAGGTGAATTTTTTGAGTGATTGAACCTGCATGTGCTTCATGCATTTGTTATATCAATTGCAGTTATATCTAAGATTGTTCATAGATAATTATGATTTCTTAAATGACTTATAGATATGTGGTGGCACTTATTTGATTTGAATATATTTTGCATAACTCATAATAGTGAGCACGTCAGTTCTTCAAGATGCACATTTTGTAGGCGTATTAGTTTTCTATGATTACCTCGGTGGTGTCTTATCACGATGTATAATCCTTTTATATCAATGTGAGTACCTCGAGTCTCATGTGCATTTTGCATTTGAACTTCATTATTAGGTTAATTGTGTTCCTTGAAAAATGAACTTCCTTAATGGACACTTTGTATAATAATTGGATTAAGTCTTTTAGGATCATACCATTGCACAAGTCCATCAACCTCTTAACTATTTTATTATCTAATTGGTTTTAAAATTTTGAATTTTTTTAAGAAAATATTCTTTTTCAAATGATGTGTGATATCAATGTAGTATATCTAACCTCCTTGCCATTGGAGCTCACATGTAAGTTGGTAGTATAAAAGTTATGCTAAGTTGCCACATCATATTTTCATGTGCTTGTGATTTGAGTTGCGACACATGTGTCTTCCAATTTGTTTGTATGATGTAATGACACGATTGTCATTTTTTTAGATGTCATCCAAACTGTTGGATTTATTGATTTTGCTTGTTACTATTTGAACGTAATTAAGGATGTGAAATTATGTTCCTCAGGAAAAAGATGTTGCGCACGATATCTTGACAACCGTTAGAATGCGATCCAAGCGCATCCATTCTACCATAATACAAATAAATGCTTTAGCCTCCTATGCACGAGCAAACAAGCAACGCTTAACTACTATAATGCGACTAAGCATCGTTCATTAAAAACAACCAACAAATTTGTGATTTTCTACCACGAACTACATGGCTTTGATTTTCCCATTGTACCTGAGAATACGTAGGCACGGGATTTTGAAATCTTGACGAGCACAATAATAAGAAACCCTAAAAACTATTTCTTTCTTTCTTTTTCGCATAATAAGTAGACGATTGCAAGTAACTTCAAGCTAACACTCTTTCGCAAAACTAACAAAATGGATCCCGTTGAGTACAATACATGTGAAGGATGCTAATACCTTCCCCTTGCATAACCGACTTTCTCCTTGCATAACTGACTCCTGAACCCACTTTTGGTTGCGACGGCCGTTTTATTTTTCTTTTAGGGGATTTATCGATATTTTTCCTTTCCTTTGAAATAAATTAAGTTCGGTGGCGACTCTATTGTATTTTGAGCGTTCCTTGCGTTTTAGTATTTTTTGCAGCGCAACACACCTACGTCTGGAGGATTGACTTCCAACCAGGAAAGGAAATTCTCTATTAGTAGTTTAGTACAATTAGTCTTACAAGCAACAACAAACCATATGTTATTCAATACATCTTCCTAACACTACCCAATGATTTTGTATTTAGGACTCTCCCTAAACCTGAGACACTACCTCAATTTCTTTTTCTCTTAAACACTAACCATTTAATGTTTGAGTTCCTATCACTAAACCATAGTGATCAACATCAATCAAACAAGATAAGTGATGTTGAATTTACAATTCAATTAGAAAAACCTATAATTATGCTAAGTTATTGAAACATAGTGTGGTACACATAAAATAACAAGGACTCTTGTAAATCTAGGACTTTAAGATCTTCGATGTGAATGCTTGAATTCCAATGTAGGTTATGAGATCCTTAAATAGGATAATAATTTTGGCTATTCTTCGTGAGTATTTGATTTGATTTCGTCCAAAAATAATGCAGAATTTGTTGGATATTATTTGTTCCATAAATCTCTTCAATAAGATATGATTGTTACAATTTAAATTAAAATTTAAATCTCCATATTTAAATATAAACCCTAACACAAAGATCTTCAACTCACGTACACACCTTTAAACGTTAGGTTTGAGTCTCCTTAAATAGCAATGCAATCTAGATTTTTCTCCATTGGGCATAAACTTTGATCACGTCCAAATTTATAGAAGATTCTGTTTTGATTTGTTTTTCAAAAGCCTTTAACAGAAAAGGTTTGATTTGCTTTGATTCAAAATTAATTCTCTAAATAATTAGATTTGATCTTATTTAATATACCAAACAAATCTAATAAACGCATTGCTAAAAGATAACAACAAATCTGATTGACACAATCAAATTTTTTGCTCAGAATAACAACAACCATGACCTGCTATCAAAGGTCAGATATTGCACACATGCTAGAATATCGTGTCCCACATGTGTTCTTTCTTCACCAATACTTCTTGTACATTCCAAGTTGTTTTGCATAACCAAATCTTTAAATAAACTGAATCTGAAATAAATATTCTTTCAAAGCATATTCAATTAAATATTATCTAATATACAAATTCAATCAAACCAAATCTCCTTATTTAAACCAAATCCAAATATTTTAATTAGACCGTATCTAATTAAATCTTGTTCAGATTTATGGATTAACAAAAATGTTTTCCAAATTGATTTGGTTTAACAAACTTCTTCCAAAGTGATTTTCTGGTCGTACTAGAACTAATGCAGAATCATATGATGTAGTTTGTGCATAATACGCGTCCAGTTGTCACATAACATGATCCAGACATCTTGCCCAACAAATTTCTTACAACTAAATCTTTCCGTCAAGTAACTATAGCATTTTAGAATCAAACCTAATCACACTTAGATTTATTCACCGAATTTGTCTTCGAGACTGAGTATGAATCCTGCACACATGATGTAACTTCTTGTCCCACCTGTCGCTTCTTCATAAAAAATCTCTCGTTGCACATGTTGTTTTTATCTAAAGCAGCAAATCGAAGGAACAATAAAGTTTATTAAGAATGCTAAACCATATCTATTTAGAAAAAATTGGCCTAAATTGTACCTAATACATGTTAGGTCATAGATCTCTATTGATTGTTGTATTCTATTTCAACCTTAATCGTAATAAGTGACTATAAAACATCTACAATCATTGATGCAATATTTTCATCACTTGGTTTTAAGATTTTCCATATATTTTTTTTACCATTTCCCATGCATTTTCATTTTTGTATTCACGTTAGCTTACAAACCTCTAAATCTTTTCCAATTTCTACCCCCAACCTTAATCCAAAAATTCTCTAGTGTTTGGAAAATTATAAACTTATATTTATTATATTAGTTAATTTTACCAACTTGCCAACTTTAGTATTTTTATTAAGGGTGTGGTGATGTTGATGTTTGAGAATTTCCTTATTCAATTATTTCAATTACATCTTCTGTGCTATTGAACATGAGAGAATCCCCAACAATAATATTTTATCATTTATATTTTCTTCAGCTATTTCAAGGGTCTATGTGTCAGTGTTAGAATTGTGAATTTTGTCCTTCTATGTGTCAGTGTGTCCTGGATTATACTACCTCTATCCCTAAATATAAGGTCCTCTCAAGTAAATCACAAATTTAAAAAGTTGGCTGTGACATTGAATTTATTGACAATTTGTATTTTTTTTATAAGTTTTGCCTAAATATAACTTATATAAGGTCCTCTCAAGTAAATCACAAATTTAAAAAGTTGGTTGTGACATTGAATTTATTGACAATTTGTATTTTTTTAATAAGTTTGCATTTTATGAGAGATAATTAGTTAATGATTGCATAAGAGTATTTATCTGAGATTATATAAAAAGATGTAATGTAATAAGAACACTACACACTAGACAAAACTATCTTAAAGGTGTTTTAGACAAAACTATTTGTTTGTGTTTTAGACAATCCGATGACATTACAATAATAATTTTATAATATCTCTGTCTAAGACCTCGATGTATATTTCGAGAATTAAGAATGTTATTCTCATAATAAATTTGTTGAAAAATATATGTAATTTTACAAGTTGGTCCTTAGTAAAAAGAGTTAGTTAAGGTTTGTATTAGAGTATAAATTTGTAGATTTTTTTTTAATTTGGACAAAATTAATTATCACACTTTGAAATTTAAAGAGAATCTTATAAATAGGGATAAAAAAACTTAGAATCTTATATTTAAATAAGGAGATAGGAACATATTAAAACATAATGCTAAAAAATCAAAACAACTTTAAATATGTTATTCGGGAAGGACGTTTCCGGATGTTCTAAAATTTGGGAGAAATTATTTCAAAAGATGGTCTAAAATTTAGGTAAAAATTATTTTATAAAAATTATTCTGATACAAAACCAAATTTAAAAAATGGTGAATGCAAAGAATATAGCGAAATCAATCAGGAATACATTGCAAAAATAAACATAGATTTGTAATGAAATCAACAAGCAATACATTTTTTTTATTGGAGAATATATATATTTTAATGGTTATACTATTAATTGACTTTTACAAATATAAAATCAATTATCAATTTAGAAACTAAATTTTCCGATTAGAGGTCTGTCTCAGTTTCTATTATCCAGTTATATTAACATATACATATTCATTCTTCACTCTCGAACATTTCTTAATTGTTAAGCTTCCGGTCGATGGGATATATCTTTCTTTTTCGATAAAAACGTAACTCAAAATAAAAAATAATAATGGATTTAAACTTTTTAAAGCTTCCGGTCGATGGGATATATCTTTCTTTTTCGATAAAAACGTAACTCAAAATAAAAAATAATAATGGATTTAAACTTTTTAAAGAGAAGAAATTAATTATCAATTTTTTATATAAATGTTTTTCAACTATACTCTCTCATATTCAATTCAATGTTTTTGATCCATTGTTTTTTTCAAAATAATTTAAGTCCATTATGCCGTTTCACCATGTTGCTAGATTTTGATCCTCCAAACAAGACAATAGAAATTGGATCTTAACAATACAAATTGGAACATGACGAGAGTTTGTAACGACCATCTTGCTGAGTTTTGGAAGATAATGGGAAAGGAGTATTAACTTTAAAATGAATATCTAGTTTTTTATTTAAAATATGTAAATTTGATAACTTTAAAATCGAACAATTAAAAAATTTAAATAAACATGTCAAAGATAACTCATAATGGGAGAATTTTAAAATCATGTGTTAATTTTATTGATACTCTTGTTCATTATAGATTTATAGTTATTTGAGCAAAATGAAAATTAATAAATAAAAATATAGCTGAGAAAAATAATAAATATTGAATTGATAGTAATATTGTAAATAGACTATTATTTTGAAATATAAATGAGATAAAAAAAAATTTATGAAGCAATGGAGTAAAATTTTTGTAAGGTTTTAATTATAGACAATGATAATGGAAGTTGTGTGATATTCTGTTTTTCCGTCTTTCTTGCGCAGGTGATGCCAAGTCTCTATTCTGTCATGCCAAAGTGCCGTTTCACCAATCAATGCTGTAGGTTTTGCATGTGGATCACATTAGCAACCTTCTTTGGGGCCTACAAACTATGGCGGGACATATCCCAATTCCCAAGTTTTCATGCGCTGGACGTCAGAAGAAATAACTAATTTTAGAATCTAATGAGTTAGACACACTGAATAACATGTTTTACTTATCATTTCACCAAATTCTATAACAATCTATTCTCTTAAATGGGATGTGTTCATTTTACTGATTTTTCTTAAGTATAAAAGATGTTGCAGGGTTAGCCACATCTTGTTCTTTGATACAAGATTTTCATTATAATCCTCGTAACCTTGTGAAAGACACGTTGTAACCATCATAAATTTCAAGAGTTTTTGATGATTTACAATAGAACTTATGTGTAATTTACAATGGGGAACTTTCAAATTTGAAACCAAATTACAATAGGTTTAAGTAGAATGTTTAATCATTTGTTTCATTCTAAATTAGCCTCAAGTTTACTATTTAATTAATATTAATTTTTCTCCCTTTGGCAAAAAATTTAAAGAACTAAGGTATCTTTTGTTACGAATAGTTGCAAAGATTGGTAATTTGAAATATGCTTAAATATGTATTCTCTCTCGATAGATTGCAAGTAAGGGTAGAAATAAGTCAGACCGATAGCAGGGGCCTACAGACTAGCCTACATAGACTCGGACCAAACCACATCTTTTTTTAAATAGGAAAGGCCTACGCTTTTTTTATAAGCCTATTTAGTTTAAAAGGTTAGGCCTCAGGCCCAAAAGAAAGTCTTTTAAGCCTATCAGGCCAATCTATTTAAATAAATATGAATAATTTTTTAATATCATTATGTTATGTTTGGTACTTTGAATTAAAATACATAAATAAAACATGATTATTTTGAAGAACTTGTGAAAATAAGAAGAAAACATCTCATGAACATTGTTTTCATAAGTTCTCTTAAACAAATACTCTTACAAAACTTATGCTAATAGGTAAGTTAAAATAAGTCAATGCAAACAAATTTTTAATTTTTTGGTTTTTTAGTTAGTTAGTCTCTTTAAATATTATTTTAATTGCTTATTTACACATGTCTAAAACAAATATGTTTTTTTGTAGGCTAACATGCTAACCAAGTCTTTAAAAAAGTCAGGTTCATGTTTAAAAATAAGCCTACGACAGGGTACAAGCCAGACTCCGGCTTCGCATTTTTTGACAGAACAGGCTCAGGTTTGGCAAAGCCTAGCTCGGCCCAGCCTATTTCTACCCCTAATTGCACACAATTCTAATTTAGCCATAAACAACCAACCTTGTCCTAATCGTATAACGTTACACAAAAGTCTTTTGTTAGACTATTTTATTAAACTACTTTTTCTTCAACTTCTTTGACCATTCCTTACTTTTTATTAAACTACTTAAAGATCTTCATAAAAAAAAAACTGCAATAATTGAGGCTTGAACCTTTGTTTCTAAACTTGAAAATTTCTTAAAACTTTAAACTTTAACAGGCTTAGGAAGACTTTAATTCATATACATTGTCAATGAAAAGAATTTTTACACTTGTGTGAACTTGACAAGTGGATCACCAAAGTATGTGATATAAGTTGCCAGTCATTGTTTGTAGTTCGATGATATGATACTTTCTCCTCCTAGACTTCTTCTCGTACGCTTCTTCTCCAAGGAAGAGAGGTGTAACTACAAAGAAATATGTAGAAAACAAGTAAGTGAGTTGTTCGAGTGGTTATACTTGAGGTGAACCCGTGTAATTGCAAAGAAACACCAATGTTAAAGTAAGGTGAAGTATATGTACAAAACAAGTAGGTGACTTGCTTGAGTGGTCGTCATACTTGAGGTGACTTGCTTGGGTGGTCGTCATAATTTTTCATCTTATTTTAATAAGTTTTCAAACGTAGCTAAGTTTTGTTTTAGTATTTAACTTGATATTTTATAGAATCTGACCATACATAAAATACTATATTTTAATTATGTATTGGTCAAAAAGTACATGTGTGCATGTGTTCCCTACAAAGGCAAGGAGACTCAGAGGCTTTAGTAGGTTTATAACACAATATGGTGGTTAAGGGTTGCCCACAACGGTGAGCGTGTTTTGAGGTGTCTTAGAAGACTTGCTCACGTGAGGTGAGAGGATCTACTAATGCCCGATGATGCTTGGTAGCATGCGTATAATTATTGCAGACGTGTATTAAGTTTGTAGTGAGTATTGTGATATTTAGGGTGTAAAAAATATGTATCACTTAGGGTCTGCCCCTTATCCTTAAGAGGAGATGTATTTATATAAGTCTCTATGACCTAGGGTTTATTTGGAAATGGTCATCGCCCACTTAAACAATAGTTGACAGTTGAATAACTATTTTTAAGGGAGACATGGGTTAGCTAATGACCTTGATTTTCTCCATGCCCAAGGAACGTCTTATCCCATGTTTCCCAGTAGGAGCGATGGAAAGCTACAGAGCGAGGTGATATCTCCCTTTGGGCGACATTCTATTGTCAACTCTTCTAGGGAGGTCCAAGGGCATCTCCCTAGGCAAGGTCTTCCACAAATATAACACTACACAGTCCTTCAAGAACGGGGCATTTGGTAAAAGATGAAGTGTTTTCAATCACGACTTATGGGAGTATCCTGAGAACCGGTGTTTCCTCTTGCGAGATCTTAGATATCTTGGGAAATATGAATGAAGAGACACGAAGTCTCTGGGGTAAGGGTTTAATTAGTCTGGAGAATCTAAGTATTCAAGAAAAAATGTATATAGCTCAGTTGGCTAGACCGTCATTCCCTCAGGCGAGGCATTTTACCTACTTGGGTGAGACTTCCATCGAGCCCTTAGGAAAAACTTGTTATCAAGTCTCTCAAGTTGGATATTCATCGCATCTCTTAGGCGTGATCCTTGTGTTTTGTACCACCTGCGGAGACACTAAGTCCCTCAGTCAAGGATTTAATTTAGCCTAGAGAATCTAAGTTTTTCATACATAATTGTATATAGATCGAATAACGGGACTACCAGTCCTTCAAGCGAGGCGTCTTACCTACTTTGAAGAGACTTCATCGAATCCTTAAGCAAGACTTGTTATCAAGTCGCTCAAGATGGATATCTGTCGTGCCTCTTAGGTGTGATCCTTAAGTTTTATCCTGTCTGTGGAGACACTAAGTCCTTCAGGAGAGGATTTAATTTAGAATGGAGAATTTAAGTCTTCCAGAAAGAATTGTATATAACCTGACTGACGAGATTATCATTCCCTCAGGAGAGGAGCCAGACGGTGTATCCATGTTTCTCTATGGGGAAACAAGTATCTTCGCTATGAAGTCCAATACATGAAATATTTCCTTGTGGATCGGTAAGGATCTTCACTATGAAGTATAGAAAGGGAGATGTTTCCCCGAGTGGCAGAAAGGATATTCACGATGAAGTCCATCAGGGGAAATGTTGCCCTGAGGGGCGGCAAGAATCTTTGTTATGAAGTCCAACAGAGGAAATGTTTCCCTGAGGGGTGACAAGGACCTTCTTTATGAGCTCCAGGAAGGGATATGTTTCCCCGAGGGGCGGCAATGATCTTCACTATGAAGTCCAACATGAGAAATGTTACTCTGATGGGCGACAAAGATCTTTTTTATGAAGTGTAACTTTGGAATGTTGTCATGAGGGGCGGCAAGGATCTTCACTATGAAGTCCAGCAAGGGAGATGTTATCCCGATGGGCGGAAAGGATCTTCACTATGACATCCAACAAACGAGATGTTACCTCGAAGGGAGACAAATATCTTCGCTATGAAGTCTAGCATACAACATTTTGAGGAAAGAACGTGCCTGTTAGGAACAAGTCACTTAATAATTATTCAAAGGTATATAAACATAATGTTAGTAGAGAATTACAAATAACTCTAACTGTAATACTATATAAGATGAAGAACGTTCCAAGTTTTTGGAAAAAGCAAACTTTCTAGTTCCTACAACTTGTATGCTCCATGTGTGAGCTTCTGATATATGCGATATGGTCCTTCCCAGTTAGGTTGCAACTTTCCCTGATGTGCGGGTATAACTACTTATTTCAAGACTAGATCGCCCTCATGCATATTTCTTGGTTTGACTTTGGAGTTATATCTTCTGGTGGCCCTATGTTTCGTGGAAAACTCTCGAACATGGGATGATTTCATTATTTTGTCGACCAGGTCTGTTGTGCACTTTAAACCTATCTCGTTCGTCTATCAACTTGTTATTCAGAGTCAAAACACCCTCTTTTTATCCAATTTAAGGAACAGAAACTCGTTCATCATGCTTTTTAACATTTCAAATTCTTTTTGCACACTTTTTAACATTTCGTTCATCACATTGAAGGCTACAGAAATATTGTGGATGTGTATTCATTTTCATAAGATTTAGCTTGCAACAATTCTCTAATGCAATCATTATTCCTGATTCTTAATCTTTCACTCCAATACTTTTATCTTTATTTTTACCATAATTAAATTTTTTGGATCACAAAATCAAAAATAAACAAAAGTAAACTTTAAACTTATCATTTCTATTGTTTTTTACTTTAACAAAATTATGTCTGTCTGGTTGCCTTTGGGATATTGGTAAAATGTTTTTTTTTCTTAGGCTTAATCACACTTTTAGTCCTCGCATTTTAACCCACTCACGAAATTGGTCCTTCCTTTTTTTAAATTGAATAAAGGAGTACCTATAGTATGTTGTTTGTTGCAATTTTAGTCCTAACCCCATTTTCCTCCAAAAACGCTTGTGTGGTAAATGAATATGGAAAATAACATTTACATGTCATTAAAACTTTAATATTTTATTTAAAAAATACAAATATCACATTTCAAAAATTAAAACAAAAAAAGTTAAAAAGAAAAATTGATATTTACTTAAAATGATTACATAATCCATAATTCTCGAACCATTTTCTCCAATTCATCTGGTTTCTTCCTCGTTTTCACTCAACTTCTTCTTTCTCCCCTTTCTTTTTATCAGTTTTCTTCTTCTTCCTATTCTGGAATAATCCATCTTCTTTTTCACATCTCGTTTTCGTTTCCTTTTAAATATAGATATATATAGCAGAAATCTGCATTTTTTTTGTTAATAGCAAAAAAATCTTTTCTTTATTTATTTATTATTTATAGTAAGAATGGAATCTCAAAGAAAAAAAAGAATGGTGGTTGATTAAAAAAATAGAAGAATGAAAGACGGATGAAACAACATATGAGTTTTTCTGGATTTAGTTTTTTCTGGGTTTTGTTGTTGCAGTAAAATGGGAACCTATTTTTTTACAGTAGTACAATTCAGGACAAAAAAACTTGGAGATCTCGAATTCAGATCTAAACAAAGCAAAAATATTATTTTCATGCGTTAATTTTTACGGATTTAATAATATAGATTGTTTTGCTCATGGTTCCAACCTTATTTCGGATTCTATTCTTTGTCCTTCTCTCCCAGGGTAGAACAAATTTGATTGAAGGAAGGAAGAAGATGAATATTCTTTACATGGGATTACGTTTGGGAAGGAAGAGAGGAAAAGCAATTTGGGAATTTCTGGATTATGGGACTGTAATTTCTAAAAATGTTTTAATGTTTTTTGTCATACTTTAAAAATAAATTTGATGAACTTATGAACAACATTTCCAAATATGCATTGCTACGTAGGTGTTTATTTAGGCCACATTAATTAAATTTTGGACACAACAGCGTTTTTGGAAGGGAAAATGGACTTTAGGACTAAAATTGCAACAAACAAGATAGTATAGAGACTTCTTTGTTCAATTTGATAAAAAAAAGGATCAATTTTGTGAGTTTGTCAAAATGCGATAACCAAAATGTCATTAAGCCTTTTTCTTATTTAAAATATATAAGTTTTGTAACTTTTAATCAGGATAACGCATGTAAAAGATCAAGATGGTGCGAATATAGACTCGTTCTTTCCATCTCATAAAATATATCTTAATTAAGTTCTGCGTGTTTTTTATATAAATTATGTGTTAATTTTATTGATAAAATTAATATTATTTACTATAATATTTTTGTTAACTATAGATATTTCAATACTTAAGTAAAATGAAAATTTATAAATAAAGATAATGTAAATAATAATAAATGTTGAATTGATATTGTAAATAGGTTTTTATTTTGAACTATAAAAGAAATATAAGTGAGATAATTTTTATGAAAAAACGAAGTAAATTTTTTGTAAGGTTTTAATACTAGTGAATTCTTATCTATCCAACTCAAAAAGTTAGGTAAGATTACCTTCAATGTAAAATATTTAATTATAGACAATGATAATAAAAGTTGTGTGATACTATGTTTATTCGTCTTTCTTCAATGTAAAATGTTTAATTATAGACAATGATAATGAAAGTTGTGTGATATTCTGTTTATTCGTCTTTCTTGCGCAGATGATGCCAAGTCTGTTTTCTGTCATGCCAAAGTGTTGTTTCACCAATCAATGATGTAGGTTTTGCATGAGGACCACATTAACAACCTTCTTTGGGCGTACAAAATATGGTGGGACATCATCCCAAATTTTCATGCCTTAGAAGTCAGAAGAAATAACTAATTTTAGAATCCTATGAGTTGGACGCACTGAGTAACATATTTTTACTAGATCATTTCACCAAATTCTGTAACAATCTATTCTCTTAAATGGGATGTGTTCATTTTACTGTTTTTTCTTATAAGTATAAAAGATGTTGCAGGGTTAGGCACATCTTGTACTTCGACTCAAGATTTCAACTATCTATCCATTAAAAAAAGATGCTACCAAATACCATATATTATCCTTTAATGTTAATAATATTTACACTACATCAAGGACTTTTTAGTAATAATATAATGTATCTATTATTCTCATTATAAATCAACAAAAACATGACAAGTGACTCCATTACTTTTTTAAAGTTCAAACTAGCGGGAAACCCGTGCATACGCACGGGTTGAGGTCTTCGATGCGCATTGTTGTATAAGAAATGAATTTTCATTTAAACAATAAAAAAGACAAAAAATAAAAGAAAGGGTGGATGTTGAAAATAAGTTATTAATTGTTTACTTTTAATAGTAGCTAATTAATAAAATATTTTAAAAAAATCGAATTTATACAATAAATAAAGAAAAAATTCATATAGACAGTTTGTAGATGTGGCCGGTATTTTATATTTACACAATATTTGATATATTCATAGAATTGGAGTTTTAAAGAATTGGAGTTTCCAAGACAATATTTTGTTAACTTTTATATCAAGCAAGTGTATTATTTGATATTTTAATAGAATTTGAATTATAAAGACAATATTTTGTTAACTGTTATTGAGTTATGTTGATCAATTTTAATCTCAATTAAATAAGCTAGAATATAAATGTGGTAAAAACATTATTTTAAAAGTCGGTTAAAAATTGAAAAGGTTAAAACGTGTGACATTAATTGGGCATTTATAATAGGAAGGCTGAAAGGTAGGGTTATTGCATTGGAATATTAATTTTGTTTTGTAAATTGGGTCAATATTGATGTATTATGTTGAGCCCATATTGAAGTTATATAAGTTAAGGATAGAAACGATAAAAAAGTTGCAACGCTTGATATTGGTTAGACGAAAACGCTTTTGCTTAGAGTCAAAAATGTTTTTCGGTGGAAAAAGAATATCGTTGGGCGAGATGGCCGCTCAGTTTGATGGTTTGAGCTTCGTCGGGTAAGTCGAGTTCGTATGGGTCGATAGTGTAATCATATGATTGTTGTTAGTCGGATGTTTTTTACACCGACAAACTGTTTATTAATTTTGGACACATATTGACTATTTCCTTGCATTCATGTATGTTTTTTTCGTCAGATCTTCAAGTAGGACCAAGGATGATGGTCAGATGATGAATACGAAGACGAAAGCTATTGTGTCAAAGAAAGCCGCGGACAAAGGCAAAAGTCCATTAACACTGAAAGATCCAAAATCGCGCCATGGTGAGATAGGAGGAAATAATTTGAAGGGCGTGACCATCGGTGTTTCCACTGAGAAAGCCAATCCTAGTAGGTCGTACATTAGTATTTCTTTTGATAGTAGCAGGTAAAAAAGAGTTTTTATGACATCACTTACCCTGCATTGTATGGAAAAATAAAGAAATCATGTTCTTCGTAAATTGATGTCTGTTTTGCCTTTGATGAAATTTGCATGATGTATTATAGATGTGCAATAGTGCATGCAAGGTATAATGAGATTGAAAATGTTACTATGTAGTTAACAGATACATTGAACTGCTCAGATTTTATGCATTCAGTAGTTTTATTGTTTTCAGAAACATGTGTTTGTAGACAGTTTTAAGTTACATATGAATACATGATGTATAATAAAGTGTTTTGTGTGAAATCTTGTTTTTGTAGTTCCGATGACAAAGAAGAGGCAAGTGAATATAAATGGGAGAAGGAGATAGATTTTGGATACATTTCAAGCAAGAATGTTATGGTATTAGTTGTGTACATAAATATTTATGGAAAAATATTTGTCTGTTCCATCTATATCTATCGTAACCCAATGTTGTTAATGTTTGTTGTAGCATTTTTCCCGCCAAGTCACTAAGGAATGGTTGCATTGGAACCAGAAGTCGATTATCCTAGTTGATGGAGACAACAGAGACACGTACAATGTAGTTATCCGTTGTGCCAAGAGAAAAGGGAAGGTTGAATGGAGGGAGAAGTATACTTGTAAGGGTTAGTACGAGTACGCTAAGAAAAAGAGGCTCCGGAGAAGAGATGTTCTTGGGTTTACCATTAAGCGGTCTGCTGACAAACTTGTTGTGAAATTGTTGAAGAGACCAAATGCATGGTGATCAAAGGTTGAAGCTGATGGCTGCTGGCATAGTTTGGGTTTTTGTATGTTATCTAGATCTTAAGACTGAATTTCAGTCCATAGGAAGTTTATATTTGCAGTTGAATGTATGTTATTTTGGGCGGAAGTGTAGTGACTTTTGTTTGGTATTATGTTTTTGCGTTAGAAGGGGCTGGTCATTGTAATTTTATGCTTTTGGGATCCTGACAAAGTTTGTTGTATGTAGTTGTATTATGGTTTATGATATAAATATTTATGTTAACTAATTTTGTAGTTTTGTTGAAATTGAATTCATGAATACATATTTGAAAGCAAAGACAATAGACCTTCCTCTTTGACTTTTGCGAATTGCAAAACAATAACAGTTGGTGAAGAAAGATCTTTACTTTGTTTATGGAATTCATGGAACTGCATAGCGTATCCCTCCCACAATGTACAATTAAGGATGTTATTACTACACATATAAAGAACACAATGTCAAAATAAAAGAATTGCAGACATGGTATGAAAAACCTATATTGCATACGTACCATAAATCCTTCAAGACCAAATTTATATGTTGCTTCTTATTTCCAGCTTGAATTTGGGTGTAACTAATTTCTGAGACCATTCCTATGACATCTGAGCAAATCATGAAATACCATCTATAATATTTATCTTTGAATGCTTAAAAGTAGATTAATAAAAGGAGAAAATATATTGCAGACCTATTAAAACATCCTTTTTCCATTTCCCAGTTAGAATATCAGCAAAACGTGTGAAGTTCAGGGGTTTAGGAGGTATGTCATGCTTTTTTATGTCAGTTACAGAAGTGCCACCAGTGAAAGTCAACAGGAATTTGTGTTCGGTAGGCTTGAACAACAGATCATTCAAGGATACCTGGAAGTTAGATATTGTATACGTGCTATTTACCATCAACACCGAATCAAAAGCTTGTTTATACACAGTAGGAACTCTACATTGTATATCACATCCCTGAAATGCAAAAAATGAAGTCTTTCAAAATCAAACATGGGATACATGAAAGCATTGAAAATCTGCAATATACATTACATCTCAAAAAGAAAAGTGTGTTGGATGGAAAACCTGAAGATGTTAGGATACCATAACTGAAAAGACAAGTACTGTTAAGAATGTTTAGTTCCAAAATAGAAAACCTATTTTTTGTGAAAGGTTTGAAAATTCTGAAAAAAGAAACCATAAACTTAAAAACCACAAAGAAAACAACTTCTAAAATGAAATAATTTTCGGAACCTCAATCTTCAAAAAGGAAACAACAAACATAAACCATAAACTTAAAAACCATGAACTATGTTTAGAACTTAAACTTCTAAAAGGAAGCTTTTGTATACCATCATCTTCAAAAACCATGAACTTCTGTAAACCACGTCACATTAGGGTTTCGTAAAATTTGTGAAAACAAAAACCAACAACACAGAGACACAACCGGCAAATGAAACAACAAACCATTAAAACATTATTTAACAACAGCAACATAAACAAAACTTACTTCTTTATCACACAGTATCATCTCAAAATGTTCCTTGTTCTTGGAGACAACGGTCCATTTGTGATGGATTCGAACAGCGATTTTCCACAGCTCCTTTGAGTCATTAATGTCTTTCACTTGCTCAAACAGTCTTGCCATATCTTCGGTTCCGAAAATCGTTCAAGGAAGAAATGAGTAGAGAAGAAGCGGTTGAAGTTCTTGAAGGCAGAGAAAGGATAAACCAAAACCAAGAGGAAGTGATATAATAGAAATTTGGGGAACTGATATGGATGCTTTCTTGGTACATAAAATGGTTCAGGAAGTGACCTTAGCAGGTATGGTGAAAAGTGGCACGCTTCCATAAGATTACAAACTTTTGGTTTCAAATTTTGAAATGCCTAGAAAGTGTTTGGTATACGCATGGGGAAGTGGGAAACAAAAAGTTTGCTTTTTCAATGTATGTGTACTTTGCCAAAGTTACTATTTGTCTCATTTCAACAACTAATTCCAAAAGCATGTGCAAAATAGAACAATTATATGTAACTAAAATTAAGTTGAAACCAGAAGTACAAATTGGTTACAAAAAGTAAATTTTGGACACATTTTACCCCCAAATCACTGATGTGGAGGGTAAAGAAGAAAGATTAATTTTAGTGTTTTCCAGAGCCATTAATTTTCTTATATTAAAGATTCCTTTGTTTTTGTTGACAACTTTAATGGATTGTATAAAATTTAGTTTCAAAGCAATTGTTTGATTTTTATTTGACAACTACTTCCGGATTTCAATGCAACAAATTTGTCACTTCTAACAAGTCTTCTTTTCCTCTCTCACTTAGAAAATCTGCCAAATATCTTATTAAACACATTATTTTCTCTCTCTTTGTCTCTACTTCCTCTCACTTCTCTCTGTTGTTTTTCTTTTTCTACAACAACTTCTTCATCCATTTACTAACATATCATTTTTATATTTTTCAAATTTTTCTTCTTCATTGAATTTCTTCAACCGTCGCCATCAACATCAACAAAGGTTTCATTTTTAAAATTTTTATTTTATTGCATGTCATTAGCATATGCATTTTTGCTGATTTTTCGATGAAAGATTTCACCTCTTTAATTTTTCATGTTTGTGTTTAAATGCTTTATTTTTTGCATTTTCATATGTTATCACCAGATCTGAAGATTTTTTTTCTCAAACAGGTAGTAATAATATTCCAATTTTTACACTTACCTTTTTTTTTTGTTTTTTTCCAAGTCATTTGTTTTTCTTCCGATCAGGGTTTGTTTTGGTTGTAAGTCATATATGCGTTCATTTGTTCCAGCCATTTATGACGTAACAGTGGCTGTCTCTAAAAGTTCTTCCACTCTTACGATGCTAGGACTCTTAAAGGGAAACCTTCTGTGCTAAGCCAATCAAAATAAATTTTTAGTAAATCATTTATATTTCATACTTTCTTAATTCTCTTTGTCAATATTTTATTTTATTATGTAAAGATGCTTCATATTTAAAAATAACCACATTTGAAGACTTCATTAATAGGATTTTCAATCTTCCTTTCTTGTCTTATATATCTCCATTTATATAATTTTGATTGAAAAACTTTTAACTCGACTTTACCACCACAGCTGCAAGTTCATATCAAGAGACATTTGATGAAAGATTTTTTAGAAATAGATGAAGTTGTGCTCAATGGTGTAAAGATATATTTGTTATCAAGGTAAGTACTGTATGTTCTATATTTATATTTTCTTCTCTCAATACTTAATTCTAATATAATTCAATTTTTGCTAAGAACTTAATCAGCAGTAAATTTTGAGAGGTTAAATTTTGGGATTTTATTTATAAAGGATGAAGAACATGATGAAGAACCTGATGAATGTGGAGAGAGTGTATGGATGTTGAAGAAAGAGAAATAAAATGGAAAATTATTGAAACCTATGATTTTGGACTATGATAAGATGGGTTGGGCTTCAGTGACTTTCAACTTTGGTAACTTTGTAACTTTCCCTCTATCTCTCTCATAATCAATCATTCTCTCTCAACGATAACATATGTTAATTATTTTCATATACACTAAAGTTACAAAGTCACTCAATCCTCTCCCATAATAAGACCATTTACAATGGTTTCAACACTCAACACCCACTTTTTCAACTCCCAACACTCCACATCATTTTCTCTCTCTTCCACCTAATAACTCAACACTCATTCAACTTTTACCTTCTCCAATGGTTTTTCACTCAACACCCTACCCCACCACTTTTTATTTTCATATTCTTATTTAAAATTTATTTTTATTTTTATGATTACATAAAATTACAATTATCGATTAAAATTAAATTAAAATAATAAATACTTAACAATTTATTTTTTAATTTTTTGTAATAAAAACAAAATTTATTTAAATAATTAGATACGATACAAATCATATTAAATTAAATTAAAATACAACACACAAGTAACATAATTAGTACGTTACAAATAATTTAAAATGCAATACAACACATAAGTAACGTAATTAGTACGATACAAATAATTTAAAATGCAATACAACACACAAATAATTCAATCATGAAACATTCAATTTCACTAAAAAAAGATACTTAACTTCAAAATAAACACTAATAAAAGATAATAATAAGATTAAGATAGTGAAAAACTTGGTTTTTTTTCTGTGTCCAAATCAAATGAACCAAGTCTCTATTTATAGAGAAAAAAAATCATGAATTTTGGTAAAAAAAAATAAAAATAAAAAAAATAATTTGCAACGAAATAATTGAGTTCAAAGTATTAAATGGATAAAAATCTGGCCAGCCAGTCACAAACAGCCACGTGTCAGACTCAATTGTGTTGAGTTTTCTCAACACCTCTCTCTTCCACCTCACACTCAACACTACTCTAAACACCCATTGAAAGAGATTTTGCATGTTGAGTTCAACTAAACACACCCATTGTACATGGTCTAAGAGTGGGGTGATAACACTGATAAGAGAAATCCGTGAGAGCCGGTAAGAAAGAGCCACGAACGAAGTTGGTGGCAGAAGATAAGGACACCTATCTTGGAAGAAAATAACATTCTGATAAAATTTTGAATATCATGAGATAAAAGGACACCTATCTTGGAATATCACCTCACCTTTTCTGTAATTTGTAATTAGTCATAATGGAACAACCAATTAATGGATTTAATGTCAATTTAAAAAAATGTATCAATGAATGAAAATAAAAAATAATGAAATAAATTTAAGAGAAACAAAAGCATATCAATAGTATTAAATTTTAAATTTATGTTATTATTTTTTTTATATTCGAAAATTTACTATTGATTTATTTATTTTTGTAAACGATACCTAAATAAAAATAATATTTGTATACAAGAAAAAATCTAGACAAAATATCTTTTTTTGATCTTTTAATTTTACTTCGGGGTCCATTTGAGTCCCTTCATTTTTAAAAATGTCAATGTAGTCCCTTATATTTTCAAACAGGTTCATTTAGGTCATTTCCGTCTAATTCTTATAAACGGCGTCTATTTCTACACGCGTGCCATTGACGCGACATATTACAAATTCCACATATTTTCTTTATTTATTTTAATCTTAAACAATTAAGAAAGGTAAACCCATGCTTAAGAGGATAATGAGACAATTTTTCACCATTTAAGCTTACTTGTCTTTTGCTAAATGATTTCAAATGTTTTATATATCAAAATTTACATGCCATTTATATATGTACAGTTTGAGTACTCTTGTTTTTTCCTGCTTATACTTTTTGAGATATAAACGAGTCAATTATGCTTTTTAAGTTATTCCATTATTCTAAAAAATGATTGATTATGTTACAACAGTTAACATGGCAATTTTGCATAAAAAAATTACAATTTTTTTTATTTGGGTTAAGTGATTTTTTCAGATTCATATTGTAAATAGTTTGTAGTTAGAAATTACATAAACATGATCAGTTTTCACATCTATGTGGAAACTCTTTTGTTTTGATTGAAATTCAAATTCAAAACCAATAGAAACCGTGTTTCGTTTGTGCTCATTAAGGCTGCAATTTGAAATGTGAAAGGTTGATACCGTCTATAAATAATATTGTTCGCCGTTGTAGTGACATCGAGAGGGTGGCGCCGGCAGATTCATGATGAATGAAAGGGTTGATTTTAGTACAACAATGAAATTGTCTAGTATGAAATTTTCGAAACAAATGTTCTCTTACGTTCTCTTATTTACATCTCCAACATTATTGTCTTGTGAAATAATTGTGAAGATGCAAACACAAATGGCTATAAGAACTAACCTAAAAACCCAAATTCATGAACAATGGAAAAATATCCAACCTGAAAATAAATAATGTTTTGTTGATTTAGGTTTTTATTGATTAAAATTTAAAGATCTAAAAGTTAGGTACTGTTAAATTGTAATTCCTTGTATCGAAAACATTTGTTTTGTTTAGAAGTGTGGAAATAGTTTGTTACACACAAATTTGTTTTAGATCTAGATAGATTTAATTTAGATTTAAAATAGATTAGATTTGATTTAATTCCAAAATAAGTATTTTGAACTTTTATAGTTTTGGGTTTTGCCTTAGGAAGCAAGCTAACATAAATCTATAAATAGGGAGTTACCTTCATTATTTTGTAATCAAGTCAAAAAGGTTCTATTCACAAAATTTGCAGTTGCAAGTGAATAATAAAGTTTTTCTGTGTTTGTGGGCAGAGAGTTACTCTGCAGAAATCCTAATATTTTTTCTTCTTTAAATTTTTTTTATCTTTTCATTGTTACCGTGTGGTGGTAACAATTTTGTTCATCAAGATTGATAGAAATTCATCATAGGTTTTGGTGGATTTCCAACATCTGGTATCAAGAGTTCCGATTTATCGATCAAGGGAAGAAGAAGAAAATCACGATGGTGGTGAATTATGGGAATGAAAATTATCCAATAAGTATACTGTAATGCCCGGATTTATTTAAATTGCTTTTCCATTTATTAATTATGGGGGGATGTGAATTATATGTGTTGTTGAGTGTTTTGATGTGTTGTTATACCCTTAGAATGAGGTAGTTACCTTAGAAAAGGGTAGATGTAAGAGTAGAAGAAATTAAGTAATCACTAGTATTATTTAATCAACAATTAGAAGAATTAGATAATAATTAGCAAATGGTTAAATATTAGTTTATTATTTAATTAATTAGTGGAAATACTATATTAATTGAGAATAATAATAATTTAAATAAAAATAAGGTTGTGTAGAGATGTGGAGGGCTTAATAGTAATCTTAAGTGGTTAAGTGAGGGCATAAGTGGAATACCATATTGGAGGTCTAAGGGCCATATTTGGGAAAACAAGCAAAAGTGAAAACATAATTTTGTTGAACCGATCGTAGAAGTGAGAAGAAGAGAGAAGAAGCTAGGGCATAGAGGAAGAAGAAGAGAAGGCAGTAGAACCTGAAAGAGAGGAATCTTCGCTGAAGAAATTACTAAGGTAAGGGTGGGGTTTCGAATTTCTAATGGGGGATATAATTGTAGGTATGTAGGGATTTATCATAGGTTAGGTTTGATGAAATTGTTGTTAGAAGTTTGTTAATTGTGATTGAAATTGATGTAATGACGTTGTTGTGTTTTGGTAGATGTGTATGTGCAATTAACTGAATATAGATGTTGTTGTGAACCTGTAAAAAAATGAGGATTTATCAATTATGTAGAGTGGCTGAGAGTTAGAGGGAATTGGGTTGGCAAGATGCTGTCAAAAATAGAGATTTTTTATTCTGGTTACGTTGTAACCTGGTAGCAGCCCTGCTGTAATCGGTTACAGCGTTTTAAAATAGGCAAATTGGATATTCTGGGGTGCTGTAACCGGGTAGCCACCCTGCTATAACTGGTTACAGCTGAACGTAGCAAATAGCGAATACAATGACGGTGATGTGTAACTGGGTAACAGCCCTGCTGTAACCGGTTACACCTGACAATTTTCAGAAAACTTAATTTTTCTAAGAATCATAACTTTTGATCCGTAAGTCCGATTTAGGTGTCGTTTCGACCATAGTGAAGCTAAAAATATTTCCTAACTAATGGAACTAAGTTAAGGACCTTTTGAGAAAGATTATAAAAATGTGCAGTTCAGTGTTCGTTATAAACTGATATTTAAGAATACCGAAATGAGTATTTGATGTTGATTTTGTTGACTGATGTGTGTAAACGATGAATGAAATTTTGTTGCATCATGATATTGATTTATAATTCATAATGATGTTGTTGTTGGCAGGATTGGCACATTGTAGAGAGCTTATGCTCTGAGAATTATATATTCTGTTGTTGCTTGGTCGATGTTACATGCATTCATTCGGTGAAGGCTTATGCCTTGTGTTGGCCTGGTTTGGCACATTGTTGGGGGATCATGCCCTGTTTGTTGAAGGCTTATGCCTTGTATTTCCCAGCATTGGCATTTTTGGAAAGGGCTTATGCCCTGATTGGTACCACATGCATTAAAGTCGATTCAGTGCCATAACACGAAGGTTTTGCTGCATAATGACTGAATATACTTGTGTATGTGTTGTGTATGAAGATGAATGAGTATGATATAACTTGTTGATGTATGATTCTTGTCTAAAATATGTATGTTATGTATCCTTGAATTAAAAATGAGCAATATTTTTATGATGTATGATGTAGCATCTCATTTGTTAATGATCATTATATTATAAATTACTCTGATTTATTTATTTAACTACGCGTTGGGGAAATGGGGTATTACATATACCAATTCTGAAAGTAGATAACTATGAGAATCCGTGCAAACAGATGAAGGTTCTATTCAGGTGTCAAGGTCTTTGAGATATTGTAAAGGATGGAGTAGAAGAGCTTGAAGAAATAAGAAGAAAAGAAAGAACATGAAGGATCGAAGAAGAAGAAGAGTTATAAATCTCTCTTTATAATTCATCAATGTCTGAGTCTAGACAACTTCGAAAAAGTGAGTGATTCAGAATCTGCTAAAGAAGCTTGGGAGATACTTGAATCGTCTTTTGGAGGCGCTGAGAAGGTGAAAGAGGTGAGGTTACAAACTCACAAGAGAACGTATGAATTACTTCAGATGGAAGATAGAAAAAGCATAACTGATTTCTTCACTAGGGTTACGAAACTAGTGAATCAAATCAAGATATGTGGAGAAGCGTTAACAACAAAAGCTGTTGTTTCGAAGATCTTGAGGTCTTTGGCCCCTAAGTTCGACCACGTGGTGGTAGCCATAGAAGAGTCGAAGGATTTGTCGAAATTGACAAAAGAAGAGCTTCAAGGGACGCTTGAATCTCATGAATAAATAATGGCTGAAAGAGTTGTAGGCAAGTCAAAGAGTGATGTGGCTCTGCAGGCTTAGTCAGCAAAAGAAAGGCAAAGGAAGTTGGAATGGAAAGAAAGGTAAAGGTGGCTACAACAATTCGACTAGTCGAAATCAATAAGAAGGAAATTGGTCGAATCAGAGAAAGCCCTCATTCCAAGGCAACCAAAGAGGTGGTGCTGCAGGTAGAGGAAAAGGTGGTGGTCGAAAGCCTGACAAAAGTCACATACAATGTTTCAATTGTCAGAAGTATGGTCACTATATGAGTGATTGTCCAGAAAAGCATGAGAATCAAGAAAGTGATGCAAAGCTTGCACAACATGAAGAAGAAGAAGAAGAAGAGATGTTGCTAATGGTCACAACAAGAGATGAAGATAAATTTAAGGACCAATGGTAAATGGATTTAGGCTGCTCATTACACATGTCTGGAAGGAAAGATTGGTTTGTCAACATAAATCCCTCAATGAAGAACATGGTGAAATTAGCAAATGACAATACTCTGGCAGCTGAAGGTATTGAAGACATTCTAATTATGAGGAAAGATGGAAAAAGGTCAGTAATCTCCAATGTGTTGTACATACCAGGCATGAAGAGCAACTTGCTCAGCATTGGGCAGTTGGTCTAAAAGAACTACAAGGTGTCGATCGAAGACAAGATAATGAGAGTTGTCGATGCAAGTGGGAGGTTAATCTTGAAGGCTCTTATGTCTCAGAATAGAACATTTAAGACTGAACTCAATGTGATGGAGCACGAGTGCCTTGAAACTGCAGCTAGCAGATATGAATGGATATGGAACTATCGACTAAGACATCTCAACTTCAATGACATCATAGAGATGAAAAGAAGAAATATGGTTTCAGGGTTACCAGAAATCGACATTCCAAGAGAAGTGTGTGAGGAATGTTTGCAGGCGAAGCAACACAAGAACAACTTCAGCAAAGATGCAGGAAGCAAGTCGAAGGCAATACTTTATGTCATATACTCTGATGTATGTGGACCAATCCAGGTGGATTCGAATGGAGGTATTAAATACTTCGTTACATTCATAGATGATTTCAGTCAAAAATTATGGACTTACCTGATCAAGAAGAAAAGTGAAGTGATCAAGGTATTTGCCAAGTTCAAATTTATGGTAGAAAGGCAGAGTGGTCGAAAGATCAAGGTTCTGAGAACTGATGGTGGCGGAGAATATGTGTCGAAAGACTTCGACATGTTATGTGAGAAAAAAGGGATTGTGCATGAGGTGGTGCCATCCTACACTCCACTGCACAATGGAACTGCAGAAAGGAAGAATCGAACCATTATGAATATGGTGAGAAGTATGTTGAAAGGCAAGCATTTACCTAAAGAATTTTGGGGAGAAGCTATGTCGACTGCGATATACATTCTAAACAGATGTCCGACAAAGAAGCTAGATGGAATTACTCTAGAAGAATGTTGGTCTGGTGTGAAGCATATCTTGAGTCATCTGAAGGTATTTGGATCTATAGCATATAGACATGTGCCAAATCAGTTAAGAAGAAAATTTGATGACAAGTCGAGTCAAATGATCCTAATAGGATATCATTCGACTGAAGGTTACAAGTTGTTCGACCCAGTGAATAAGCAATTAGTGATCAGCAGAGACGTGATCATAGATGAGCTTAAAGAATGGGATTGGACTGAAAAATGTCAAGAAAGATTCGGTGAGAATCTTTTGTGATGAACCAGCTACTGAAGTCGAAAGAGAAGAAGTCAGAGGTGATGCAGGCCCAAGCCGACCTCAGAGAACAAGACACGTGCCTGCAAGGTTGCAAGAATATGTGATTACATCAGAATATGTAGTCAATGATGAAGGTGAACTGGTACATTATGCTTTCTACGCAGATGTCAAACCTGTCAATGCAACTGAGGCATTGAAGGATTCGAAGTGGGTGAAAGTTATGAATGAAGAATTGAAGTCCATCGAAGACAACAATACTTGGTCACTTGTCGAATTTCCTCAAGGCAAGAAGGCAATTAATGTAAAGTGGGTATACAAAGTGAAGATGAATCCCAGAGGTGAAGTGACTCGACACAAGGCAAGGCTTGTGGCAAAAGGATTTCTTCAAAAGGAAGGAATTGACTTCGATGAAGTTTTTGCACCTATTGCTAGGATTGAAACAATCAGGTTGGTTATTGGTCTGGTGAACATGAACAATTGGCACATGTGTCAGATGGACGTTAAATGTGCATTCCTGAATGGACCCTTAGACGAAGAAGTCTATGTTGCACAACCAGTTGGGTTTGTGAAACATTGCAAAGAGAGAAAAGGTGTACAGCCTACATAAAGCCCTGTATGGACTCAAGCAAGCTCCAAGAGCTTGGAATAAGAAGAACTACATTTTCCAAAGGGAGAAGGAATTTGTGAAGTGCACGACTGAGCATGGAGTATATGTAAGAAGAAGCAAGAGTGAATTGCTTATAATATGTCTCTATGTCGATGACTTGATAATAACAAGTAGCTGCAAGAAAGAGATCGAAGACTTCAAAGGCGATCTTAGCAAGGAATTTGAAATGTCTGATCTGGGAAAAATTTCATATTTCCTTGGCATCAAAATCTACAAGAGTAGTAGAGGTTTAATGATGCATCAAAGAAGATATACAAGTGAAATTCTCAAAAGGTATGACATGGAAGAATGAAACCCGACTTTGACACTTGCAGAACCTAGACTGCAACTGTCGAAGGAATCAGATGAAGATGATGTCGACCCAACCCAATACAAAAGACTTATTGGGTCATTGAGATACCTTTGTCACACAAGGCCTGACTTAGCATACAATGCGGGTATGGTAAGTAGATTCATGCAGAAGCCAAAGGTATCACACCTAGCAGAAGCGAAGAGGATACTGAGGTATTTGAAAGGAACCCTCGACTATGGCATTTTTTTCTTGTAGGTGATAAAGGAAAAGAATGCAAGTTAGTGTGGTACACCTGAAATTGCCGATCTTCTTATTTCAAGCTCTTGGAGCTTGCTTGAGTCCATACAGGGCTTTATGTAGCTTGTACACCTTTTCTCTCTTCGCAATGTTTCACAAACCCAACTGATTCCTTTGATAGAGAAGGAATTACTCTAGAAGAATGGGAAGCCAGGGAATACATGTGATAATAGAAGTTAATTAACCAAAATAAGAAGCCAACACTTGACATTAAGAGTCAGTTGGGTTTGTCGACCAGCACGCCCATCGTCATGATATCTTGCACAGGGCTTTATGTGTTTATGCTAGGTGGTGCACCAGTTGCTTGGAGTTCGAGAAAGGAACCAGTGGTGGCATTATCATCGTACGAAGCAGAGTACATAGTCGCTTCTCTTGGTGCGTGTCAAGCAACATTGATGGTGAACTTGGTTGAAAAGATAACAGGTAAATATCATGGAGCAAATACCATTAAGATCGATAGCATGTCAGCTATCAACCTGGAGAAGAACCCGATAGCACCTGGTCGAAGCAAACACATCGAAATGAGGTTCCACTATCTTCGAGAGCAGGTAGCAGGTGGCATGATTAACTTGGAACACTACAAAACTGAGAATCAGATTGCAGATATCATGACGAAGGGCGTGCTGGTCGAAATCTTCAGAAGACCAAGAGCCATGATGAATATAGATAGTTTTGACACAATGAATTAGGTGGTGTGTTAAATTGTAATTCCTTGTGTCAAAAAGATTTATTTTGTTTAGAAGTGTAGAAACAGTTTGTTACACACAGATTTATTTTAGATCTAGATAGATTTAATTTAGATTTAAAATAAATTAGATTTGATTTAGTTCCAAAATAGGTATTTTGGGCTTTTATAGTTTTGGGCTTTGGCTTAGGAAGCAAGCTAACCTAAATGGCTAAATCTATCAATAGGGAGTTACCCTCATTATTTTGTAATCACGTCAAAAAGGTTGTGTTCACAGAATTTGCAATTGCAGGTGAGTAATAAAGTTTTCCATAGTTTGTGGGCAGAGAGTTACTCTGCAGAAATCCTAATATCTTTTCTTCTTTAAATTTCTCTTCTCTTTTCATTGTTAACGTGTGGTGATAACAATCTTTTTTATCAAGATTGATAGAAATTCATCATAGGTTTTGGTGGATTTCCAATAGGTACATGATTTTATGAACAAGCTAAAAGTGTTTATGGGTTTGATATTGGTTGGGTTGGATATCTTATTTTTACTAATAATCAAGATTTCAATATATATTTAATTTGTAAATTAAATTTAAAAAAGTGAAGTGGTCCAAACATAAAGTATGTAGTCCAACATTTAATATGACCGTAGTTTGAATCCATGGCGAATGCAAAATTTTGGAATTTTTCTTGAAATTTTGATGACCTTAGTGATGAGCATATGCCACATCAGCGCCAATGTACGTCAAGTGATTTTTTATTTTGACTTTGACTAACAAACCTAATAGAAAGGACTAACGTGACCCTGTTTGAAGACATAAGAGACTACATTGACACTTTTAAAAATTAAGGGACCATAATGGACCTCGAGATAAAATTAAAGGACTAAAAAAGGTATTTTGCCAAAAATCTATTATTGATCTAAATATTGTTATATACAATAATTTACTATTGATCTAGGTATTTTTGTAAGCGATACCTAAACAAAAATAATATTTGTATATGTAACGCCCCGATTTAATTTTATTTATTTTTGTAAGTTATTTATCTGATAGTTGTGATTTTATTGCGCGGTTGGTGTTTTGGCATGTTTGAACTACTTATGGTGTTGGGTAGTGGCCTTAGAAATAATTGTTTTAAGGTATGTGAGTAAAAGTGTAAAAACATAAGGGTTGTGGGAGAGTGTTATTGGTTATTATTATTTATATTAGAAATTAATTAAATAAAATAACAATAGTATAGTAATTAATGATTATTTAGTTATTATAATAATAATTATTATTGTTTTAATTGAGAGTAGAATAATAGAATAATAAAATAAAATAGTAAGGGTAAAGTGGAGATTGTGAGGTTAGGACAGAAATAACATAAATGAGGGAAATCAGTTTTCTATTAAAAAGGGAGAAGTGTGGAAAGTTTAGATTGATTTTTACTGATACGTAAAAAAGTGGAATAGGGGAAAAAGAGAAGAAAAGTTAGGGTTCAAGGGAAGAAAAGAGGAATCACCATTGTAGAGATAGAAGAACTCGCAGGAACTCTAAGGTAAGGGTGTGGTTCTAATTATATAAGGGTTTGTATACTGATTTGTGGGCAGAGATTGATTGTTTGTTTAAATTTGTTTCTCTCACGTGATTTTGAAATTTTTGTTTTCATATGTCATGTATTGACTGATTTTGTGGGTACAGATGTGTGGTTATTGTGTCCATGACATCGAGTTGATTCGTGAGGAAAATTAATAGACTACTGTTAGTTATTATGTTTTATGTATTGTTCTTGTTAGACAATTTTTAGAGGTGAATTTGGATCAAATTGGCACTGGTTTAGGCCTGGTTAAGTGGTTTTGGATAAAAATGTCGTAACTTTAAAAACTGCAACTTTTTGGAAACTTCCAATGTTTTGATCATATAATTTGATTCAGGTGTCTGTTTGACGCGCCGTTTGAACTTGTGGAAAGCTAATACAATGTACTTTCTTAGAAAAATGGTTTTTAGTTTCTAGAACTAAATTTCATTGGTGTGTAATGAGGTTTTGTGGTGTTAGTGTATGTTGCGGTAAGATGTCGATGTTTGCTTTTTCTGAAAACTTTAACAATTCATAACTTGAGTTTCGGGTGTCCGTTTTGAGTTCTGTTCGAAGCGTTGCAAATCTAACGCAGTGTAATTTTCTCTAAAAATAACTTTGGGTGCATAAAATAAACATTGGGTCATGTGATGGTGCTGTTTGGTTTGTAGTTGTGTGTTGTGTTATGATAACCACATATAACTTGCTTGTGATACATAAACACATAGTGTGTTATGTTACATTGTGGAATGTATGCAAATGTTTCGTTACTGTTTGCTACATCGTGGTAGTGCTGTTGTGGCAAGTGTTAATACATAGTGGCCAGTGGTGGCGAAGTGCACTGACTATGATGAAGGTCAATGTGCATATTGTTATTGCTTGTTATACCATTATATTGTTGTTGCTTGCTATATTATTAGATTGTTGTTGCTTACTATTTATAGCATGTGATTGTTGCATGGTGTCCAGTATTAGTGAAGTGCTCTGATTGTGGTGAAGGTCAATATGTATATTATTGTTGTTGCATGTATTATGTTGCATGCATTCATGGTGTTTGGCGGAGGCCGCATTTGGTGAGCCTCAATCCCATTGTGTGGAGTGGGTACAAGTAGCTAATTCCTATGGTGATGGATTAGTGAAACCTTACTGTGTAACGATTTTGGAAGGAGGTTCGTTAGGAGAGCCTTGATCCTAGGTGGGCATCGGGAGGTGAACCTGAGAGTTCACAAATTGGTACCAGATGCACTGAGTCAAGTTGTTGAGTCTCATTGCATTGCATTGGTGATGTATTGTTGTGTTGATGGTGTGAATACATTAATGTTATGTTTTTATGTTAGTGGTGTGGATATGTGCATTGTTGGAATATGTGATATAATTATAATAACTTGTTACTCGCTTATTATTATGTATTCCTTTATATAATTATGATATCTCACCCCTTTTGTTTGAATGTTGTCTCTACGTGGGTAACATGCAGATACTCAAGAGTAGTCCGTGGCTGCAATTAGTAGAAGAGATTGCTAATCCTTGTTCACTTAGAATGTCTGTGTTTGCTCTGATACGTAACACTGGCGATTCAATATTCGTTTATGTTTTATGTTTAAGTTGGGAGTAAAATGTGTGTAGAACTCCATTTGTTGAATTATTTCATATTTGATGTTTAAGTATGATTTATTGTTGCTATAACTCAGGATTGAAGAGTTAAACTAATTATTGTTGTTGTTGTGTTTCTGCTGCGATATAAATTAATTAATTTTCGGAATTAAGTATATTGAATTAAGTAGGTGTTACGTAATCTTCTATGAGCATGTTTGATGTTGCAAGTAGCATCCTAAATGTTTTAGATTCTTTTTAAATTACTCTGATTTCTATTATAAAATACGCGAGGGTTATTTAGGGTGTTACAGTATACAGAAAAAAATCTATTATTGATCTAAAAATTTTATATACGAAAAATGCTATTTATGATCCAAAATTTTTTTATTCAAAAATGGTATACGGGAAAAAATTTATTACTGATCTAAATATTTTTATATATGAAAATTTACTATTGATCTAGATATTTTTGTAAATAATACCTAAACATAAATAATATTTTTATACGGGGAATTTTTTTTATTATTGATATAAATATTTTTATATACGTGATGCAATACCCACAAGTGTGGGAAAACATGGTGAATAAGGGTAGATTCAATATGAATAAAATGTATACTGCCATGAATGCTGGTATGAACAGAGTTGCATGGAGACAACTTTTTAGTTATAATGCTGCTAGGCCCAGGGCACTACATGCCACTTGGATGACTTGTCATGGAAAGCTCCCTACTAAGGAAAGACTTAAGAGATATAATATAACCAATGAAGACATTTGCAGCTTATGTAAGCTGGATACTGAAACAATAGACCATCTATTTTTTCAATGCAGGTATACTCAAGACATCTGAAAAGGAGTGCTTCAGTGGTTAGAGGTGGATCACCAACCGAAAGTTTGGAAAGAGGAGCTTGACTGGGTGCTAAAGTATTCTAGGAAGAAAGGGTGGCGAGCCATGGTACTGAAATTGGCGTTTGCAGAATCTATCTATGGGATCTGACATCAAAGAGATGATATTGTTTTTGGAAATAACACTTATAGTAATACAATTGATAGCATAATAGATTGTATACTGTATAGAGGATGGCAATTCAAAGGGATTAAACATCACATAGCTTATTTGATGTTATAATGTTTTGGTTATGAGGGGTTGGATCAGTTTGATCACCTTTGTACATAATCGTTTTTGAATTAATATATCTTTACATTTGATTCAATATATATATATATATATATATATATATATATATATATATATATATATATATATATATATATATATATATATATATATATATATATATATATATATATATATATATATATATATATATAATATACGAAAAATAGTATTTATGATCCAAAATTGGTATACGAGATAAATTTATTATTGATTTAATTATTTTTATATACGAAAAAATCTATTATTGATCTAAATATTTTTTTTCTTCTTCAACCTTCTATTTTAAATAAATATATTAAGTAAACAAATGTGCGTACCAAATCAGAACCAGTGCGCATGCACACGAGTTTGTTACTAGTTATAGTTGTATAGTTGGTATGAGAGTGAATTCAAGTGAGTCAAAGGGTAGGGTTAAAATCCCCACACTTAAAAGATTTATTTTGAAATTTAATTAATTAATTATAAAAACTTAAATAAATTTATTAATTTATTCTGTAAAAAAATTATTTTGAGATTTTAACTAATTAATTATCAAATTATTTTTTTTATAAAAATTAAATAAATTATTTATCATTAATTTATTATGTCAAAAATATTATTAATTATAATGTAGTTTTGATTTTTTAAATGTGATTATTTTTAATGTTATTAAATAATATTATACATATTAATTAATAATTTTTTTATTTTAGTTATCATTATCACTTTATTAAAAATAAATTTTTTATCTTAACTATTAATGTCATATATGCAACAAGATTGAAGAACCCTTAGTTCTCCCTTATATGTTATCCTTGCTTAAAAAAAATATATGCAACAAGGAAGTGGACCAACAAATTTTCAAAAATGATAAAATTGAGATCTCAAAATATCGAGTTTTAAAATCGTTGAATTTTAAAATAGAGGAAAGGTTAAAATAATTAAAAATTGAGAACAAAAACATATTCAAATGTAATTTTTTAATATTATACAATAAAATAAAGATTAATTGTTCATATATATATATATATATATATATATATATATATATATATATATATATATATATATATATATATATATATATATATATATATATATTGTAACATCCGATACATACATTGTCTAGGAATGGGGTGAGATTACTAAATTGTCATGGCCAAAATACATAAGCTCCAACAAGGTACGAATACATATCCGGAGTACAAAAGACGAAGAAACAAAAGATCACAAACTACAAGAGAACATATCGCCAAGAAATACCATCTCGAAACTAAGTCATCTTACCCTTGCCTCGATCCTGTTTGGAACCACCTGAAAAATATTAATTGGAATGGGGTGAGATTACTAAATCTCAGTGAGTCTCCATATCTTACGGGTTCGCTCAGTTCTACAGGGAATATGCAATCAAATGGATTCACCGAGAATCCGGGTTTTCCTCACGGCCAGGTGCAAGTACAAACAAGGAAACACCACAATTGGAAGTCCCATACCTATCCAATGAGGTAACAACAACAAGCACATAGCCAAACCAATCATATGCAAACCCGTACCCATGTATGAGGAATTCAGGAGTAAGTTACAACCCGCTCATTAGACTATGCAATCCACACCCTCGTTGAGTTACACCCGTACATCTCATCAAGAGACTTGCACAAGCATACCGCAAGATGAATCATATACTTTTCCCAAATGGATTCCATCCGAGAGAGGTTACAGCAGTGACATTGCCTAAGTGGCGTCCCGACCCCATCACTTGTCTATACGTCGATGTGTTACGACTAGTGCAAATGCGCCATCTTGACAATACAAGCCCACCGGGCGAAAGCCTAGTGATCTTGTCTACGTGGCATCACTAGAGGTGAATCGAAACTAATGTTGCCTACATGGCATTGCTTCTCCATCATACCAAGCACGCTGATGTGTTACGACAAGTGGAGAAACTCCCTATAAGACCTCCACACACACACCGCAATGGTAGCTCAGGTGTGTAGAACATACCGATAACGCTGATGTGTTATGACAAGTGGGATACGCCCTGTAGGCACTCACAAACACATCGCAACGGTATCAAATATTCTATGCGATTTACCCCCTAATAGCCTAGGCCTACTCTGATTCAAGCATATATCATCGAGATCACACGGTACGGTACAAGCCATCACACATGTAAACACACCGAATGTTCAATCGGAACAAACGGAAACAATACATAATCTTGAATAACATTATATGTGATTCATAACCCATAAAACATCCATATTAGTGGCATAACACGTATAGATACATTGTGCCACTTAAGTATAAACATAGTAGTCATGTATAGTCGAATCAATATCTCACAGCAAGATGTATAATACACTTACATAAGTGTGTAAAGACGACTACGAAATTATCTATAGTATTTCACCCTACACACAACCTCTAGGTACGTCACAATATATCTATAGTATTACTTTATAGATGATTACAGTAAAAACCAAACTTCAATTAAAACTAGCGTGATATCTGTGTCTTCGCACGGGTACTAGTACGGTACACGCATTTGTTTTTAAAATGTAATAAAGGAAAGTCAAATTTATATATAATTTTTAAAGGAACAATTTTTTTTCCGGATATAAACATAATTTTTGTTTTGCATTGTTTACTAAAATATTGTTCAGTATCTTGATGTTCCCGTTATTATTAACTATTATGAATAAGTGAAAAAACTTTGTATTTATTAACTACATAAATAATAGAAAAACACATTTATGTTGTTGATAGGTAGTTGTAGTCTAATATCATGTCTAACTTATTAATAATATTAATTATTATTTATATCTCGTTATACTTAATACATTAAAAAGATTTATTTATTTTTTTAACAAAAAAAGATAATGACATAACAAATGACAGGTGCTAGTAAGGATAACAAATGGTAGGGTATGGGTCGGGTACTATAGTACCCGTTCCCTTACCCGCAGTTTGAAAAATCCCCGTAGTCTAGCCCGTATCCGCGTTGGCACCAATGTTTGAGCCTGTTCCCGTGTCCTATAGGTACCTAATTACTAAGGGTGGCAAAACGGGCCCCGCCCGTTAGGCATGCCCGTTTTGCCTGGACTTTAATGCGGGGCAGACCAAGGATTTAGGCCCTCACCCTTTAATGTGACTGTCCCGCCCCGTTTTTTATGCGGGCTTGCAGACACAAACATTTACATAAATTTTTGCATTTTTAAGCCTAAAAAGTGTAATGCTCGAGGGCTTAGCCCGCTCCACCCTTATTTTTTTGTGGAGCGGGTCAAGATTTAGGTATGCACCCTTAACTATGCCCGCCTGCCCCGGTTTTTTGTGGGCTTTTGCGGGGCGGGCCTAAACGATGCGGGCATGTCCGTTTGCCACCCTAGTAATTACCCATACCCGTTTATCCGTATTTCTAATAAAAAATTATCATCAATTATAATTTATCACGTGATTTTAAGTTTTTTAACAACATTAATAAAAAAAATTAAAGATGTTATTGTTGAGTTAAAAAATTAACAAACGCTTGTATTAACGCGCATACAAATCTAATAGTGATGGATTCAATAAAATTAATAAGCATATATGTATATATAATAATAAAAAGTATATATAAATCTACATTATGCAGGTATGAGGCGGGGTGAAACCTAAGGTACTCGTACCCGTGCCCATACTCGTTTATTTTAGTGGGTAATTACCCCTGCCCATGTTATGAGTTTTTACCTTATTCGTTAATGACAATTTTTACGGGTGCTCATTGGGGATGAGTCCAATTGTCATCCTTAGATGCTAGGGTCGGAAAGGAAACATGATACTAATATTTTGAATTGTATGAGTTAAAGTTAATGATAAGTGACACATATTTTTGTATTTTCATGTATATTATTATTTTTTTAAATATTGTATCTTAAATTAAAAATATTAGTAACATTAATAATTACTAGACAACATATTTTTCTTCTTCCATATTTGAACTCATATATTGTTTTAAGTATATAAACAATAATATAAATATACCTAAAATAAATAAATATATTTGGAGCATAAATATAGTTTTTTCAAATATACAAATATTTGGATCAACCATATTATTTTCCCGTATAAATATTAAATTTATTTTGACGTTATTTGTAAATGAATGAAAAAACAAAAAGACAAAATTATTTAACCAAGAAAATTAAATAATTTTAAAATTAAACATATTTTTATTTATATTTGAAGCATAAATATAGTTTTTTAATATATACAAATATTTGGATCAACAATATATTTTCTCGTATGTAAATATTATTATTTGTATTTTCATTTCTGTAATTTATTTAATTTATAAAGTATTTATTATTAAAATATTATAATAGTATATATTTATATAATAAAATATTAAAATAATATATATTTATATATTAATTTTGTTTTGGTGATCATAAAATAATTATGAAATATTTATATTAACATATACTTTTAATGTCATTTAATTCATACGTTACTTATGTTTTTTTTTGGTCTAGTATCTTTTAACTTATAAATATTTGTCTCGTTTATATCTTAGTAGTAGCATACATAATTAAAAAATAACATATTTTTCCCGTGTTAGGTTTAAGTATATTTATTTTTAAAGTTCAAAATAATATATAAAATATGTTTAATTACAATTTTGGTCTCTCTGTTTTCATTGATTCACGAAATTGGTGCCTTTATTTTAAATTTAAACAGTTTTGGTCTCCTATTTTACTATTAAACAATTTTGGTTCCCCTTTCATACTTTTGCATTTAAAATTAACAATATTTTCACTTTTTTTAATGACAAATTACTTGCAAGACTTGACAAATTATCGTATATAAACCTATTATTGAACTTTGTAGATAAAAATATAAGTTAAAAAAAATCTCATCGATTTTCTCTGAAAAAACATGAGAGAGGGGCTAAAATTGTTTATATTTAAAATAGGAGAACCAAAACCGTTTGAATTTAAAATAGAGGTACTAATTTTGTGAATTAGACAAAATAGGGGACAAAAACTGTAATTTAGTCTATAAGATATTGAATACATAATAAAACATATGGAAATCTGGAATGAACTTGACCAGTTAAACTTTAAATTTTTTTAATATTTCAATCATTTTGTATATTGTATAGATAAATATATTTTGATCAACAATAAAATTAACCTGTTAAAATTTTATTTTATTTTATTTATTTTTATCAATTTCTTTCATAAATGTGAAAATATGATATAAAAATAATATTAATTGCAAACATAAAAATAGGATTCTAATAATCAATAGATTTAATTGTTATTATAAATAATAATTTAATATATATGTAATATATTTTTAGATGGAGTATTTATTTAGTGATATTTGTTATTAATTATATAGATAACAATTTAAGAATTAAAATTTCTTTTTTTATAAGCAATTAAATTGACTATTTAATAGTTTATAAAATCAAGATGAATATTTAATTTAAATTATAAATTTATTTATTAATTTTCCACATATTTAAAAATGTAGCTAATATAAAATGAAAACAAATATGAGTTGTTCTATAAAGATATTTTTCATAATTAAGAATAATTAGAAAATAAACAATAAATAAACAATAAATAAAATATTAATATTATAAATATATTTTCATATAATTAAATTATACATAAATATTTTTTTATTTATAAATATTTTTTACAATGTTTGAATTGTCCAATAAATATTTGCATTATCTAATGTATGATGTTTGCATTATTCAATATGATATTTGTGCTATTTAATATATAATATTTACACTATTTAATGTCTGAATCACGTAAATTGATTTTGAAAGGTTTTATTATAATCATACAAATAATATTAATAATAATTATAATAATGTTTTACTATAATCATATTTCTAAAAAAACACAACACATCTCATTGTTTTCTCCCTCTTTAAGGGTGTGCTTGTTTTAAGGTTGTAAAAAATATTCCTAAAAATATGATAATGGGAATGCAATATTCTCATGTTTGATTCAAGTTTTAAAAAATTATTCCAAAGAATTTTTTATTCCAAAGAATATTACATAGGGTATGTTTGTTTTATGGATTTAAATTTTATTACTAGGAATGTGTGAGGTTGGAAACGTTTGTTTCAAGTTTTATTAAATTATACCTGATATCTTTTATTCATGGGAATAAGATTTACACATGAATTAGATAATTTTTATTCCAATGCAAAAGGTAGGAATCTTACATTTCCATGGGAATAAGAGATAACCACTTATAACCTCCCACTATAAAATAATTTAACTCTATTAATTTTTTTATTAAAATAATTAAATATATTTTATAAATATTCAAAGGCACTCCAATTACTTACCAAACACATAAATAGAATATAATTCGTGGGATTAATATTCCAAGGAACATGTGGAATATAGAGAATAAGGACTGGTGCGATTCTTGGGCTATGAGCTAGAACAAAGAAATTCACGAAGAAGATTATAAGAGACCTCTTGATCAGGTGCAACAAATAAGGAAAAGAAATATGGAGTATGAAGAAGCTATGAAAATGCATAACACACTGTTACATAATGGTCGTGTGCTTGTTGAGATTCATTGGGAGCCGCCGGATTTTCAGTGCATTAAGCTAAACATAGACGGAGCGTGTGATCAAAATGGTATAGCAGGGTGTGGAGGCGTATTTCGTGATGCTACTGGCCTTTGGTTGTGTGACTTTACAAAGTTTGTTGGCGCGTTTTTTCTGAACTTTGGGGCATTTTTGAAGGGCTCAATATCGCGGTTTCAAAAGGCTATAGTAGATTGGAGGTTAATGTGGATTCGCTTGATGCTTGCAAAGCCTTAAATGGAGATTTGGTGCAGAATAGTGCATCTAGAAACTTGATTCTTCGCATCAAGAACTTGCTGGTTTTGTTTGAAGCATGTTTTTAGAGAAGCCAACAGATGTGTTGACGAGCTCGCTAAAATGGGCAAGAAATCCGAGCAGATTTAATTATCTATGAGTTTGTTCCTGAGTCTGTCTTTAAATTTTTAGAGGAGGATGCCACTAGTTTTTTGTCACCTAATGAGATGTTAGTGTAGTCTTTTTTTTTGTCTTGGGCTGAGGCCCTCTCTACTACCAAAAAAAATATTCCAAGGAACAAAATTTATTCCTTTAAACAAACACATAATTTTTCAATTTTTATTCCAAAGCTTCAAGGTGGGAATAAAATATTTCCATGGAAATATCGAACCGTGGTTCTCCCTACCAAGTCCAGCGCCAATCACTACTGGACCAACTAACGATGGGTAATATCTTTTGGTTTTAAACCAATAAGATTCCAATTTGGCAATTTGTTATTTTAAAAATAAAATTCCAATTTATTACATTTTTAAACACACCTTTTTAAAATCACAAAATTGCCATGACTCGCTATATAACGCAACGTAACGCAACAATAAAATCCTATTTAGCGACTCTCCCACTACACGCTTCTTACGCTGCCACCCAACCGACCTTCTCTTCCTTCCCTTCCCGCTCTCACCAAACCTAACACCTCCTCCTTTTCTATAGGTACCCCCTTTCTCTCTCTCTTCTCCTCTTCTCTTCCTTTTCACCATTGCTCAATCACACACCATTTTCGCATTATCTTCGTTATCATTTTACTGTTTTCATATACAATAGTAAAATATTTTTCCGTTGTTCCGTTCCGATAATCTCGCTTTACAGTTTTTTCATCGCGCAATGCTGTTATCGCTTTTTCTTATAAATTTGTTGATTTGTTCGGTGCTTTTTTGTTGCGATCGTATTTTGGAGTAGTTTTTTTTTTTTTGTAACCGGTGTTTTTGAATATTTAGAGTTTTTTTTCTCTTAATCGAATTTGAAAAACGAAATCGCATTTTAGGTCAAATCTGTTTGAACTAGGTCAATCGATTTTGATTGAAACGATTGCTTAGAACTTCTTAATAGTTGTTTTTCTTAGTCTTAGATTTTATTTTTTGTTTATATTTATAAGTACTTTGTTTTTACAGATTTTTAAGTGCTTATGAATAAGAAATTTTTTCAAATGATTCTGATTAATAGTTGAAACTTGGTAAATTACTGGTTATTAGGTCAAAAACGTGAAGAACATTTGGGGTTTACGACTGTAAGTATGCGTGTTTTTTCTTTCTTTTCTTCGTAATTTTGTGAGTTTAGTTTAGTATAGAGTTATAGAGACACTGGATCGATGGGGTTTAATGATAAATACAACAATGCTGGTGGAAGCGACCCGGATTTTGGTGCAATCTTTATGTCAAACAGTGGAACAAAACGAGAATGTTTAAGGAGTGGGTTATTTGGGCTTCCGTCTTCTTATATTCCGTTTGTTGAGAAGATTAAAGCTGGGACAACTTTGTTTTTGTTTGAATATGAGAAGAAACTACTTCATGGTGTTTTCATGGCTACTTGTGATGGAGGTGTCAATATTGTTCCTAACGCATTTGCTTCGACAGGGATGAAATATCCTGCTCAGGTTACTCTTTTTTTTAATGAATTTTAGCGAGTGTGCAATATTCATTTGATTATGAGTGCAAGAAGCAATTTTTACCATTGTCTTACTTTTCCATTAATCTTTTGTTTTAGGTTAAATTTGTTCCAATTTGGGAATGTAAGCCACTCCCTGAAAAGATATTCCGCCATGCAATCAGAGAGAATTACTTTTCCAGTAACAAGTTTAGCTTTGGGCTATCTGAAAATCAGGTCCGTGCTTGTACATGATTGGTTTTTGATGTCTTTTTTTATATAAAGTTTATATAAATCAGTCTTTTTTGGGGCTGTTTTTCAGGTTGAAAAACTTTTACATTTGTTCAACATGAACAAGCTAGAACCAGAGGTTCCTAGGAGACATATGTCGAAAGGAGAAGATATGAGATCAGAACGCTACTCAGTGGGTAAAGTTGGAAAATCTGTTGGTCGTGGAATGCTTGATGAAAGAGTTCAAGATGATCATGTTTTGGGAGATGGTAGTTTACCCTTCTTGATGCATAACTACCCAGGAGATTCTGCACGCTTCAATGAATTCAGTACAGATGATATTTTAATAAGCAAACGAAGAAGGTCTTCGGAGCTTGGAGTGGATTATACAAGTGGAGATGCTCGTGATTATTTGCATTCAAAAGATGAAAGAAGACTTGCAGCACGCAACAATAAAGGTGGAAGATCTATTGCTCGTGGAATGCTAGACGAAATTGTTAAAGATGATCATGTTGTGGGTGATACAAATTTACCCGTCTTGATGCATAACTACCCAAGAGATTCTCCACGCTACAATGGATTCGGTGCAGATGATATTTTAGTAAACAAACGGAGAAGGTCTTCGGAACTTGGAGTGGATTATAGAAGTGGAGATGCTCGTGAATATTTGCAATCAAAAGATGAAAGCAGACTTGCTGCACGCAACAATGAAGATTATATAGATAACTATAACTATGCTGCCAAGCTCCCGCTGGATACTGCAAGCGGATATGTTGGCGATTATTCGGCAATAAGAGATTACAGCAGGTTTTCCTCCTACGAGAACAAAGATTATACCGATACACATATCAGGCCATACACCATAGATGGATACTCCAAATTTCCTTCTGACAAAATTAGAGTTCATGGTGATGGCAGGTCATCAGTTAGTGACCGGCTGATGGGTGAAGACCTAAGAAAGACTAATGAGATGATATTTTCGGATGATATTCCTAGTTTACGTGGTTCCAATGTCGATTTGCCTGTCTACAGCAAACCTAATTTAGAACAAAATTCTTTGGTTGAAAACCATCTCAGGTCAACTTCTGCTATGATTCACCCATTTGATCTAAACAATTCTTATGCACCACAAGGAAGTGAGAGTTCTATCCCGTACAATTCAGAAGCTCCTAGCTTCTCGTCTTTTGGAATTGATCATGGTTCTGAGTCAATGAGACCGCCAGGAGACGAGAATTCTGTCCTGTACAATTCAGAAGCCCCTGGCTTAAACTTCAGACAATTATCGTCGTTTGGAATTAATAGTGATTCTGAACCAATGGGAGAAAGATTTTCTCCTTCAACCAACTGCCGAAGGAATTTAGTGAGTAAGGAACGACTCATGCATACAGAACTGAAAGACAGTCACAGATGGAACAGTATTGATGATTGTTTTTCAAATTCTGTATTGTATGGTAGTAACAGGGATTGCACGCCTTTCAACGAAGCTCGAAATTCTGACCAGTTGGCATCAGAATCTGCTTTATACGAGGCACGCAACACCATTCCTTCCTTTAAGTCTTCACCAGCTCCCATCCCTTCGGATATTGGAAACAGTAGAAGAACACATGAACCGTATTCTTCATTATTCCATGGCCACAATTCATATGTAGACAATAATGTTCATCCCACGTCATTGCAAAACTATCTGAGTCATGAGATAACACTACCAAAAAACAATGAAACACCAAATCCATATGTTGATTCATTGCCATTGGATCATGGATATGATATTGGATGCTATAGTGATTCTCAAAATAGCAATTACGGTCATCCAAAGAGAAAAAGTAGTGTGTTTTCTCGTTTATCTGTTGTCCAGGATGTTAGCAAACAAGTAAAGGGAAACAATGCACAGAATGAAGAATATGATTTCATTACTTCCGTTGATGAAGTGATGGAAATGGTTCGTCAGACAAAAAGAAAGCCAAAGCACAGTCAACACAACAATGCAGAAAGTTTAAGGGGTAAAACTCAAATCAGTAGTCAGAGGAAGAAGAATGATTGCTTTGAAAGTGCATTGGAACACAACAAGGATGAAAGTTTGAGGAATAAAACTCAAATGAGTAGTCCGAGGAAGATGAGAGACTGCTTCGAAGATGCCTTGGAACACAATGAAGATGAAAGTTTGAGGAATAAAACTCAAATCAGTAGTCTGAAGAGAAAAAAGAAGGGGGATTGCTTGGAAAATGCCTTGGAAGATCTAAATATGGATTCCACAACTGTGACTGGAGGCAGTCCTAAAACAAAAGCTGATAAGGCACATTTTGTTAATTTCAAGCGTCGAAGCATGGTGAGAAAACATAATAATGACATTGAGAGAAGCTCCAATGAGAGTAAAAGGAGTGAGAACTTGGTGCTTGTGCAACAGAAGAAAAGAAAGTTAATCCGACCAAATTTCAACAAGAGTGCATCTTTTGAAGAGAAAGACCTTGGCGCTTCTCGAAATTTACAACTACCATTGCCAAATGGAATCTGTAGTCATAAAGATGTTGTTGAAAGCTGTAGTACACTGGTGAGCCAGTGTGGTTATGATGTTAAAGCAGAGGCTGAAGTGCAAAATGTCATTGATCCTACACATTCTGAAGGCAAGAATAGTAGTCATGCTACAGAATTTATCTGTAGTAAAGAGGGAGAAAAGTCAAATTTTCAAAATGTTGTCACCTCAGCTTCTTGCAATAAGGAGAGTTCTCGTACCCAGGAAAATCCATGCATAATGGATAATGTAAAGTCAGCATCTCGGGAGATGGAATGTTTGCATGCAATTTGTCAAGAAAAAGCAAATGTGGGCACCCTTTGTTCATTAAATGATAGGTCAGAATGTAGGGATAACAAAATTCACCAAAAGGTTTTGTCCTCAGCTTCTTTCAAAGAAGAGAGTTCTCATGCCAATGAAGGTTCATGTCCGATGGATAAAAAGAAACCAGCATCTCTGGAGATGGAATCCTTGCATGCAATTTGTCAAGAAAAAGCAAACGTTGACACCCTTCCGGTATTAAATGATGTATCTGAATGTGCCCATAACAAAAATCACCAAAATATTTTTTCCCCAGCTTCTTGCAAAGAAGAGAATCCCCATACCAAGGAAGGTTCATGCATGATGGGTATCGTAAAGTCTGCATCTTTGGAGACACTGCGTGGAATTTGTCCAGAAAAAGAAAGCATTGGCACCCTTCCTCCATTAAATGATGGACCAGAATGTGTGGATAACAAAAATCACCTAAAGGTTTTGTCCTCAGCTTCCTGCAAAGAAGAGAGCTATCATACCAAGGAGGAGGGTTCGTGTATGAAGGATAGTATAAAATCAGCATCCATGGAAACAAAATCATTGGATGCAATCTGTCAAGAAAATAATGCAGATAAGTTCATATGTGCTGACAGAGGTATTGATGCTGATGGCGAAATGCCAAAAGATTGTGGCTTCTTCTCCATTGATGCTAAAGATGGATCTGAATATTTAGGTAACTCTGGTAGTGAAAAAGCTCCAATTGAAACTTGTCACGTTGAGGCTTGCATATAGAATCAGTACCTTTAGGCACATATCACTGCATTCAACTTGTCATGAGTACCACTTAGATAAGATCATATGTGCTGGCAGAGGTATTGTAATACTGAAAAATGAATTTCAACAGATGGCAACAACTCCTTTTCTACCGAAGTTAAAGACGGGTCTCTCTAGTTTTCAATATTCCAGGTCTGTCTACTTTTCACTATTTCAGGTCTGCCTACTTCTCAATATTCAGAGTCTGTCTACTTTTTAATACTCCGGCAGTGACAATGCTCCCCAGTTGCTACTTGTGAACAAAAGGTGACTTGAGTGTGCGTCAGTATCTCACCTGTGGCAATCTCAAATCTCTATGACTGGTAGAAGGTTCAGAATCATGTGAAGACGTCCTGAGAATTGCTGACAGATCTCACTGATGGTTTGGAGAGGTAGTAGTTTTTTTCTTTATTTTATAGATTTAGAGGTTGTAGTTAGTAGTAGAAGCATCATAATTTGTCTAAAGTGAGTAACCCAAGAAAGTGAGGACTAGTATCAGTTGTTGATGAGCCCCAATTAATAGATGATGTTATAAGCGTTTGTCATCCAAATCAAGGGTATAGCTGAAGCATTGACCCTTGATTTTTTTTTCTTTTCATTTTATAATTCTGCTCAAGTTTATTGTATTTGGAGACCCCACTTTTCCCGGTGTTGCTTTTTGTCTGTTCCAAAGCTACAACTATGTTATTAGCTTTGAGTCGATACTCTATTCCTCCAATGTAGAAGAACAATGTTCTGTTTAATTATGTCGGGTTTTTTAGTTGGAATCATTTATGATTATAGTTCTTCGATATTTTTTCGAGTGATTTTAGTTATAATTTTTAATTTGAACAATTTTTGACATTTTATTGGTATAATTATATCTTGTTTAAATAGGTTTACCCATAAATCTTTACTGAAAATATTAATATTTGTGAATTGGATTGTAATTGTAATATAATAATACTCACAACATATTATAGAACATACCATCAGAATCTTGCCGCGAAATTTAAAATATAAAGAGTTAATCATCTTTATTATCATCCAATAATTATTCTTCTCTTTCTATTTCTTCATCATTATGATAAATGTAATGACCATCATAGTAATGAGAAGTGTTATTTGGCACTACTAGACTTATTCCTACGAAATGGAAGAACTTATATGCGGCTTGTAGGTAATAAAATAATGTAAGGGAAAAAGAAAATCAAGTCGAAGCTTCTGGAGTCAGGGTACAAGGATCACCTTCCTGAGTCACTTTGGGTTGGGAGCATACTGAGATGGGTTCATCGTCTCCGTCAAAATTATGGAATCGGGGCTTGTTTCACAACTTGGTCACGGATCCCGAGCATAACCTACATAGTTTGTTTAAGGGAATCACGGAGCATAGCCTACAAAGTTTGTTTAAGGGAATCACAGAGCGCATGCCTTAGATCAGCCACCTAGTCTTGGAGAGCTTTCAAGGTCTCGCCCTGAGCCCTGTATTCCCGAATAAGAGGTTTTTGATGCTCATTCGTTTGATACCGCTTCTCCACCTATTTAGGGTATTCTCCAGCTTAGTCACCAAAGTAGCTAGAGTAGAAGGAGAGTCATGAATTTTTGTCTCTTCTTCCAAAGAGTTGACAACCTCAACCTTCTCCTGCAGTGTAACAAGCTCCTCCTGGAGGATACAACACCTCAGTTCCATGGCTTCACATTTTTCTTTTCATGTATCCATTTCTTTGGTGGGATTACCTGAAGCCAAAACATCTCCCCGACTAGTTGAGACAAGAGAGAATATAGAAGCAACACTGAACATACTGTGAGTAATCTCGAAGACGAGTTCCATCTCCCCCCTCCCAAAAAAAGATTTTGAATGAAGGATAAATGCTATGTTAGGACGATAGCGACAACCTCTTTCGGAGTGCGATCAAGCGGAGAAGAAAAGACGTTCGACATTCGCATAAAAGGAGATACCTCACTCAAAGCATCATCCCCAACAACACAATTTTGCTTCAAAAGCCCTCTTCACATGGGGATTGGCGATCTTCATCTCAGACCCTCTTTGTTGAAATGGGGATAAAGACGACTCCCATTCACAGTCAAAGTGGTCGTAACATTCACTAGTTAATCTATCTCAGGTGCAAAAGTAGAAGTCTAAGTAGCCGAGGTAGTAGCAGAGGCTGGAGTAAGAGCTGTAACCGTCCGAAAAGCAAATGTAGAAGTAAAAGTTTCAGGGGATCGCCGACCACAATTTTAGCCGCATCTATAATAGCCTCAATGCTCATAACCGATGAAGTGCCCAGTTTTTTATGACCACTCAATCATACTCTGTTGCGTCTGACTGGACTCAAAGATCCAAATAGGTCGTCACATCAGCGTCCTTGGGCTCATAGTTATCAGTCTTTAGAAGAAGCTGAATATAATCCTTTGTGCGCTCTCTCCTCTGTGGTTGGCTTGTATCTCTTCCCTAATTAAGACGGGAGATGGCATATGAACCTCAACGCAATTAACTTCTCTGCCAACATTTCATAAAAGAGCTTTTAGTGAGTCAGATGAAAAAGTTCCTCCCTACAAGAAATTCCCATATATCTTTTATGAGTTAGAATCGTCACATAAGGGTATGATTTCTGGTTTCAAGCAATTGTGACCAAGAGGAAGGAGATTAGAATTAAGGGATATCTCGATTATACAGGTAAGCAAAGGTTCAATTTCAGAATCGCTCACCAGATCAACAATAATATTACTTATCCTGACTAGAAAACAAGAAATGTTAAACAAAAAAAGCTTAAGTTAGGATGGTACTGATTATGTGAGATTGGTGAAGCATGAGAAGAGGAAAAAAAACAAATGCTTTGAGTAAAACATTAAAGATCGTTTCTAGTAGTATTCTAGATGGATTCCAAATGCCTAAGGGTTACAAAAGCTTTCAAATGCTTAATTTATCCTATTTATAAACAACGAAAACTGAAGGATTCAAACCAACTAGAGAAAGAAGTCAAAAGATCAACGACTAAATTTCCCCTCGTGGAAATATGCCAACTCGAGTGCATTGTAAATTGCGTCATGCTCTAGCTAGTCACATAACACGTGTGAGAAGAAGGCTACAAAATGTCTCAATGATGGGACCGCATTTAATGCGCTTATTTCCCGCCACTTTTTCAATTGATTCTAGGCGTTTCAGTTCCATTTCACATCAGACAACGTCCTGGAGACCGACCAACACCACTTAAGGCTTTCTCCGTCTTCTTCAGTTCCCGACAAAGTCTTGGGGGTAATCGTTATGGGTTGGCCAGAGGGTCAAATAACTAAGGCACAATTCATCTCAAATTTTGCCCACTTGACCCATAGTATAAAACCAGTTCACACACAAAGAACAAGGTACATTCTCTGATCTCCACTTTCTCTATACTCATCTTGATTCTTGAAATGACTTGGGTGTTGGAGTGCTAACCATGCAGGTTCACCCCGCACCGTCGTAAACGAGATTAATGTCATTGTTCAAAATCACCAGTTTTTCAACTGTATCCCTTTTGGGTTCCTGAACTTAACAATAGTTTATATATATTATTGTTGTCTGATTTTACAACAAAGCTTGACCACATATAGTTTTATAATGAAACGTTTATACTTAATGTTCCATTAAACATATTAAACTATTTTAGGGATTTGTTATTTTGAAAACAAACATAACAAAATAATCCTTTCTATTGGTTAATATGATACAAGTTTTAAATTCATTCATAAATGACTTCTAGGACTTACACCAATAGGTACGAGGACCTCACTTGTCAATTAGCCACCAGAAACAAAAGAATTATTCAAGTAGTTCATCTTTACTCAAGAAAAAATTGGATATATGGTAGAATGGGCACGCCCTTTGATTGAGATAAGCCCTTTTCAAATTGACATGAAAATAAATAATTCAAAATTGCGCTAAATACAAAAAAGATAATGTTAAAAATGACCAAAATGCATGCAAAAACCTATAAGAATCAAGTAAAAAACGTGACACCCACAAAAAGATTATTTAAGTATTACAAAAATTAAACAAGAAAGATTACCAAGTACATACAGTGCGGCCACATTAAATATAATTCCTCTCATTTAAACGAGCTTAACGTCCCACACTTCTTTGTGACAATCTAACCTTTAAAGTTGTAATTCGATCTCAAGGTTCAAAAGACGACCTAAAGATATAACGTTCTAGAAGTATTTAGGGCCTACCACATTGATGGAAGGCATAACAATATTTTGATCCTTTACGGGTTGGTCATGCTCAGCTTGAAGAGCATAAATAATTGTGTTTCTTTCTTTGCCACATATGTTTCTTCCCAATCAAGCCAAGCCTTTTCAAAAGATATCAAAATATGTTCTCCGATCTTCGTCAAGGTTTTTTAAACAATTTTATTATACAAAGACATATCAAATAAAAGGTCTTTTTAAAAATAATTAATGTATTATTTTTTATTAAATAGTTTTTTTTTATGGAAGATGCTATAAGTTTAAGAAAAATAATTTTATAATAATTCTTTAGAAATGTGAAAATACTTTTCTAAACATCAAATTGAAATTTTACCTTATATGATTTTTTTATTTTATTACAAAAATATTTCATCTAAGTTTTGACGTATTTTATATGGTGTCAGATATACACCATAAAATTTTAAATTTATGTGTTAAAATATTAATTTATAATTAGAATTGTTTTTAAAGACATGCAACATAGACTATAAAAAAGATTTAAAACTTCATAGGATTATTCATAAATTAATAAAATCTCATAAAATATTTATCACATTTAAATTTTGATAAAATATAGTGCTCTATGGCATCTCTCACAATCGTTGCAATACACTGACAAACCGACAACAAGTTCGTTGTGCGGTAATCCCTAGCCGGCTAATATTCCAATATCTCAAGATTAACTGGTCTAGGTGGTGCTCACACTGTATCTTGTGTCATGTAAGGATGTGACATTTAATAGAACCATTGAATGTAGACTTGTGTATAAGCCCATGACCAGAAGCTGACACACTGTGTGCCTTAGTTGATACCTGATGATTATAGAAATCATTAAGTATGGGATAAAGATCTATGTGATAGACTATCGGAGGAGCAGACACGGAGGAAGGTCTTGGAATAATATGAAGAAACCCGAACTGGCGCACCCTCTCTAGCAGATGTGGATATATTACGCGCAGCCCACAAGCTAACCATCTAGAGTAGAAGGCTATGTCGTTTAAGGGACACGTCTCATGAGGACTGTCATACGAGAAAAGGCATATGTCATATGCTACAGTGTGGTCAATAAATTCTCAAAACAGCTCTATCGCCTGATTCCCTCTATATGGGGCAAAGGCGCAAGCACGTGACCAAACTTCAGTGTTGTTCATCTCACGTTCCCAGTCGGATATGCATGGAAAATGAAAGATGATCCACACCTGAAAATGGTTCTAATAAAATAATATTCACAAGTGTAACACAAGTGTTATGAAAATATTAGTAGAAGTAAGGGTTACAAATAAATTATTGTAAATAGTGTGTAATTTCCTGTCATCTGACTTGTCTTTTAAAGATAAGTTTCATCTAGTTTAGAGTATAGATAAACCAAACATGCAGCCGCCAGTTGTACTCGTGGATCTGCTCTAAGTCGATGAAGTAAGTCAGATTGACTACATCGATGTAGGTTGCACTTTTGTCCACAAGTATTATTGTGCCAACCAAGTATAGAAAGTATGACCTCAATTCACATTGTCTATGGAACAAAACCTGCTCGCAAAATTGGGCGATTGCATGAAAATGCACAAAATTCGCTAAATACTAACAAATATGTATGCATGTCTATACACACTACCTATTTTGAATGTAACTACAAACTAATGCATTTTAAACATCTTATTTTACCTAATACATGCATCGCAACTCAAAATTAGAAAGGAAATGAGAAACTTACCGATTGAGAGTTGTTGTGCGAAAGCTTCAATGGAGTGAATGAAATGTCCTGGGATTGATTGTAATTAGGTAGAATTGATGTTGAAGCTTGAAGAATGGCCTAATTGACTCTTGCTCACGAACTCTTTGAAGTGTTTTTGAAAGTGTAGAAAATAAATAAGGAAGGGGGGAAGTTCTAATGCGATGTATATGAATTAAAACCCGTCCGAATATGCATCTTCCTAAAACTTAGTAAACGTAAAACATAGTTTTGAAATAATGGTTATTATAAAGATGCATCTCGTGACACATTTTTGGATAACATGTGGTGCCTCACTCATTAAAGCGTTGAGTGTGTTTAATTTAAATTCGTCCGAAAATACATTTCTAAAATTTATTGACTTTTGTGATTTTTAACCGCGGCGAGCTAGTACTATGAAGTAAATAAAATTATACCCTATTTCAAATTCAACTTTATCTTAAACTTCAAATTGTTGAGGACTACGATTTAATGAGAATTGAGAGAGCATGATATAGAGAATGTTATGTTTGGGATGGGTTGAAGGATCTTGGTAGTTAAATTTAGTCCTATGCTTCTAGTTTTAAAAAAAAGTTAAGTTTGAGATGGATTTAATTCTTATGCATCTACACTAATCATAACCATTAAATTAATATTTTACTTCAATTGTAATATTTTTTTTAATAATTAAACAAAGTGGAAATAATTGTAGTTCATGTTAACATTGTTCATAATGAGAAAAACACAACTAATTCCAATGCGACCTTCATAATTTATTTGATCTTCGTTCTCAATTCCAATTCCAAAATGGTTCAAACATCAAACCCTCATCATAATCACGAAACATTGGTATTAAAATCAGCAATATATTCAAGAATCCTTCTATTAACCCTAATCATCTTCTTCCGAACTCTAGTTTCCCCATACGATACTTCCGCATCCTTAAACCCTCCGTGCCTCACCGCCACCACCACCGCCGTCGCGAACGACACTCACCGTTCTCCCATAGCTTCCGCCATCGAAAACGGCATCGTTTGGGACTCTGTTTACTTCGTTCGCGCAGCCGAATGTGGCTACGAGTACGAACAATCCTACGCATTTTTACCTTTCCTTCCCCTTACAATTTCCTTCCTCTCTCCTTCCACTCTTTTTTCTTTCCTTCCTCAGAGATCGCTCTTCGCGATCTCTGCTTATGTAATCAATAATCTCGCATTTGTTCTCGCTGCTCTTTACTTTTACAGGTACTCACTGTCACTATACCATTGAATTACGTTAACTAATGCTGTATTGAATTTGATTTGGCTCTAATGTTGTTGTTCCTGTAACTTCTACAGAGTTTCTATAGCTATATTGAAGGATCCTGAAATTGCTTTACGAGCTACGGTTTTGTTCTGCTTTAATCCTGCTTCTATATTTTATTCATCAATGTAATATTCTCATTCTCCATTGTGTTTTACTATATTTAAATTTTGCTTTGTGATTTGGATATTGATTAGTTTGGTCTTGTTTTTTTTTTTCTCCTTTGAATTGTAGATACTCAGAGAGTTTGTATGCTGTTCTTAGTCTGGGAGGATTGTACTACTTTGTATCTGGAAAAAATAATTTGGCCGTTCTTCTTCTGGCTCTCTCTGGTTGTGCAAGGTCTAATGGGGTGCTCAATGCTGGCTATATCTGTTTTCAGACTATGCACCGAGCTTATCATGCGCTGTTTCAAAACAAGAATGTTACTGTGAGTTTATTGCTTCTCTGATCATTGTTCATCTATGACATTTTAATTAAGTGGCTGTGTTGTTTGTCTCTGAGAAATGATTTTGGAAGGATAGTTTCAAACTTCTACTAATTTGGCCTTGTTAATCATGTGCTATAGACTGACACAGGCACTCACTAGTTAGGGCAGATGCTCTAAGATTGATTTCCGCGTCTACTTGAAAGATTAAAAAAATTATTGATCATTATTACTCACTCCATATTATAAATGATATTTCTTGATTGATTTGGTTGTTTTGCCAGTTGGCACTGCAGATTGTTTTTGTTGGAGCTTTACGCAGTGCATGTATATTTGCTCCATTTATGGCCTTCCAGGCTTATGGCTACTACAACATGTGTGTTGGGCGTTTTCCTGATGAAATAAGGCCTTGGTGCAAAGCAAGGGTACCGTTGCTTTACAATTATATTCAAAGTCATTATTGGTATGTCCATTTTTAGGTTCATGTTTCATTTTTATTTAATGCATTTACTCTGTATTCTATCTATATAGTTGTATGTTTAAATATTAAGATGATCCAATGAATGCTGTTAATTTATGGTTGTCCAGGGGTGTAGGTTTCTTGAGATATTTTCAGCTGAAACAGTTGCCTAACTTCCTTCTTGCCTCTCCAATACTGTCTCTGGCATTTTTCTCAGTCGTTCATTATGCTAAGTCAAGGCCTCAGATCTTCTTCTCACTCGGTTTTGACACTACTATCGAAGAAAAGAGCCGTGGAGTTGTGTTTTTGTCAGAGGATCACTCAAGGTTCAAAGTAGCTGGCAGTGTGGAGAAATCCTCTGTTAGAGAAGGTATAATTCTCAAATTGCAATTGTTGCCTGCTTGCACTTATAAGCTACACTTTAATCTTAATACATTATTCTATATTGCATTCAACCGCTATGGCGGATGTACGTGGCTGTTTTTGGGCTCGCTGTATGGTAAATATCAGCCGATATTGTGTGTTTTCCCACCATAATCCTCTATATCAGGGCTGCGAAGTGGCCGGTGTGGCGGGATTTTGGCTTACCGTCATGGACCGCCATCACAGCATTGATTCAAGCACATATGAATTTTGATCTTGCATTTGCATATGTATTCTATCACTATCTTTGCATAACACTATTCACTCCATAACAGAACATTTCAATGTTAGGAGGAGGAAAAACGTAATCAAAGGGGATGTCTCTAATGTTCCCATAGAGTCCGAGCCAGCAGCAGGGCAGGGATACTTGTCTGCATCTGTTCTCCCGTTTGTGTTGCACTTGGGATTCATGGCAGGCACTGCTTTTCTTGTCATGCATGTACAGGTTAGTTCCATCTGTCTTGCTGACTTCTGCTTCTGTTTACCATATTACTTACTATGAGAAACAGACGATTTTCATCTTAAACTTTTGTTAGATAATCTTATATTTGAGGCATGGTCCTGAATGTTGCTTAGATAACTTGACATGAGGATATCCTTGGTCGTGAATGAAGACATTCCCCCATATAAACATGCATTGCAGCCTATAGTAATAGCACCGCCAAGGTGGACATTCCTTCATAAATTGCCTATGGCGGTTGTCAAAAAACCGGCCATGCCATGACTTCCATTTAACAACACTGTTTGAACACGGAAAAATTGTAGATACCCCTTTCATTTCCATTCCTCCATTTTCTATCTTCCCACTTTTACTACCCACTACATCTTTAGTCAATTCCTTTAATATCGTTTGGTTGCTTCAGAATGGCCGAGGTATTTCAATTATTTAATACTGTGAATTTCACATTTAACAGGTGGCAACTCGTTTCTTGTCTGCCAGCCCTCCTCTTTATTGGTTTGCTTCATATATAATGACATATCCTGCAAAGTACTATAGATGGGGATACCTGGTATGGGCATACTCTGCAGCATATATTCTTCTTGGCAGTTTGCTTTTTTCAAATTTTTATCCTTTTACATGATAAGAAGAAATAGGCAAATGGTTCTCCTTGAATATCAAGAAATGTTGCTGCTGAATACAAGATGTCGGTTGGTTTCTTCAGCCATTTTGTGGTTTCTATTTGATCTTATTCGGCTGTCATATATCAGTAGTGGGGAAACTGTCCCCTTCGAGTAATACAGCTTGTAGTTTGTAATCATTGTAATGATCTAGGCTTAATGATATAGTCGGACACACTTATCATTTATGGATTCATTATTGTATTATTATTACATAAAAAGATGAAACACCACTATTCATAAACATGCTTGTGACATATAAGAGACACTTGTCCAATTAGTCTTTAAAGATAGACTCATGACTTTGAGACATATTTTGATCGGATAAGTATTCTTCAAAAAAATAATCTGGATAAGGAGGAGACTTATACTGCCACATGTAATCCTCCATTTTCCTTAGGGTTTCTTCCACACGACTTTTCGATGGCTCTACTTCCATTGGAGAATTTTGTCTCTGTTGCAAAGCCTGACCCGAGCAGCTTTTTTCAATTTCACGTATCCTAATTTTTCCGTAAGTAGGTAGTATCGACTTTGATTTCTTTATGATCATGAAGATTAATGAAATTGACATAATCCATTATTTCCCTTGTAACTTTTAAACTTGGAGGATAATCATCAATAGTTTAGTTTACCATAGATCAACATAATTCTTACAAATGAGAAGCTTAGTTATAGTTTAGTTTACCATAGATCAACATAATTCTTACAAATGAGAAGCTTAGTTATGAGATCTATCTCATATGGCTGGTGGAGGAAGAAAACTGTGTAGAGTTTGCTAATAGCTTATGAGGCTAATCTTCTTTCCTTGACTTCGTCTCAGATTTGTTTTAATTGTATTCTCTACCATCCCAATGGAGAATACCATTCTAGAGCAGTCCAGATTAAAGACTTGTGGTTATTCGGATCCATTATGTGGTTATGTATGACTTCAATTGGGTCAAGAACAGACATAATATATAAATCGACCGCACACCAAAGATACCATAAATGATTTTTTATAAATTTAAATTTGGGTTTATTATGAATGGTAGAAGAAAAGGTGTGTTTGGGAAGTAAGAGGTACGATATGGTAGTTTCCTTCTTATATTCTTAGTCATGAATTAAAAAAGACTATTTATTATATATTCTTTGAGTTTGGATGGTGAGGAGGACAAATCTATCCCCGGAGGAAGATTCTTAGTCGTAGATGCATGTGTTGGTAGGGGTTTGACCATAAGAATCAGAGAAAAAGTGTGTTTGGTAGTAATGATCTGGATGAGTTTCATAAGCCTGTAAAGTAAACCAGGGATCACATTTTGATTTCCTTTGATATGTTTTACAGTAAAATCATAATGGAAAACCAATATTTGAGCCTAAGAGTTTGAGGATCTGGAGGCATCTCATTTTTAAATTCAAGGATCTTAGGAAAAGAGGAATTATCCATCTAGTCTTCAAACTGAAGGCCTCTCAAGTGAAAGTCAAACTTTTGGATACCCATTTTAACTGCACGAGCTTCCTTATAAGTGGTATGATAATGTTTTTCAGATTCTTTGAATTGATCGCTAGCATGACCACGATAATACTTTATCTCATCAATTTCTTCTATTAAGATGGCTCCCCAATAATGATCACTGACATCAGTTTGCAGGATTCTTTTCCCATTTCCCAGGATTTTTAAGGTAGGTGGAGTTTGTGCGATCTTCTTCAAAGCTTTTACTGCTTCAGTTTACTTTGTTTCCCATGGTGGGTTTTTTTTCTTGAGCATTTGGAATAGAGGACTCGTGTGCTAGTTTTAACAAGAAATCTCTGATATAAATAATGAAAATTTCTTTAGCCACCTCCCTATGGGGGTCACCCCCAGCGAAAATCCCAAAATACCCCTGCTTCGGAAATGAACTTCCGAAACGCTTTTTTTAAAAAAAAAATTCCATAATTCGTAAGTGCATCTCCGAAAACACCTCATGGGGGGTGTCTTCGGAGATGAACTTCCGAAAACACCTCATGGGGGTGAATTCGGAAATGAACTTCCGAATTATGGAGAAACTGTGTTTTTTTTTAATGTTTTTTCTTAAACTGTCTCGCATTTTAATTAAACGCAAACGCCAAATAAAAATAAGCAACAGATAAACTGAAAATATTAAGATGATAAATCCAATCCAAAAACACTGTGCGAAAGATACAATCCGAAATCAAAACAAAACAAAACAAAACACGTCAAACAAAACAAAAACACGTTATTCTGCCCGACGAGCGTTACAAAATACACATCAAACAAAACAAAAACACGTTATTCTGCCCGACGAGCGAACTCCTCCGAATGAAGATAATTATACCAATCCTCATCCCACTCAGTCTCAGAACCATCAGCGTTGATCATGACTCTCACGCCTGAAGACTGAGCCTGCACGTCCGAGCCATGGACCCCCAGGAGACGAGAAGCAGAACCAGTCAAAACCTTCTTCTTCTCCTTCACCTCCTTCACCTCCTTCACTCCGCGAGAGCACGAGGTTGAAGAACCCTTTCTTCCCTTAGCGCCACCCATTCCTGCGTAAAAATGAAGAAAGAAAGGTCCATGAGACCTCCTTTTATAAAAGAAGAAAGGGGACAAAAACGTTTGGGAAACAGACAAGTCATTAAAGAACAAAGACGTTGGAAACCAGCGACACGCCATCAAAGAAGTCAGAACGCATGCACACAAACTTCAAAGAAACAGGCACAATAAACAAAGGCGTTAAAAATAAAGTACTTGCAAATTAAAACGGACACTCCCTACCCTCTCTAGCCGACGCAGTCTGGGTCTCCCTACCCTGTCTGATGCGTGCTGGTTGGTTGTCTGACATGTTCCTGTAAACAATTGAAATCGATTAATATGCGAGACAAAATAAAAAACTAAAAAATTTGAACTTCTGATACAATTCGGAAGTTCATTTCCGAAAACTGGGGTGGAGGTGTTTTCGGAAATGAACTTCCGAAACACCCCTGCGATGGAGTTTTCTGCAACTTCCATGGCAGACCCCAAAATCAAACATAAAACCAATTCAAAAAGCTTCTAAACAACCTAAATACTACTAACAACCAGTCCATATATCATTTATGCAATTGAAACCCTAAATAACATGCATTTGAATAATGAATCTAACAAATTTAAAACTTACAAATTGAGTGATTTGTGGGCTTTTGAATGTTGTATAGCAATGTGATTGGAGCCTTGATGCAGCCTTGGAAGTGTGTTTGCACAAATTTTCGCCTTTGCTTGTTTTTGATTTGAGTTAGGGTAAATGAATGGGGGAGGGGGAGTGTTTTGATAAATCTGCATAACGCGCAGCATTTCGGAAATGAACTTCCGAAATACTGTTTTCGGAAATGAACTTCCGAAATAAGACAATTTTTTCAAGAAAAAAGGCGTTTTCGGAGATGCATCTCCGAAAACACCTTTTTCTTGCATTTTCGAAAATGCATTTCCGAAGTCAGGGGTAGTATGGGGTTTTCACCAGAGGTGGACTAGAAGGTAGGGAGGTTGGCAAAGAAATTTTCTAAATAATAATACCAAGAAATTGCTGAATTTGCTTAACTCTGAGATTTTCATTAGGAAAGTTTAACAATTCTTGAGCAATATGGGACTGAGGTTGATATTTTGCTTGGGAGAAATTCATTCCTAGAAAATCAATTTATGTTTTGTCCAATTGACTTTTCTTTTCAGAGAGCATCATTCCATGTTGTTGGGCTATTTGAAGGAATTGCTTCAAATCCATCAAATATGGAAAAATCTAATTTAATATTATGCACTTGAAATGACGGTGGTGAAGAGTTGCCAGAACGAGATCCGCCGCCAAAGGACTAAAAAGCATGCCATAAAGTATTATGGTTCTCCACAGGATTAAAACGTGTTTTTATTGAGGTTTCTCAAATGCATATACTCGTTGTGTCGTTGTTAGATTTTTCACAAAATTGCTACAAAATAGCGTTAATCTCCTTAATATAGCAGATTCCAACCCTTTTATCTACCCTTTCATCTGAGTGTTATCAACCATGAGTAAGAAGATAAAAGCACTAAATGTTATGATTTAATTTTAGAAAAAAAAAACAAGAGAACCCCAAGTGATAAACTGTATTAAATTTCACAACCAACAGTACAATTTACTTTAGAGAAATTAAAATACAATTGAAGAAATGGAAGTACAAAAGCTAAGAAGGCTTATAAGGAGAGAGTGATGTCAATATTAGTTCATTTCCTGCAAGTGATTGTCATTCCTTGATCTATTTAATAAAATTCTTGGAATATTTTCTGTTATGAAATTTCTTTGTCGCGCCCCTCCTAATTTCCTTGGGGGATGGATCTTGTGCCAAGTGTCCTTGCTCATGAGCTACTGTTGTGATTTTGTTTTCCTTATTCATAACACAACCCAATAGAAAATGTCATGTATATGATGAAGGAGATCAAGAATGAAAATCATGTGTAAAAGACAAATAATTTGAGTTGACAAGAGATCTAACATGTTTGTTGATATTGAATTAAATTCAATTGTGATTATACTTGCAAGTGTTTTACTTTTACCGTTGGGTGTAAAGATTATTAAGAGATTCCTTAAAAAATTGGGTTATGGAATAAGCGTGGAAAGTTAGATTGTGTGATGTGCTCACTACAAAAATGTGTACAATATTGCATGATTTTGAACTAGGTTGACAATAGAGAATCACAAATCATATGGTTTATAATGACTCTAAAGTTTTGATGGATATAATTAGGCAAGAGATTATAGATAAACCTAATTTTCCAACCTTAATCCGAAGAAAGCCTCAAAAGGATTGACACATTAAGTCAACCATAAGTAAAGTGAACAAAATTGTGTACATATTAGTAGCTAGTTAGATAGCTACTTTGAATAACAATCTCAAAAATGCTTTAGCCTGATAATATGATGCAAAGTGACTTGGCATAAGAGCGGCAGTATCCCGGCACGAAAGAAGAGTGACAGTGAAGACTAAAACAGACCAAATACAGAGAAAAAAAAACACCCAAGCTGACTTAGACATTTCTCCAGCTGACTTAAATAAACAATGCTGCGATCCCGGCGGCGGTCCCCTTACGGCGCCTATCTCTGCGCCGTAATCTCCGCCGTCCTCCTCCTTCTCTCTGTCTCTCTCCTCTACTCTCGTCTTTCTCTCTCCCACTCAGACACCCCGTCCAACCCCCGCACTCTCCTCTCCGACACCACCGACGACTCCGATCTCTCCACCTCCGATCCCATCGACGAACTCGACTTCATCGACCTCGACCAACAACAGCAACAACAACAATCCCAAACTCTTCACACCAATCCTTCCTCTTACTTCTTCGATCCCATCACATCCTCCATCAGAAAATCCTTCAAATCCCCTCACATTTTCTCAGACTCCATCACCACCACCGATGAATTCACCATTTTCTCAGAAGATCCTTCCAAGTCCGCCTTCACCTCCGATGACATTCCCCTAGACGATAACATCAGACGTAAAGCCACACTCATTACATCAATCGAGGATTTACTTCTTCTCAAATCATCTTCCCTGAGAGAAGTCTGGGGTGAATGGTTTGACAAGAAAAGTGTGTTTCTCAGAAAAGACAAAATGTTGAAATCCAGTTTCGAAGCTTTCAATCCAATGCTCAATCCTCTTCTTCAAGATCCTGACTCTGTAGGTGTCTCTACACTCACTAGAGGTGACAAGATTCTCCATAAATGGTGGATCAATGAGTTCAAGAGAGTTCCGTTTTCGTTTTCGCCTCGCAAGAACACTAATAACAATGGTAAATTAGTAACTGTTGCGAAAGGTGGAACGGAACGGAGGACTTTGAATGATAATAGTGATGCTGCTGAGTTTCTGAATCGTCATCAGCATATTTATGCTGATGGGAATAATTGGGGCTATTTTCCTGGTTTGCCATTGCGTTTATCGTTTAATGACTTCATGGATTCGTTCTTCAGAAAGGGTAAATGCGTCATGAGGGTTTTTATGGTGTGGAATTCACCTCCTTGGATGTTCACAGTTCGGTATCAGCGTGGTCTCGAGAGTTTGCTGTTTCACCATCCTGATGCATGTGTTGTGGTTTTCTCCGAAACAATTGAGCTTGATTTCTTCAAAGATAGCTTTCTTAAGGATGGGTAATTTTTGTTGTTTTTTCAATTTCATGTTCTGCTGCATTGTAGTTGCTTTTGTTGTTTAAATTTGGTCATTTTTTTGCTAAGGAATAAGGGTTTTGTTTTCTCAGTTACAAAGTTGCGGTTGTTATGCCAAATCTTGACCAGCTCCTCAAGGGTACACCTGCCGACATTTTTTCTTCTGTTTGGTTTGAGTGGAGAACGACAAAGTTTTATTCCACTCATTACAGTGAGCTTATTCGTCTCGCAGCTCTGTATAAGTAAGTTTTCCTTGTTGTGTTGGCTTGTATTAGTAGGTATCGATTGCTTGGTTGTAACTGTAAGCTGATTTTGTGGATGGATGGTGTTTACTTCAGCTTTGCTGTAGGAGTTGAATATTTTCCTTGAAGTCTTGTCAAATAGCGGCGCTATGATGCTGAAATATAGCGGATTTTAAGAAATCCCCTATGAAAACCTTGCCACTATCCTAGTAATGCTATTAGGGATTTAGCATTTGCTATTCTAGTTTCTCCTACCTGACGTGGCAGCAAAAGGATAGAATTTTAGAGTTTTAAATTAAGAAAAAATTGAGAGTTAGTTAACATGACTCCTATCCGTGATGTGTATGCAACATGTCTTTTCATTTTATATAATTGACTTATTTCCACCACTACACAGATTTCACTATTTGTTCGTAACTTTATTTGCAATTTCACATGGTGGATTTTCTATTTTCCACAATTCGGCAATGAAAATACTATTCATTTGTTAACATATTGGAAAATGCATTAACATTGTTTTCTGTTTTATCAGGTATGGTGGGATCTATCTCGACTCTGATATCATAGTTTTGAAGCCAATTTCTTATCTTAATAACTCTGTTGGAATAGAGGAACATGCTGCTGGAAGTTCTTTGAATGGTGCTGTGATGGCTTTTGGAAGGCACAGGTATTGTTAGTGTGGTTCCTATTATGCCAGAATGTTTTCTATTTGTTAATGAGACGGGGCTTAGTTGGCTTGTAGTTGGAAACAATTTCCAGTATGAGATTGAGTCGTAATCTTCTCCATTTCCTAAGTAGATAGAGACTTTCATTTAATTGCACATATTTCCAACAGCTTGTGTATTCTGTATTTTTCCACTTATGAGTATGGGGATCAGGGACCTATACCACACTTTCCTGAAATCTTATTGGCTAATAATTCAAGATTTCCATTATGTTGACTATGCTGTTTGATTTTTTCTCTTCACAACAAAGAAAACCACTTTTCATGAGAAACAGTTTCCAACCTACATGAGTAGAGCTTGGAAAGTAGATTTTGTTCATTAGCATCAATATGAGGTTAAATGGGTGCTGTAAATTTTGAATATGAAATTTTAATTAGTGAGAACTTGAACGTTAGATATAGCCAATGACAATTTTACAAATATGCATAGGTTCAAAAAGATCATTTAAAAAGTTTGACATTAATTTATGAACCTTATGATTTAAATTGTGTGCTGCAATGCCCTTTTATAACCAATTGAATTTGAATGGTAGATTGGTAGGGGAAAATGTAATAAATTTTATTTGTTTAGTATGGGACATTATGTAAATCTATTCTTTGTTTCATGCAGTCTGTATATAAAGAAGTGCTTGGAAGAGTTTTACATGACATATGACGATAACAGTTTGAGATGGAATGGAGCTGATCTATTGACAAGGGTTGCACGAAAGTCTGTAGGAGAAGAGAACAACACTATTAAACGGTTGGATTTGAACGAGGAACCCTCTCATATCTTCTTCCCCATCAATTCTCAGGACATTACAAGGTAACTTGACATTTCTCTCAGTTGGTTAGGAATATACTTTGAGATAAGGTTGATTAGAAATACTTGTGGATGCATTCAATTCTAATTTGGACTTTGGAGAATAACACTACCTTGTCTTTTTGTTTAGTTTTGCCTTTATGCTCTCGTTCCTTAACTGAATTATAAACCTGCAAACAGATACTTCCTTGCACCAGCAACTGAGTCGGAGAAAGCACAACAAGATGTTTTGCTTGAAAAAATACTACGCGAGTCATTGACATTTCACTTTTGGAACAGCTTGACTTCTGCTCTCATCCCAGAACCAGATAGCCTTGTGGCCAGGCTTATGAATTATACATGTATCCGATGCTTGGAGTTACTGTAAAAGCCAAGTTATCCCAAAGTTGCCTTGAAGTCATAATGCAGCTATTCATATGGTGTCTTCTAGTCATGGACAGATACTTTTTTCCATGTCTCTGTACAATTATGTTGTATATTTATAGATGAATAATGAGTTGAACTCCTCTGTTAAAAGCACTACAATATAGTGAAAGCTTTGTAGAGAATGGCCAGTTATGGAATGTTCATATGTTACAACTAACCTTGTAGAATGTATTAATATGTAGTGGTTCACCACCGAATGGTTTTGATGGAACTGGGTGTAGCTGATATATTTTATTTGTCAATGAAGAAATAAGATCAAGATATTAATATTAATTTATTCAAGTAAATGTATAATTGTATATGTTTTGTTGTATATGTCGGAAGCCTAAACATTGGGGAGATCTTTATCAATAGTTATTAGCTAATTGCTCCCACGTTCGATCACTTTCTCATGTTCCTAAGTTTCCCTGAGAAATTTCTTTTAGGCTGAAATACATCTTTGTCCAGTAACTTAATAATTACCTTCGGAGCCAATCAATTTGATCTCTAAAGCAACTTGGTTCCTTAACTTGTATAAGCTAATACAACTCAATTCTTTGGATTTATAAAAAAGGTAGACTCGTATAATTGATATCTTAAGATTTTGGGTGGAGATGTGATATTTCTTGTCTTGTGTCCTAGAGCGTTGCTCCCGTTGTTCCGACTCATCCGGAATCTCCAATAGATAATATACTATCTACAAATTCTTCTATCAACTCCTCTTTTGTTAGCCAACCTTGCTTTGAATAATTCTCTTTTCATCAACCTAATCTACTAACTACTTAATCAATTAACACTTTATTGAGTTTTAATATTTGTATTTAATTATCAAGACCTAATTTTTTTCATTATTTATTATTAACTTTTTTGTCCTCTTATTGATGGAATTCTGAATCTGTCCAATATACAGGTAGTGTTAAATTTGTTTTTTCTATCTTTGTTTCACAATTGGAACTTTACTTTACTTGTATTTTACATAAAGCATGTTCTGTCCAAAATCACTGCTCCTCCCCAAAAGCTCCTTTCCACTCTCTTTGTTCTCCCACCGCTTCACCTGTAACTACAACAAGGTAAAGAAATAACACTGCACCATCTATTTCTCTCTTTCTTTTAGGTTGCAATAACAATAAATAACCATGTTCTTGTTAAAATTCATTATTAATGCATGTCAATTTTGTTGACTTTTATTTGCTCTCATCACAGATTCATATTATATGCTTTTCTGGGTATAATTGATTTGATAATTAGGTTATGAAATCTCTTATTGGGTTGATGATATTTTCAACTTCCACAGAAAATTAACTAACTAATTGATTCCAATATATGATCATTAATTGGAGATTCTTATAATCAAGTTCAAATTTGAACTTATCATGATATTTATTACTTGTCCAAAAGATAAAAGCTTCACCTGAAAGTTGAAACGGAACAAAATGTGTTACTAGTATTTTTTGTGCTATTTGTGATTCTTGATTAAAATCTCTTTTGATTAGCATTAGAATATCGTTGAAATGGCGCGATCTGCATTGGATGAGATATCCGACTCGGGAGCATTCGCGAGATCTGCTTCCACATTCCGGCAATTCGTTTCGAGGGATCTTAATTCCCAATTTCCAGCTGAGTCAGGAAGATATCATCTCTACATATCATATGCTTGTCCTTGGGCTTGCAGATGCCTGGCTTATTTGAAGATCAAAGGACTTGACAAAGCCATCAGTTTCTCGGTCCGTAGGTTTTTTTTTGCTTAATATTTGCTAGTAGAATGATTTCAATTTTCAATAGTTCATCCTAGAAATTTCATATGTTGCATGTTTAATTAACAGGCGGTTAAACCGATATGGGGAAGAACAAAAGAATCTGATGAACATGTGGGATGGGTTTTTCCTGAATCAAATACCGAGGTTCTTGGAGCTGAACCCGATCCCTTGAATGGAGCAAAGAGTGTTAGAGAGCTTTACGAAATTGCAAGTACAAATTACACCGGAAAATTCACTGTTCCGGTAGGTTTTTCGCTTTAGAATGGACTTGTTTCTTTCTTATCTTTTCTGATCTGCTTTGCTCAACAGATGTTTATTGTTAGCTAATGGATTTTGATCTGCACAGGTTCTGTGGGATAAGAAACTCAAGACAATTGTTAACAACGAAAGCTCGGAGATAATCCGCATGTTTAATACTGAATTCAACAATATCGCAGAGAATCCCGCCCTGGACTTGTATCCATCTGAATTGAGAGCCCAGATTGATGAAACGAATGAGTGGACATATCATGATATAAACAACGGTGTTTATAAATGTGGATTTGCAAAGAAACAGGAGCCATACATCGATGTATGTAGCTGTATCTTTAAAAATTTTAGGCGTAGTTCATACTTTAACGTTTACATTCATTACAAATTTGAATGTGTGTTCATTTCGTTGTTTGTGCAGGCTGTTAGCCGATTATACGAAGCTTTGGACAAATGCGAGGATATACTAAGCAAGCAACGCTATATATGTGGCAACAAGCTTACTGAAGCAGACATTCGTTTGTTTGTCACACTCATTCGATTTGACGAGGTAAAGTGTCTGATATGTGTGAGGAAAGTTTCATGCTGTGTGTATTATGCAAATCGGTAATCTATGAGCATTAAGTTCCAATGTTTTGATATTTGGGTAACTAGTCGTATGGTTGTAATTGCAGGTTTATGTGGTTCATTTTAAGTGTAACAAGAAGCTACTGCGGGAATACCCGAATATCTTCAATTATACCAAAGACATTTTCCAAGTTCCTGGCATTAGTGGAACAGTGAACATGGAACATATCAAGTTACATTACTATGGAAGTCATCCTTCTATCAATCCATTTGGAATCATTCCTGTCGGGCCAAATATCGATTATTCTGCTCCTCACGACAGAGAAAAGTTTTCTGCTTAGGTTGTTTGTTTGTCAAATTTGTAATAAGGGATGTGAAACTTCAGTTTCTTTTAAGGGACTGTTTTGTTGAAATGTTGCAGAAACTCTCATCCTTTGAGGAAGGAATAAAATAGTGTGTGTATACTTTAATGTTATAATGTATCTGTAATTGGGCTTGCACTGATACAATCTGTATGTCATGAGCATTTTTCTTGTATCAAATCATGCATACAGATATACTACCTCATTTGCATCTGAAAAGGTTATTAGAGCTTTGCTAGAAGTATTCAAGTTTTTACAGATTATTTCCTCTCTATGGCACTTATCATTATCTGGAACTAATTTTGAATTCTAAAATATCAATGTTGAGATGTTAGAAGATGAAGTAAAATGTTTTAGGTGAAGTTAAAAACAAGATATATGACTAAGTTAAATGTAGTTGGACTGATTGACAGACTAACTATGGAAACAATAAGAATTTAAAGGAAAAAAAATATGTAAATTCTGAAATATATTCTTGTATAAAAACCAAAATTCAAATTTATATTAAACCTTTATGGATGCAAGAAATTTATAATGGTAATAACAAAAAAACTTACGTGTAAGATTAAGGGATATTTAGGCTATGTTTGAATTGATGGAACAAAACAAAATGAAATATAATGAAATGAGATTAAGCGAGTGGAATGGATATAGAGCCCCTTCATTGTCTGAGAATTTTATTAATAATGTTTTATTTTATTGTCTATACCGCAAATTGGATGGAATAAAAAATGGAAGATTGGATGAAAAATATTCCATCATTCATTTTACTTTATCCATTATTTACTAATCCAAACAATAAAATTACATTATTTACCACTTTATTCTATTTCATTCCATCATATTATATACCACAAATTCAAACATAACTAGGCCTAGGCCTTTCATTTTTTGAATCGCTGATGTACATAATTATCCCTAGGCCTAGATTTCAAATCCCTATAAAGAAGGGTTCACCCCTCACTCTTCCATTTTTTTGGATATTTTCTCCTGCAAGATTTCATCTAAACCTCCCTCAAGCTCATAGTGAACTTGCTTCTAAGCTCTACTAAGTTCAACTCTCAATCCTCTATCCATATATATAGGCCTTTAATTTTTCTCTCTCATTCTCCTCTTTAATGGAAATCATTAGGGAATTATATGAGAGCGATAAGATGATAAAGTCTTCAAATAATAGAAAATTGTCTAAAATGTATTTGTGTTTCATGAGAAATATTGAACATGCGAATGAGTAGCTATTAGAAATATGGGTATTTGGGAGTTATAAGAGCATTAGTAGTTTTGCGAGTGATAGTGACTCTTTCTTCCTATTCGTTCTTATGAAACTCCTAACAACTAATGGCAAAGAATTTAAATAAATAGAAATGAGAAGTTATTGCTGATTACATCTTATTCCCATGAAAATATAAGATTCTCATCTTTTTACATTGAAAAAAAAAAACAAATGTAAATTAAGTTTTTAATAATAAAAAGTTTCAAGACATAATTTATAAGTATTTGAAACAAATATGGGAATACAAAAAATTAAAGTCACATTCCTAAAAATAAATTTGGAATTCATGAAACAAACGCTCCCTTAAATTTCTATTAAAAATATAAAAATATTTATTATTTTGCCGTCTGTGGGAATCGAACCCACGACCACGTGGTTAAAAGCCACGCGCTCTACCAGCTGAGCTAAGACGGCTACACAATAATGTGTTGTTATTCATTATTTTAAAGTACAAACTTTATTTACATATTAAATTTAATCATGTTAAAAATCACCTATATGCTTGTCATTGTGTTCTCTAATTGGATGACTTGGATGCTTCCCGTAACAACAATTTTTTTCTTGTCAAGAGACAATCATGTTTGTTTAATATAATTAGAAAAAGTTGTGATGTCAGTACATACTAACTCAAAATATTGTAAGGGCTACTCGTACTCTATTCACACAATTAAAATACATAATCTTTCTTCGCAACTCTATTAGTGATTCTTGTCTATTCTGCTAAAAAAATAATTTGTATTTTTCCTAATATTTTTTTATCAATATAAAATCGACAATGATAAGTGAAGTTGAAAAAAAACTAAATTGAATTCATAAAGGTAATCAATCACCATTATCTTGAAAATCAATTTTTCGAATGTAAAAACAACCTAACCTTGTTCAAGATCAACTAGCACTACGCCAAATTTAAGTTTTAGAAGCGCAGCTACGAAAGCGCTTTTGCCCAAAAGCGCTCTGGTAGGTTTGGCTAAAAACAAAATTAAAAATCACGCTAGAAAAGTGCTCTTATAGGTGGGGGTAATGAAAGCGCTTTCTAAAAGCGCTCTTATAGGGGGTGGGTATGAAAGCGCTTTTGAAAGCGCTCTTATAGGGGGTGGGTACAAAAGCGCTTTTAGTAATAAAGCGCTGGTATAAAGGGGCATATGAAAGCGCTTCTGAAAAGCGCTCTGGTAGCCCTTTTTAAAATTTTCATAAAATTAAAACACGCTATTTCATTCAGAAACACAAAACATCCGTACTCGTCTTCTTCTTCCTCTCGCTCACGCACACTCTCTGCTTCCTCGCTCTCACTCCCTCCGCCGTGGTCTCAGCCACTCCTCCGTCCCTCCGTCGTCGTCTCACTCTCACTCTCAAACCAACTAGCCGCCGCTGCCGCCGCCGCCGCTGCTACGCCGTTCTGTGGGATTTTAGGGTTTTCTTGGTCAAAATCAACATCTTCTTGCTGCTTCTGTTCAGGTAAAGTCTTCCCACTATGTTGCTCACTATTTGCTTTCCGATACACACTACCTATGAGTTTCTTTCATCGATTCTAAATTGTATAACTGTAATCAATGTTTCTGGGTTGGTCTTCCATATGAATTGCAGTGTTATAATTATAAGTTTCTGAATTTAGTCTTCCAAGTAGTTTTTTGTTCTAAATTCTAAGGCTGACACTGATATGTTGTATAATTGTATGAATATTTTTCTTCATTTCATGGTTGGAACTTCTACTAATTGTATGGATAATTTTGTTCTAACTTCTAAGGCTGACACTGATATTACACTGATATGTTGTGTAATATTAACTCTTGTTTTCGCAAAATAGTAGTTTTGTAAAATTAAATTTGAATAGAAGCTTAAACCATCATTAGTCCATCATCTAAAGATTCAAATCGTAAATCTATTAATCTAGAATGAGAAGATGGTAATGTAAAAGAGAACACTCTTAAAGGAGTGTTCTTAAAGCATTATTTTAACGTAGTATCTAAATGAAAAGCTAGTAATGTCAACTGTTGAAGATATAATATTTAATGAAGATTTTAGATGAAAGGAGTGTTGTTTAATTGTCAATCATAATTAGTATGAAGCTATAGTTATAGAGTCATAAGAGAGAGGCCAAACTAAGAATTTACATAAGTGTTACGAATTTGAGAATTCCGACAAGTCACGAATTAGAAAAGAAATTATGTCTTATAATTATGGCAAGGTGGGGAACATAAAAATAAATTACATGTTCCTCAAAAGTCACTATATTTCTATTGCTTGCTTCTTCTTCTGGATACAGGCTCAACTCTCTATCACTCACATAAGTTAATTCTTCCGATTTCTCTAAATAACACGATATCACGATAGAGGACGGTTATTGTATTTTGAAAGTTAAAGAAGATGTTTGTGTTATTTAGCTAAATCTAAAGGGAGTTGAGTGTATTTTCCTCTTTATTTTGTTAGACATTAATGCTGCCCCGTTATGAAAATACATTTGACATTAATGTTAGACATTACCGATTTCGTTTCCGATTTACTTGTACATGCATGGTTTGACTTCCATTTGACTTGTATAGATTGTTATCTTATTAATAGTGTACTAATGTGCTTTAGTTTGTTTGATACAGGTTCAATGGCTCCGGATAGAGATGCTCCACCTGAAAACTCACAAGAAAACTCAAAAGAAAGAGATGCTCAAGAAAGAGATGCTCCGGATACAAATGCTCCACCTGATACTGAAGCAAAAGAAGTTGCACGAGGCATCACCATTATGAAGGGAATCATTCGACATAGAGACCAAGGATTAGTATACCGATTGGAATGGAATTCTGAAAAACAAGCAATTGGTCCTAATTCTGCAAAGTTGACAAGTTATATTGGTACACTTGTTCGTATGCATATTCCGGTATCCGTAGCTAAATGGAATCTGAAAAGTTTAGAGTTGGATGCGGAAAAAAAAGCGATTTGGGACGAGCTTCAGGTATATATCATATATGGTTAATTGTTGTTATTATCTTGACGATAAATTGTTTAAATTACTTATACTAACACATTATGCGTATGTTTTTTTGCAGAGGACTTTTGAGATACCAGATGATCGTAGACGCTACATACTTGGTTTGGCCGGCAAAAGATATAGAGGGTGGAAAGCTTTTTTGACAAACACTTATCTTAAGGATAAAGATGGAAACTTTCTTGAAGAGGCACCGGGACGGCCAAAAAAGTATGAGATCTTCATTGATGAAAAAGATTGGGCTGAGTTTGTAAAGCAAAGAGATGAAGATTTTCGGAGAAGGAGTGCCACGAATAGTGCGAGAGCATCCAAACCCGCATATCCATACAAAAAAGGGCGTTTGGGATATGCACGCTTGGAGGATAAAATTGTAAGTAAATAGAAATGCGTTTTAATTAATTGTCTAAATGTGTTTTATTTGACGATTTTATCATTTGTGTCAATGCATAGTTAGAGGAGACTAAAAGTGAGGAAACCTCACTTCCTGAACATGTGTTGTGGAGGGAAGCTCGTGTGGGCAAGAATCAAGCTGTCGATCCCGAAGTTCAGAGAGTTTTTACTGAATGTGTAAGTATAATACTGTGTCTTTAATTAAATCAAATGTTTTTTAATATATAAATGATTTTTTAATGTAAATGAATTACAGGAGACCTTGTCGCAATCGGCATCCACCGGTGAGGGGAGCGTACTTAGTAGAGCACTAGATGCTCCTGAGTATCCCGGTCGGGTGAGGGGTAAGGGTCATGGTGTGACTCCAACCTCTTTTTACAAGAGTCCTAGGAGAAGATCAAATCTTACCAATGAAGAAGTGTTGCAAAAATTGGCGGAATTGCAAGCACAAGTCTCTGAATTGCAAAGAGATAAAGATATGTATATGAGAGATAAGTGCAACACTTCATCGGTGAAAGAAACTAGTGATAAGGCTAGTATCAACTATCAAAGGAAATTTCCCGAGGTAATTATAATTTTTTTCCTTACAAACTGTTCTATTTTATTAATGATAATGACTTTATATTTACTATTGGTTTAGGGCATTTCATCTTGCCAACTATACTTATCGTCACCGAATTATCGACTAGTTGGCAAGGGAAAAGTGCACAACACTTTGGGAGATTTACTTCACCATAGACAGCTCCCGGATGGACACCTAAAAGTATCGGTGGATGTTGTATTAGATAATGATGCGATGCTACCGGTACCTGACATGGTCTCAGAGACGACATTGCTGCGAGATGCAATAGGATCATTTGTTGCATGGCCCTCGGAGCTCATTACCATTAGTGATGAGGTATATTGAAAACGATTATGAATCATTTAGTTTTCGAATGTCAATTCTAAACCGTTTATTAATTATTTTTTACATTTTAATTTTAGACTGCTCCTATAAAACCCGCAATTAAGGGTAAAGGAATTTTACAGGAGGAGGAGTCTGTTGCATCACTAAAAGAGGTACATTTAAAGTGTTAATATATAATCTGAATCTAAATCTGCATGATTTTACCTAACTTATATGATTTTTAGGCATCCCCTCGGGAGTCACAACAAGTGACGCAGCAGGTTCGTAGCGTACCACCCACTGGTCCTCCGAAGCAAGCGGCAAAAAAAGGCGGTGCTTTTGTGCCTCGATACCGGTCGACACTCGCAACAATGGTTGATATGTCCGATTTGAAGGATGGTGCTTTACGTGAAATCAATATGGATGAAAGTGTCTTCGGTATTGAATTCAAGTCACATATTACAATTGATGACTTGGAAGAGATTTTTAGGCATGATCAACTAGGCGTCGGTAATATGCACTCATACATCCGGTAATATTCACTCATCCGATATATTATTTAATTAGTCCCACAATATAATTTATTTACACATTTCAATGAAAATAATCTAATGTTTATTATGTTTTTATTTAAGGTTGTTGTATGACAGAGTGTTGCGCGGGACTGCATTGTCTAACAGATTCCGTTTCGTGTCTTCCGCCCATTGCAGCGGAATGACAATTGCTTCGGAACCGGAATCAGTTAGACAGTACTTAGTCGATAGATTCATGTCCACCGGCAATACAGAAAGTCTGCATCTTTGGGCGTATAATACCCGATCAGTAGGGTTAGTTTCTCATTCTTGGTACATCTAATCTCTGTTTCTTTTGTGTATAGCAAAATTTTCATATAACCTATTGTTTTAATTTATAGAGCACACTGGTTGCTGCTTGCCATCAACCCTATAAGAGAAGTCGTGTATTATCTGAATTCGGTAAATGGTGAATGGACCAATTATCCGGCTATGAAGGACATCGTTGATTTGTAAGTGAGATCGTTCTAAATATATATTCGTGTATATATATATATATATTTACTTATTTGTGAGATTGATCTAAACATATGCTTTTATATATTTGTTAATTAGATCAATACAAGTGTTCCGAAGTCAACGGGACGCACAGGTATCCCGGACTAAATCAAACAACATTACATGGATCCAAGTGCAGGTACATTATTTTTCACAATTTTGCTTATAATATTTATGCTACTTGATAAAACAAGACAACTATAGAATCTTATTTGTTTTTCTATGTAGTGTCCGCAACAGCGAAACAGTTACGATTGCGGATACTTTGTTTTGAGGTATATGAAAGAAATCCTTCAGGCGAATCAATTAGAGATTCCGCTCACGGTATGAATTTATAACTTAAGATAATTTCATATAATTTATTACATTTAACTAAATATATCATTCATATTATGTTTTTGTTTTGTAGTACCTTGACGAATTCCGTGCTGCTGCGTACCCGAAGCTTAAGTTGGAAGAAATCAAAGAAGATTTGTGTCAATTTTATATTAAGCAATTTTTCATGTAGGATTTGTGTCGATTTGAACTATAATATTATTGATGTTGTAATGATGTATATATATATATATATATATATATATATATATATATATATATATATATATAATTTTGGATATTATAATGGTATTATAATAGTATATATATTGTCTTACTGATGGCTGAAATAACATCGTCGAAAATATATTACAGGTCGAAAATATTACAGGTTGAAAACATATTACAGGTCGAAAATATTACAGGTCGATCTAGGAGGCTGAAATTATAGGCTGCACTTTAAAATATCTCATTTAGCAACGACAGCGCTTTTAAAAAGCGCTCTTAAAGGTCCCCCCTACTAAAGCGCTTTTTTACAAAAAGCGCTGCCAAAGATCAAATAAAAAGAAAAAGAAAATCAACCTACCAAAGCGCTTCTGGAAAAGCGCTCTAGTAGGGGGGGCTACCAGAGCGCTTTTTCCAGAAAAAGCGCTCTTATAGGGGGTCTACCAGAGCGCTTTTTCCAGAAAAAGCGCTCTTGTAGGGGGGTCTACCAGAGCGCTTTTTCTGGAAAAAGCGCTCTTATAGGGGGGTCTACCAGAGCGCTTTTAAAAGCGCTTTCGTAGCCTACGCCAGCGCTGGCTTTGGCAGCGCTTTAAAGCGCTGTTAAAGGCCAAAAAAAGCGCTTTTAAAGCCCTTCCGTGTTGTAGTGTAGTAGCTCCCCACAGTGATTCCTTTGTCTTTAATGGATTACACAAAGGAAAAAACTATGTCCTAAATTATGATTTACTTAACTATTTTCGAGAGTGTTAAGTACAAGATGTAGGGACGTTTAATAGCCTAAAAAATACATTAAATAAGGAAGATAAAGTGTGTAAAATTGTTTGATTGATTGAGTGTCTGGAATAATTTACAATTTATAGAAGAAACTATTATGGTGACCATAAATTGTTTCATACAGAAAATATTAACACGTTCAATTACTTACACGGATCATTCATGAGTGTTCCTTCTATTTTGTGATACATGACATCTCACATTTGGTCTGTTGTCTTTTGTTCCTGGCATGTTCAGCTATCTCAAATTCTTTGCGCACTTTTTTTTGTCTGTGGTTCCACAATCTTCAACTAGTGACATTATTAAAATGAAATATGATGATAAAATTTTATTTTGGACTATTTGCAAGACTCATAGCGAAAGGCTCAAAAGCGACATCAAGTGAAGAGCACATGGAGTAGGCAATCACTCCTTCCACAAAGAGCAAAAGATTCCTCCCTTCAGACGCGTAAATTACTGTCTAATTAGATCCAGCGACCACCCCACACAACGCGCCTCCTCTCACGTGAATGGTTTTAACCACTCATATTATATAAGTAGGAAAACGTGTCATTTCAAGTATTCAAATTCATTTTCACTCTCACATTACTTTTTATTCTCTCACTCACTGACTTAAGCGTTAGATAATTAACCTCGCAGGTCATTCTCCTATCCTCCGCACTAAAAATTTACTCCACCGTTGAAGATTTTATCTCACAATTTTACCCGATATCTCTCCTTCCCTAGCTGAACAAATCCAATTATTCATTTCTAGTGTGTTCTAGTCTATTTTGATTCGGTCTAGAGAATTGGTGACTTATATCCTAGTATACTCGAGAAGAATTTGACTCACATTGTGTTACTAAATCAATTGTGGAGAGTATTATTCTTGGTTTCAATGTGGACACATGAAAGTGGACGATGAATGCACACGGTAGAGGAGACGAGCCTAAGATCCCATTGGTCCATTGATAGTGCATATGACCATATTAGCATGCGGTGATAAGAGACCAGATTGTGGTGGACCTATCTCTACCACTCCAATTATTGCTTTCTTGAACTTTTCCTTTGAGCAAGAACTAAGGAGAAATATACTTTTTTTTCTTTTCTTCTATTTGGATTCACAAAATCTGTTCAAAATAATCATCAGCCTAATAAAGACAAGTGCATAAACATATATAAATTTCATATATGGCAAATAGCCAAATACAAAACTTTAAAGGCATATCCTAGGATATCTTATTGCTGGTACAGTATACAGCCTAGCTATTTGCTCATTCAATTCTAACATTATAAATAATTTTGATAAATGAGAGATTATTGGCTAATCACTATATGGAAAAGAGATTATGAAAATTGAATATTATGCTAAATATTTGGTTGTTAATAACAGCTATGCGTGTAGGTAGGCACTGGTAGGTAAACATATAGATGGAACAAACAAGTCTTTGCTATGATAATTTTACACGAATTGAATGATATAATTTATGATTTGATGATTGAAAATGAAAATATGATGTGACTAATAAAGTGAAGATAATGTGAGGATAATGGATGATTGGACACTGATAGAGAGAGTGTGTGAGACAGAGATAAATGGTTGTCGTTGTTTATTCTAAATTGTATAAATTTGAATCTTTGATATTTTTATATATTTTAATTAAAAAATTTAATTATGCCTCCTGATTTCATTGATATATATTTGGAATTTTTTTTTAATAAAATTTAGTTTTCTCCGTAATACATCTATGGAAGCATATACCTACGGAACCTTATGTTGTATTTTCAAATCAACTACATTTCACTCTTAAACTCCAATATTTTTAACAAAAATGGAACATCAAATTATAGTACATCAAAGTAGTGCAATTTAAAGGCAATTGAATATACTATACCGAAAGAATACATCGTATAAATCATCCAAATAGTATCAAATACAAAATCAAAATACAGACATCAATAAAATCACATGCATCACTACTGTGTGTGATGGACAACATCCTCTTCCCTCCTCTGCCTCTGCGTCCACCACGTCGTCTGCTGGCTACTCTGCCTCTACCATCAAGTGCCCCACCTGTCATGGCACGATGTCAACAGTACAAAAATGTCTCATCTGCCACCTGAATGATCTCATCCAGTATACGCCTGTGATCAGACCCCATAGGAAAGAAACCATCAGCAATGCGTGCCCGCGCCATGTCAGCTATTTCACGACAGCAAGGAAGAACTTCGTCAGTGTGGTCCAATTGAGACTCATGAGTCTGCAAGATCTTCTCATGGGCTGGTCTGGATGGTGATCCCACTACTGTGGGGATCATGTATGGGTGTGACACCGTGAAATACCAAGTGATGTACCCGTCGACGAACCTCCAGTCTACCTCTGTCCTAGTCGCCCAAGCCTCGTCCGGAATCATGTGATGCTCAAAGTCTACAAAGACCTCATCTGTCTATCGACGAGTAATGACGATAGGAGTGGAGACGGAAGGGTTGCGAGGTATCATCTGACATTAGCCGAACTGTCGATGGTCCTTCAGCCCAGAAGCTATGAGGACATCCTGGAACCACGAGGCAGATGGAATGACGACGTCTCTGGGTGCCACCTCTCTGCAAATGCCATTAGCATCCCATTATGTATGGTGCAGTACCCAATCTGACAGAGGTCTTTCAGCCTAAAAACTGGGAGGACATCCTGGAACCACGACTCCTTAGGCTACTGTAGAGCGGTAACCTTCCCGCTGTGGTTGTAGAACTTTTGCGGATGCCTATCCTGAAATTTTCGAAAGAAAATACTTTAATAATAAGCAAAGTTAGAAATAAATTTTTAACGAGGACAAAAAATTAATAAGTAAAAAGTCTAAGAAATTTACCTCTCCGTCCCAGACATGTCTGACTGTATGATCTGCATACCCTGTCAACAGGGATAAATCTGATGGACCACCTAGGTACACCACAAGTTCCTAATTCGCATCAGCCTCCTCGTGCTACGGGTCAATACCATCAAGAGGTGGCACGGGAGATCCAGCATCGGTCGGAGGTGGCACAGGAGTAAAAGAAGTGTTCTGCCGATGTCTGCGGGCGGAGGGCGTCTGTGAGAAACCTTACCATCATCCCAAGGCCACTCTGCTGGAACCGGTGTACCAGGTACCTCTACTGGAACAGATGTATCAGGTCCATCTGTCACCTGTGAGACTACCTGCATCCGTGCACGTCGCACATAGGTATGTTGTCCAACCCTCCCACGCATAAGTCGGTCGGACTAGTCGGACATAATGTCTGCATTGTATTACAAATAAAATTGAGTTAGATATAATTTAGTTATAAAAAGGAAAAAAATTACCTCTATAGGTGTAAATACGGATATCTTCCGTAGATATAGCTACGAAAGCAACCAACATTTCAAAAAATTGAGATTGTTCCATAGGCGCATCTACAGAACAACCTAACGTTTCATTTGTTTTGTAGATGCACCTACGGAAGGTCTGAAACTTCAATGACACAACAATGGCATCTGTCAGACTGTCACTGTTCCATCTACTATAAAACCTCATTTTAATCATCCGTTTTACACATCAAATAATACCTACATTGTCTCTAAAATATGTTTCTAAAACTAACTAATGATTTCTACACCTAAAAGTTTATTCAAACTCTATTACGGGAAATACTCTAAAATAATTCAAAGCTCAAAAACTTATCGATTAAATTGAGTTTTGAAGTTGTTGGAACATGTTGATAGTTGATGCACACGTTTACTGCCGAACTCGAGAAAAAAAACAACTTTAGCGGATTTTGATTTTTGAGATTGAGAGAGTTTGAGAGTGTGAAGTAGAAGAAAGGTGAAGAATAAGGGAGGAGAAGAGTCTTGCGCGAATATAAGATCAAATGCTTCCTTAGATGCATCGCTGGAAACTTTGGAAACCTTAACATGAATATGGACAAGAAGAAAATGAAAACGATACGATAAAAGTTGCACATAATATATTCAAAAGTGTGTGTTTACACTAAGCTTTAGGTTCGATTCACCCCACCAATTTAGGCAAATTGGATACAAATGAGTTAACCAGCGAATCCCCTTCAGGATACTTTGGAAACCTTAACATGAATCGCACATTCACATTAAGCATATTGATCAATGATGATTTATCGAACAAAATTCTCTCATTTTTTTCTCGCGCACTAGAAAAATAAAAGAATGACCTAGATATAATTTTTTGCACTTGAAATATGGTGATTTTTGTATATTTTTAAGTCTACAAATTATCTTTATTTATAGAGAAATTCATGTTACTTGATGAAGGAAAATAACTATTTAAAATTTTTTTGTTCAGGAATGATTACACTGATCAATGGTAAAGCATTGCACATTTTCTCTAAAAAATCTTTTTTAACCAATGCATATTTTCAAATATATTTTGGAAATTTTTCTCACAAAATATAGGTTTGTTTCCTAATTTTTAGACTAGCAAATTTAGTCACCCAATTATTTTTATGATTATTTAAATTAGACACAATTGAAACCATAAATTATAAGTTATTTTTTTACTCGATAAATTATAACGAATCTTAAATAACTGTTAAAAATACACACAGTGAGTTTGCAAGTGGGGCTTTCTATTTCTTACTTTGATTTTAGACTTTGTTATCTTATTTTAGACTAGTATTCATTTATAGAGATATGCTATTCTTACACTAAAAAGATACACATGTATTCTACACTGTAGCAATTATGTAAATGATTTAGTACTATTCTATACTTGTACTTATATCAAGAAACTAATAAAATATTAAACAAAGCAAAAATATTGTATATTACACTTAATTGTGACATTACACCGTATTATATACGGTGTTTTTGCTTTTTTAATATTTTATTAATTTCTTGAAATAATTACAAGTATAAAATAATTCTAAAGCACTCACATATTTGATATGGTGTAGGATACATGTGTATCTTTTTAGTGTAAGGATATCATGAATCATATTTATATTATAACCGATCACTATAATATATGAATACTGATTTCTGTGCCGCCAATAAAAGTAGCATAAATTATTAAAATAAATATTTTTACACATTACAAGAACTAATTTTGAAATAGACAAATTTCGTAAGAACTAAAATATAAAAGAACATATTGTGTGTGTGTGTTTGTGTGCGTGTGTGTGTGTGTGAGAGAGAGAGAGAGAGAGAGAATTAGGTTGTAATGAGTATTTGTGAAAAAGCTCATTAGTTTAGTATGTGAGGTTTTATTATAAATAATATACTAGTCTCTCATCGTTGCATACTGCAAATCTTATTTTAGGGTGAGAGGGTTATTTGTTATTCTTGTAACTTGTAATCTTGTTTAAAGAGAAAGGAAAGAATAACAGTTATAACCAATCCTTGTTGTTCTGCTTGCTTTATCTTCTTGTCTTTCCTAATTCCCTATTATAATTTGTTCTTGACATCGTTTTTCACAACAAATTGGTGCGGTGAGCGTGGAGAAGATGCCTTCCACAAAGTATGAGATTGAAAAGTTCACTAGAGTAAACATTTTCGGTCTGTGGCGCTTGAAGATGAAAGCCCTTCTGGTTCAGCAGGGTTGTATGGAAGCGTTGAAGGGAGCGGAGGCTGTGGACGATGAGTTAGCGGAAAGAGAGAGGACGACCATGATCGAGGAAGCACACAGCGCAATTTTGTTGAGCCTTGGTGATAAGGTTCTTCGACAGATATCAAAGGAGACGAAGGCATCAGGGTTATGGGTGAAACTTGAAAGTTTCTACATGACCAAATCACTCTTAAATCGACTCTACCTGAAGCAAGCTTTGTATTCATTCAAGATGATTGAAGACAAAGTGTGGGCTGAGCAGTTGGATATGTTCAACAAGCTAATTCTTGATCTTGAAAATATTGACGTAAAGATCGATGATGAAGATAAAACACTGTTACTGTTGTGTGCTTTGCCTCATTCACATGCTCACTTCAAAGAAACTCTCTTGTATGGAAGGGAGTCCCTGACCTTTGAAGAAGTTCAATCAACCTTGTATTATAAGGACTTGAATGAACGAAAGGAGCGTAAACCTTCGATGGTTGGTGAAAGTTTGGCTGTTAAGGGAAAATTATTGCGAAAGGATGCTAAGTTCGACAAGAATAAAGGTAAAAGTCAGTAGAAGTCTTACAGCAACGAATTATCTATTATTCGATGCTATCATTGTAAGAAGGATGGTCACACAAGAAAGGTGTGGCCTGAACGCATGAAAGATCATGGAGGTAAGGATAATGGCAACACTACCATTGTTCAAGATGATTTCGAATCATCTGATGTTCTTGTGGTTTCAAGTGGTGACTCGAGTAAGGAGTGTATTATGGATTCAGGTTGCACTTGGCACATGACTCCAAACAAAGACTTGTTCGAGGAATTATGTGATCAAGATGATGGATCTGTATTGCTGGGAAACAACAAAGCTTATAAGATTGCAGGTGTTGGATATGTGAAATTCAAGCTCTATGATGAGTCAATAAGGTTGTTGAGTAAAGTCAGGTATGTTCCTGATTTGAAGAGAAATATGATTTCTCTTGGTGAATTCGACAAGAAAGGATACGCTTTCCAAGGAGAGAAAAGTATCCGTGTAACGAAGGGATCGACGGAAGTCTTGAGAGGCGTGAAGAAGCAAGGGTTGTATACCCTTGAGGCTGAAGTTGTAAGTGGTTCGACAAATGTTGCATCCACGAAACCTTCGTCGAAAACGAAAATTTGGCATATGAGATTGGGCCATGTCAGTGAAAAGGGTTTGGTCAAATTAGGGAAACAAAATCTGCTTGGTGGAGACAAAGTCGAAAAGGTGGAGTTTTGTGAACCCTGTGTACCTGGAAAATCTTGCAAAGTGAATTTCAAAAAAGGCAAACAAAGAACACATAGATCCCTTGATTACATCCATGCTGATCTTTGGGGGCCTACAAGGTGTTCATCACATTCAGGAGCGAGGTACTTTCTATCCATAGTAGATGATCATTCTAGAAAATTATGGGTATTCATCCAGAAGACTAAGGATGCAACTTTTGAGAATTTCAAAAGTTGGAAGACTCTAGTCGAAAATTAGACCAGCAGGAAGGTCAAGAGGTTGAGAACCGAATATGGCCTTGAGTTTTGCAATGAGGCATTCGACAGTTTTTGTGTTGCCTCTGGTATTGCAAGGCATAGAACTACTGCAGGTACTCCACAACAAAATGGTTTGGCTGAAAGGTTTAATCGAACTATTTTGGAGAGAGTTAGATGCATGTTGACTAGTGTTGGGTTAAAGAAGGTTTTATGGGCTGAGGTTGTTTTGACAGCAACATATCTGATAAACAGATGTCCTTCGACCGCGTTAGATATGAGACACCTGAAGAAGTTTGGTCGGGACATCCACCAGATCTCGACAAACTTAGAGTATTTGGATGCGTAGCCTATGCTCACATTAGGCAAGACAAGGTCGAACCTAGAGCTCTGAAATTCTTGTTCATGGGATACCTTGAAGAAGTCAAAGCTTATAGGCTATGGTGCCTAGAGCCAGGTCACAAGAAGAGTATCACCAGTCGAGATGTAGTTTTTAATGAAGCTGAAATGGCTTTTAAGAAAACTGATGGTGTTGGTCTAAATCCAGAAACATCTGACGAAGAGCTGGAACAAGTAGAGATTCCTGTTGAGGTGAAGCATGTTGATGCTGAATTTTATATCCCTGATGAAGTCGAAGAAGAAGCAGAAGATGCTGAGGAAGTTGAGGAAATTGTCGATGAATACCTATTGTCAAGAGATAGGTCAAGAAGAGTCATCAAGCCACCTCAAAGACTTGGGTATGTAGATCTCATAGCTTATGCCTTAATATCTACAAGTGAGGTTCTAGACGAAGAACCTAGAGACTACAAGAAAGTTATGAGGAGTTAAAATAAGACTTAATGACTGAAGGCCATGGATGATGAGATGAAATCTCTTCATGATAATCACACCTGGGAACTGATCAAGAAACCTGATGGAGCAAGGTTAGTTAGCTATAAATGGATTTTCAAAGTTAAGGAAGGAACCGAAGGAGTTGTGTCAAAAAGATACAAGGCATGGTTGGTCGCAAGAGGTTTCACTCAGAAAGAAGGTGTCGACTTCAATGATGTGTTTTCTACTGTGTTGAAGCATAGGTCCATTCAAATGTTGCTTGCCACGGTGGCATAGTTTGATCTTGAACTGGAACAGATGGATGTGAAGACTGAGTTCTTGTATGGTGATCTAGATGAAACGATCCTGATGAGGCAACTTGAAGGGTTTGTCGAAAAAGGGAAGGAAGATTATGTGTGCAAGCTAAAGAGATCTTTATATGTGCTGAAACAATCTCCTCGACAGTGTAATAGGAGATTCAACAAGTTCATGACACACATAAGTTTCATTAGAAGTCAGTTCGACCATTGCGTTTACTTTTGATTTCGACCTGGTAATTTATTTGTTATTTTGTTGCTTTTTTGGATGATATTCTCATAGCAAGCAACAATGTCGAAGATGTAATGATGGTGAAGGCTGAACTCAATAAGGAGTTCGACATGAAGGATCTGGGAGCTGCTTCCAGAATTCTTGGGATTGACATTCGAAGAGATAGAAAGCATTCAAAATTATGCTTATCTCAAGAGGCATACCTACGGAAGATTCTCGAAAAGTTTGGTTTGCCGAATTCAAAGCCTGTCATGACACCAACAAACCCTCAATTCAAGCTAAGTATTGATCAGTGTTCCAGTACTGATGTCAAAAGAGCATGTATGAATAGCATCCCATATGCTAATATAGTTGGTTCTTTGATGTATGCTATGGTCTGTACTATACCCGATATAGCATATGCAGTAAGCCTTGTAAGCAGGTATATGGCGAATCTTGGAAAGACTCACTGACAAACATTGAAGTGGATTTTAAGATACATAAATGAGTCTCTAATAGGGTCCTAATTTATGGTGGAGCCTTGGGTGAAGATAGTAAAGCAGTAATCGAAGGATATGTCGACTCTGATTATGCAGGTTGTATGGATTCTAGAAAATCTATTTCGGGATATGTTTTCACTATGTTTGGCACAACAATTAGCTGGAAAGCAACACTTCTGAAGGTTGTTTCTCTATCAACCACTGAAGCGGAGTATAATGCCCTAACTGAAGCTGTGAAAGAAGCATTGTGGCTTGAAGGTTTTGCAAAGGAGCTGAAACTTCAAGGTCGAGGTATCGTTGTTAAATGTGATACACCTGTCGAAGAACTCAGCATATCATGAGCAAACTAAGCACATCGATGTGAGGTTGCATTTCGTCAGAGGAGTAATCGAGCGTGGAGAAGTCCAAGTGCTGAAGGTTTTGACAGATCACAATGCTGCTGATATGATTACCAAGACATTGTCGAGTTGCAAGTTTTTCCATTGTATGAAATTGATAAATCTGCATGAAGAAAGTTAGTTTGTTCTTTGATGTTATAAAGTTTGTTCCAAGGTGGAGATTTGTGAGAATTGGATCGAACTCTAGTGTGTCGAATGGTAGCTTATGGTTCGACAGAGATTGTGTCGAAGACCTACATACTGTAGTCGAAGTGTGTTCTAGTATGTGGGTATCAAAATGCTAGGGATGTTGGTATTTCGAATTTGGTTTGTTTGTGATGTCCAATTTCCAATTGTTTAAGTTAGCTTGTACCCTAAGTTGGTTTGTAATGGGTATTTGTGAAAAAGTCTATTAGTTTAGTATGTTAGATTTTATTATAAATAGCATACTAGTCTCTCATCATTGCATACTACAAATCCTAATTTAGGGTGAGAGGGTTATTTGTTATTCTTGTAACTTGTAATCTTATTTAAAGAAAAAAAGAAATAATAGCAGTTATAGCCAATCCTTGTTGTTCTTCTTGTTTATCTTCTTGTCTTCCCTAATTCTCTATTATACTTTGTTCTTGACATCGTTTATCACAATTATCTCTATATAAGAACACGCGTAAAAAAACAAATTGAGGTATACTTATAAGAATGAAGATATATTTTTATATAAATTAAAAACAAAAAACTATTTTACATATTTATATCTAAATATGAAATTATAATAAGATTTTTATTTGACCTCAATATTTACTCGAAGCTAAAAAATACATCAGAGTGGTCCTCTCCAAAACCAACATGGAAATGAAACGTGGACACTTAGAGCACCTCCAATGGTGCAACCCATTTTTGGGTTTTTTGTGGGACCCATTACACCACATCATCTTGAAGCAACTCACTCAATTTTCAATCCAATGGTGCAACTCTAAAAAACTAATATTGGGTCCCACAACTTTATCTCATATATTAATATTTAATTCAAATAAAGTGTTAAAAAAAATAAAAAAAGCTATTAATAATGGCCCATTTTAAGATTTATTATTATTTTAATAAAAAGCTGCTTTTATCATCGTTGCATATTGAAACCACGGTTTGCCAAAGTGGCCAACTCCAATGGCTCTCAATATTAATTACTCGTTTGCCAGGCTGGAGAACTTTTCAAGATACTGCCGCTGGAGAAGCTCTTATGAATATGTGCTTGAGATCGACTCCTCAATTGGAATTTGGAACATTAGAAAACAGTTTGGTTTGATTTGATCCAATCATTTTGTCATTATTTTGCTTTTTTTTAATGAAACTATTTCTCATTTTCTACCAAAAAAAAAAAAAATTACATTTGGTTTTGTCTAATTTCAAACTCTAATTATTATGAGAAAAACTTGGATGAAAAAACATCTAGTAGCACGATGTCTACAAAGAAGAGGAGACAAAACTATAAGGGGATTCACTTTTTTCTTTTTCTTTGTGGGTTTGGCTAGGCTGTTTTCTTTTGACAGTAGAAAGCTTGAATTATATTTTATAGGAAATGAATTATTTGTTTGAAAAGATGTGAAACTTTTGGGGAGCAAACAGGGATGGCCCCTAAAACCCCACCCACACAAAAGAATTCATAAATATAATTTGTATCCATTCAACACATTGTTTTTCAAGTGCCCATGTCTTCTCTCATCAAATTTCTCCAATCTATCTAAAATAAAAAACTTTCTTCATTCATAATTATATAAGTCATATTATATATTTCATAGAAATTAAAATACTAGTATAAATTTTATATAAAGAATATGTATAATTTTATAATATTATTCTTTATTGATCAAATTAAAAAGATAAATTAAAAATAATTAATAAAAATTAGAGGGTACCAAACTCGAAAGAAAATCAATTCATTAGGATATTGAATTTTGGTAAACACAGCTCAATATAATTGATCATGATGGTCTCTTATTTGGTTTTATCCATGAATCTTGGCTCAAAAGCGTGAAATTAAGTAAGGTGGAGATATTTATGACAATATTCTCTAAATAATGCCAGGATAATGACGTCAAATGATGAAACTTCTGTCTTATGACAACCACTCAAAATAATGTTCTAGACCTTTGAAGAAAGTATGAGCTTGCTATAGAAGAACACCTGATCTAGGCTGAGAATTCAATGAAGACCTTTAGATAACATAACAAATTATATTCTGACATCTGTCTAGTTGGACAGTGACAATTGAAATAAAAGTTGTTAGTCTCCATAAATCCTAATTGAACCTCTGTATGGGTCCGCAAACGTAAAATCAAGGTAAACACTCTTAAAACCTAAAAATATTACTCTTTCTCTTATTTACACTCAAATGTATTAAAATAAAAATCGCAAATCGATTCAAAAAATCGAAAAAAACTTCAAAAAACCAAATATGAATGTGTTAGGATATCTTTTTTTTTTGAAAATTGTCGGATTCATATCGTATTTCATATTGATTTTTCAAAACAGAATCAAACCTTATGTTTATATTTTCATAGTTATTTATTTTTTATTAGTATGATATAATGCAATAATTTATTATTCGTTGATATTTTTTATACTAGTTATAGTTTAGTTTAATGTATTTATTTTCAATATTTCATTTGTTTCAACCATAATCAATCATTCTCGTTTTATAATATTACTTTTTATTATATTATATATTAAATATTATATTAAATTTATTAATTTTAGTGCTTTTATAATATTAAAAAAAATAGTTTGTAATTTAGATATCTAAAAATCGATTCAAATTAAACTGCATGAAATTATATCGGGTAAAATCTATTGTTTAACCAATAATCTAAAACTGAACCAAACCATTCACAAGTAAATGTATCTATGGAGCATATACGTTTTTGCCTCAAAATCGACGCAAACCGCACCACGTACACCCCTATTTGTATGTACCCCCTTTGTGCTCAGTCAAGAGGGAGGATTTCAAGACAAAACACCATCAGACGTCATCTTCTTATCGAGCTTAAACTTGTTATTTAAAAAATTTGGTGCAGAAGGATCATTGGTGTGGTCGATGGGAATCAATATGTACAACATTCTCTCCTTTCTCCCCACGATAAGATGATACACCCTAGTGGTACGCATGTTACAAATGATCAAAAGGGTGAAACCCCAACAAAGAAGAATAAAACCACGATTCTTACTCAAGTTTGAATGGATGCTATATTGGTGGGATTATCTGTCAGCCATAGGGGACACTGATGGACCACCATTCACACGCTAGGCGTAACACCTTAAGTCACTCGTCCCCCTTCTAAACTTATGACTTTCCTCATTCACAACAAGACACAATACGATGCATGGCATATTATCGATGCAACAACAATAACAATGTTTACAGTATATTTCTAATTATAAACAATCATGCACTACAACAACACGTAATCCCCCTTCTGGACTACCACCACAACAGGATAATCATAATTAAGCACACATCACATAATTATCCACCAAAAGCTCAGAACATCGTAAAATAGCATAATTGATTTATGATAATCATATATATATATATATATATATATATATATATATATTAATCAATTAACTTCACTTAAAAACACCCAAAACAGAACCATATATTGACCGCACGACAAAATAACATAGAAAATCTGAAACATAAGCTCAAAACGCTCCTACTGACAACATGATGGTCAACCTGTCAACTGGGTGACAGCCGTCATCCAGACCGTCTATACAACCATCTACGTGACGAATAATCTTTAGCCTTTTTTTTCTCCCAAAAGTTCACACTTTCACGTACTGACACACTTAGGCTATCCTAACCTTCTTTTTATTTCAACCTAATTGTCATGTTTCAAATTATTTTACTATGCCCTAAATTTGTCTTTCCTTCTCAACTCCTTATCCCCGAATCTCTCTTTATTTCCAATTCAGCTCCAACTCTACTATTTTCTCTTATTTTATTATTGATTTTAATTTAAATAAAATTTTTATCAAAATACGATTAATTAATTATTATTCCTAATTTTCCTTATTTTTCTAATACTTATACTATGTCAATTATTCTCCTCATTATAAAATGAATTAAAACTCTAAGTAATTTTACTACTCTCACCAATCCAACCACATGCCATATACTACACATATACTCACCAAAAATAAACTAAAGCATATACTTCACTTAATAATTAAATAAAATGCAACTAAATTAAATTAAATTAATTAATTGAATTCGGGTGTTACAACTCTCCCCTACTTATAGAATTTTTCCCCTCGAAAATTACCTGAACGAAATAGCTCTGGATAAGATTCCTTCATCTGACTCTCAAGCTCCCACGTCATGCTTCCACAAGTAGGCTCTCCCCAAACAACCTTCACCAAGACGATCTTCTTGCCTCTCAAGTGTTTCACCTCTCGATCCTCTAGTCTTAAGGGAGATGCCTTAACAGTCAAATTATCCCTCACTTGCACATCATCCATTTGAACCACATGAGACGGATCTGGAACATACTTCCGAAGTTGAGACACATGAAACACAGTGTGAAAATTTAAAAGAGACGGTGATAAAGAAACTATGTAGGCCACTTCTCCTACTCACTTCAAAATCTAATAAGGACCAATGAAATGCGATGTGAGATTTCGAGATTTCAAAGCACTAACACCTATCACTAGAGTGACTCTTAGGAACACTTGTTTCCTTCTTGGAACTTAAGAGCTTTCCTTCTTTTATCATGATAACTCTTCTAGCGACTCTATGACACTTTCATGTTCTCTTAAATCATCTTGATTTTCTCAGTAGTCTGCTGAACAATCTCAGGTCCAAGCACTGCATTTTCACTTGAATCAGACCAACACAAATGTGTCATACATCTACTACCGTACAGAACCTAAAACTGTGTCATTCCAATACTAGAATGGAAACTGTTGTTGTAGGTGAACTCAACCAAATTCATGAAGTGATATGGTCTTATCACATCACTCCATATTTAACCACTAGAGACTCTATTTATCGTGGTTTACGATATTGACGCCTTCTTACATGTCAAACTTGACACACTCTCTTGGATGAATTCTCAATTTAATGAAGAGGAAAACGAGGTAGGACTTAGGTGTACAACTGACCTAATCGATGAAACCTGGAATGTTACCAACATTAGGGAATTCAACACTAAACAAAGGGTGATAATAAGGTACAACTTGAAGGTAGTTTTGAGAGAAATGCAAGATGGCGTCCTCGTGCTCAGGAAAATGGTGGTTCCAGCCCAACAAGGAAAAGTGCAACACAACTAGGAGGGTCCGTATCACATATGTCAGAAATTCCCTCACGGAGCCTACAAGCTCAAAGAACTAAACATGTAACTCATCCTAAGGACATAAGACTCATTTAACCTAAGATATTATTACATTTAGTTATTTTTCTGTTATTTTTTTAGGATAACGATTGGCCAACCAATGTACGAACGTTTTTAAAAAATCGATTGTTAATGTTATCAAATCAGGTTAATTCATTTCTAAGACAATCTAAATGATGGACTTCCATTGGAAAATCCTCTCCACTTTCAAAAGAGAATCTAAATAGCTCGATTTCTATTGGAAAATTCTTACCCCCTTAAAAGGCAATATAAAAGTTGGATTCCCATTGGAATATTCTTGCCTCCCTCAAGAGGCAATGTAAATGCTAGACTTCCATTAAAAACTCCTTGTCGTCCTTAGGAGAAATATAAGTACTTGACAACCATGAAAAGGTCTCTGCGGAACAAGAAGTAATGACTAAAATTGAAAGTCTCACTTGAGGGACTTACTTAAATTCTCACATGAGGTGCTTAACGTAAAGTCTCTCCTGAAGGACTTAATAAGTCTTGCCTGAGGGACTTAACTTAAAGTCGCTCCTGAGGAATTAAACTTAAAGTTTCGCCAGAGGGACTTAACTTAAAGTCTCACATGAGGGAGTTAACTTAAAATCTCGCGTAAGAGATTCAATTTAAAGTCTCTCATGAGGAAATTAACTTAACATCTCTCTTGGGAGACTCAGCTTGAAGTCTTTCTCGGGCCCACTTAAAACTTCGTAAAAGGGAATACTAAATTACTTTTCCACTTAAAATGCCTTGTGCTTGAGCGATTGTATACTCATATATTTACAAAGACAATGCAGGAGGCGAATCATTGTTCACTAATAGTAAGCGGATTATCCCCTCGCCCAAAGTAGGTCTCTTATCACTTTTTGCTTCCAATGTTCGCCCATTTATCGTAACGAGCGTCTCTAATCTAAAATAGTCACCCTTTGACCGGGGTACTCGCCCACTAGTGAGAACGTGGGGAGCAGCATGTCCATACTCAGTAACAACTTAATAGGCGGTAAAAAATGAGGGGCACGTTCTTCAAAATAATAAAGGAATAACCACTCATTCCCTACGTTTTTGAGAAATATGATTATTGTTACTTGGAGTCTAGAGTTCTAACCCAAAATGAATTAGATAAATACCACAACTCTAAGGTTGAGAGAAAACTCATTTTGACCCAAAAACAAAATACCACAACTCTAAGGTTGAGAGAAAACTCATTTTGACCCAAAAACACTGATATATATATATATATATATATATATATATATATATATATATATATATAGCCTTTCACTATTCTTCTTGAGTTTGGTCTAACAACACAAAAATCTTAAAAACATCTAACAACCCTGCAGTACAAGAGATTGTTACATATTATACTTTCATCGAATACAAAATTAGTGCCCTAATTCAAAGATGAAAAGTTTTTAAACTCAAAGAACATTCTAAGATGAGTTTACTTTACCTACCCATATTTTCATAATTAGATCAAATTCTTAAAATTCATAAAATGTTATTTTAAAGTAATTATAATAAAATAGAGAGAAAAATATGAAACTATAAATTAAATACTACCTCCGTTCCTTTATATAAGAGATAATTCACTTTTCTAGATTCATTGAATAAATAATGCATCTAGTCAATATACAAACCAGATACATAGATCATTCAATAACCTAAAAAAGTGAATTGTCTCTTATATAAAGAAACGGAGGTAGTATTATTTAATGTATTTTATAAAATTGCTATAAATTAATAAAAAAAGTTATAAAATCAATAAAAAAAATTGCAACATAATAACCAATAGTTAGTTGATTTAGTGGTGATTCACGCTAAACTTAGTAGAAAGGACCACGATTTGGTCCTCACAACTACCATCGGAAGGGGACTAAAACTACTTGAGTGCAGAACTCACCTATAAACCAAATTTTAATAAATGTCTATTTTGGTCATGAACTTTTAACCTATATGCAATCCCTGTACACTCAAAAATTGGTTATCCCAAAAAAAACTCTATATATAGATATATTAATAATTAATGAATGAATGCTTCTTCACAATCCACAAATATTGTCATGATCATCATCACTATCACTGATTCACTGCTTTCTCAACAACACTAAAGAGGGGAATGCCCCATATCCAACTCTGATTCCCTTTTCTCTTCAAATCTTATTCTGATAAATGATTGGAAGGGAATTTACATAGGGCATGAAAACCTTCAACCTCCTCTTCTTCCACACCATTTTTCTACCTCCAACAACATTGCCTTCCGGTCAGTTTTCTCCATCTCTACCTGCAAGATTGCTTCTTTTCACTACCCTTTTTAATGGGTTGCGTTTTGTTTCTTTATTCAACTTTTTATCAAAACCGTGTTTTCCGTTTCATTTGTCTTTTTCTCTTGCACACATACTGTTTGTTGTTTGTTCCGGTTTTGGATACCCATTTTTTGAGACCACTTTCTGGCTCTCCTCTGTATACTGTACAAGGATTTGTAAATTTCCTAACCTTTTCTTCTTATGGATTTGGTTTGTATGTGTTACTTGAGGATTTTGCTAAAAAACTGTACTAATTTTTCAGTTAGTTGCTATTGAAGTGTTGCTATTTTTGACAGTTTTTATTTTATGTGTATCTCTTCATATGAGTTACTGAAATTGAATTTCTAGAGTTGGGTTGGTCTTTGCAACAGATAAACTTGCTAAATCATCTATATGTCAAATATAGTTTGTATTTTTCCTATCTTTTGATTTGGAGCTTCCAGTTTAAAACGGGTTTGGTTTTGCTTTTCTGTGTTGTTTGTTGTTATTCTGCAGAAACCCTATTTCTTGTTAGGTTTTGTTTATCCACCTATGTTGAAGCTTTTTTATTGATTGAAAAGTCAATTAAATTTGAGCATAACATGAAATGGTGTATTTTGATTTGCGTAATTGGATCTGAGTTTTTGATTAGAAGCTACACTAGTGTGATGTAGGAGAGCTGACAGATGAATCGGAATCGTTTGGACTTGAGAGTTGTTCACCATTCTGGATCAACTCAATCGGAGGAGTCATCCCTGGACTTGGAAAGAAACTACTATGGTCATCGTAATCCTTCGTCCAGCCCTGTACAGTTGCAAACTTTTGCAGTTGGTGTTCAGCATTCTGAGAGCAATGCGGCCTACTTTTCTTGGCCCACCTTGAGTCGCTGGAATGACGCAGCAGAAGACAGGGCCAACTATTTTGGAAACCTTCAAAAGGGAGTGCTACCTGAAACCTTGGGTCGTTTGCCGACAGGACAACAGGCTACTACCTTGCTTGAACTTATGACTATTAGGGCATTTCATAGTAAGATATTACGGCGATTCAGTCTTGGCACTGCAATTGGATTTCGGATCAGAGGAGGTGTTTTGACTGATATTCCAGCGATTCTTGTCTTTGTTGCACATAAAGTTCATAGGCAATGGCTCAACCATGTTCAGTGCCTACCTGCTGCCCTTGAGGTGGGGAATTTTGGTTCTTCTGGCTATGTTGCAGGTTTCTACATGGCTTTAGTGGTTCTTATTACATTTTTCAATTCAATTATTATTCACTATTATACACTACACAAATTTTCTTCTTTTCTTTTAGTAATTTAATTTGATTGATAGGTTTTTTAGGTTGCTGGAAAACAAGACAACTGCTTTATTAGTGATAACTTTAACTGATTATAAATTACAGTTATCTGTAAAAATAGCATCTTAAAGCCATATAGGAACTCTATATTTTTGTCTAATCTTTGATGAATCTTTTCTATTTGATGAAGTTTAAATCATTTTTTAATTATCTAAACAGGGCCCAGGAGGTGTTTGGTGCGACGTGGATGTCGTGGAGTTCTCCTATTATGGTGCACCTGCACAAACTCCTAAAGAACAATTATATACGGAGCTTGCTGATGGGTTAAGGGGAAGCGATTCATGTGTTGGCTCCGGTTCTCAGGTTATTTTGCTCACAGGAATCAACTTCTAATGCAAGTTTTGGTGATAATCTTCCTCTTTTTTGTTTGTAACTTTTTTTAATTTCTTCCCCTTGAAGGTTGCAAGTCAAGAAACATATGGAACCTTGGGTGCTATAGTTAGAAGCCGAACAGGAAGTCGAGAAGTTGGTTTTCTTACAAATCGACATGTCGCTGTTGATTTGGACTATCCAAACCAGAAGATGTTTCATCCATTGCCACCCAGTCTTGGACCCGGTGTATATCTTGGTGCAGTTGAGAGAGCAACATCGTTTATTACCGATGATCTTTGGTACGGCATTTTTGCTGGAACAAACCCAGGTAACTTGTTTTCAAATTGCAATCGTCATTAATATTTTTCCTGAGGGAATGCTCAGAATTCATACTTTTGATCCTAATGACATAGGCTTTGGGTTTAATAAGTATGGTTTTACGGTAAAGTTAAAGATCTTCCTGTTTAGAGCTTTCCCTAAGTTCAAGATTTATCTATTTTTCTCTCTCTATTCATCTCCTCCCATCCCATCCAAACTCCTAAGCAAAGCCTTAAGAAATAGAATCCTGCTGTAAATAAGAGGAATACAATATTTACCTTTTTCAGATAATTATTTTATTGAGAAAGTGTTGTACTACTGTTTAGCTCTTGAGGTGGATAAAATCTGCTCTGAATACTCCAAAAGTTTTGCTCTGCACTTGCTCTACAGCAAATACCAGACCAGTTTGTTTTCTATGATAAATGCCGAATATGTGACTATTCCAATATCGGCTTCTAAATCTAACTCTTCCGCCCTCCTCTCTCCTACTCTTGAAGATGTTACACTTAGTAGCAATTTATGTTCCTTATAATGAGACAAATAGTATGTTACTTTGATTTGAATAAGTATCTTTTCACAATGGATTGTCAAACTCTTTCTAATGTTTTCAAAATTTTGTTATCTTGCAGAAACATTTGTGCGAGCTGATGGTGCATTCATCCCATTCGCAGAAGATTTTAATATGAACAACGTGATTACATCTATAAGAGGTGTGGGTGATATTGGTGAAGTCCACGTCATAGATTTGCAGTCTCCAATCAACAGTCTTATTGGTAGGCAAGTGATTAAAGTTGGAAGAAGTTCTGGTTTGACTACAGGAACTATAATGGCCTACGCCCTCGAGTATAATGATGAGAAAGGTATTTGTTTTCTCACTGATTTTCTTGTCGTCGGTGAGAATCAGCAGACATTTGATCTTGAAGGCGACAGTGGAAGCCTCATTCTATTAACTGGTCAGAATAGGGAGAAGCCACGCCCCGTTGGCATTATTTGGGGAGGGACAGCTAACCGGGGTCGTTTGAAACTAAGAGTTGGTCAACCCCCTGAGAATTGGACAAGTGGTGTTGACCTTGGCAGGCTTCTTGATCTCCTTGAACTAGATCTCGTAACAACAAATGAAGCACTCCAAGGTTTGTTTCTGTAACATTTAATTTCCAAACCGGTTAATTATTCACTGAACACCCTCAGCTGACTTTCCATTTCTTCGGTTGTATTTTAGCTGCGGCGCACGAGCACAAGAACGGTTCTACTGTCGGAATTGGTAGTTCTAATGGAGAATCATCTCCCACCGTGCCAATAAAAGAAAAGATTGAAGAGAGCTTTGAGCCATTTTGTTTGAATATGCAACAAGTTCCGGTAGAAGAAGAACCATCTAAGATAGTCAAACCATCATTAAGGCCCTGTGAATTTCATATAAAAAACGAGATTGAAACAGTTCCAAATGTAGAACACCAATTCATACCGACAAGTTATGCAGGAAAATCTCCAGTTCATCAAAGCTACCTAAAAGAAGACTCGGAATTCAAGAGTCTCTCTGAACTTAAGAATGAACCTGAAGAAGACAATTTTGTTTCCTTGCATTTAGGAGAACCTGAAGCGAAGAGAAGAAAACATTCAAGTTCTCCCTTATCATCAAAGAATTAAAGCAGTTGGGGTTAAAGCCGAAGTAAAATGCAGCTTATACACTCAACGAAGCGACTCATTTGCGTTGCAGTTCTCGCCGTATTAGAAAAGCAAAGGCCTTCAATATGCGGTGCATCAACAGCAAAACTAATAAACAAGGTTCACTCTTGCATTAAATTCTTTTTCTTTTTATTTTCATGTTTTGATAAGGTGATGATATTAGTCACTTGTGGGCTACGTAATATTTTAAGAGGCCATTTAGCTTCTGTGTTACATGAATCTTTAATTTATATACCACTTGTAGACTTTGTATCATAAGCACTCTTGAGAGGGCAACAGCTATTGTAATTTATAGGAATGTAATATATATGTTTGTTGAGCTTCAAATTTTTGGCATGGAAGTTTTACCCCTGTACTTTTGCACATGTATCCTTATACGACATCGAAGTCAACAACATATGTAACAACCTAAGCTTTTGTTATTGTTGATAGCTGTGGTAAATGTTTAGATTAGGATGCTTGAATATTAATGTAAGATAGTTATTAGGCATATTTAATAAAAAGAAAGTGCAAATGTGATTTCAAAAAATGACCTAAAGTATTAAGCAAAAAAAAAAAAAAGACCTAAAGTAAACTGTATCCCTACTATTACATAGCATATGCCACTTAACCAATTATTATTTCATCACGAGTTCTTTTTAGTTTGCATTGCATCTCATCTCATTTGAATTCTTATACCATAAAAAACTTTTGATACTTCTCCAATGAAAAACTTTTTTATACATATAATATTATTTTTTGTTTCATAATTAATAAATAAATATTTTATGTTAGTGTCTCTGCTTTTTATGCCAAAAAAAAAATTATATACAACAACAATCAAGTCTTAATTTGTATTTTTGTATTTATTTTATTCATGGTTTATTTTTTAAGTCACAAGACTAAAGAAACAAAAAAAGAGAAAATTATGATATAAAAGAATAAAATGTTCGCAACCACCAAAGAGAAACATGGACCATTACGCCGATGTTAGAAGAGGTGTTAAGTTTGATCATAAACTTGACACCTTGATTGTTTTCTGAAGAGTGTGGATAATTCTGAATGCAAGAGTGTGGATAATTCTTAATGCTTAGATTAGGATTAGGATTAGGATATATTAATGTAAGATAGTTAGACATTTAATAATAAAAAATATATATCTTTCAATTATTTTAAGGTAATTGTACAAAGACAAAATATTCACTTTGCTTGCTTAACTATATTCTTAAGTTTGGATTGGTCATTTAATTTTTTTCGTGTCACTTTGGTCATTTAATTTTTAAAATGTTTTATTTTAGTCATTTTTATCTAATTAGCGACGAAAAACTTTGAAATCACTCGCTATATCCTTCTTTAATTCGACAAAAAGGACTGAAATAAAATATTTTATAAATTAAGGGATCAAGATGACACAAAAAAAAATTAAGGAATCAATATGAACCTAAGGTTATAATTAAGAGACCAAAATTAATATTTTATCTTATACATATAAACATTTATTTATTTACTATTAATAACTCATGCATAATACTCCCCCCGTCTCATAATAGGTGTCATCTTTCCTATTTTTATTTGTCTCAAATTATTTGTCTATTTAAAATATCAATGTGATATTTATTATTTCTTTCTACCTAACTTACATTTATTTATTATATTTTAATACATTTACTCCACAACCTATTATTAATAAGGTTATTCATTTTATCATTGAAATTAACATAATTAATCATTTTTTAAAAAAGTGTGAAAATCTCAAAGAGGATACCTATTGTGAAATGGATAGAGTAAATCATAACTAATTATCATTAAAATACATAGTTAATATTGAAACAAATGGTATTGTTTGAGGTACGTCTCCGAATTAATCTTAAGTTTATTCAGAGGTGTATTTCCGAATTAAACAGATTTAGTGAATTTAGATATGCATATTTGAATTTATCTCAAACTATTTTTGAATTTTCAAGGATGCATCTCGTATAGTAATGATAACAATGATGGGAAGAGAAATTGTCTATTCTAAGGTAATTGAAAAGTTTTACCATTAACAATTCGATAGGTAGACATACTTAAATGTGTTTTTAATGTTGTCTAATAGGCCCATGAGACTTCATAAATCTTTCTTGATCAATCTTACCTAAATGTAGTTTGTAAAGTTAGCAAACAAAGGCTCACTTGGAATGGCTAAGATGTGTTGTACAAGGGATTTCAAACACGAGTGGTGATGGTGATTTGCGTAAGTTGAAAAAGAATGTCTAATTATAAAAACTTTAATCTATAAAAATATTTGAATTAATTTTATAAATCACATAGAGATAAAACATTAGAACAGTTAAATAAAAGAAAATCAAAGAGAAGTAGAGATGAAATAAAAAACAGAAATACAAATATATAAGGGAAAAATAAATGCACGACCGATTTATAGAGACTTGGCCTAACCATATGATAAACTCCTGCTCTCAAGAATTTTTTCTTGAAAATTTCCACTATATGAGATGAGATGTGAACTTTTCTTGCGATTTATGTCCACGAACATTTTTACAACCAAACGACTGATTTTAGTTTGACTAATCCCCAATCCCAACAAGAGATTCTACACCAGACTAATCTCATAACCGAATAGAACTTTTAGACTAGAATGAACTTCGGAACCAAACAAAATTTTTACGGGTAAACTTAATACTAAATAGTAATTTTATAGGCTAATCTCAAGAGCCAAACAATTTTTTTAACTAATTAAACTCACAAACAATAACTTCTTTCAAAGATATTACACAAGAGACAAATCCCTATTGAGAAATTTACAAGAAAATCACTACATCAGCTCAACAAGAATCTCTCAGATATTTTTCACTCTCTAAGCACTAAGACAACTTTGTGAAAAAATAAAAAAGATAAATTAGGGATAGTAAAAAGTGATAAAGTACTGTTTCAAATACGTTTTCGGATGTATTTTGAAATGAGGATTAATTGATACAGGGCTTCAAAATGAAGATAACCCTAATCCTTAAATAGAAACCATACAAAGGCTATGAATCATAAACGAATAGGAGTATTTATAATCTATTAAGAAGATTTTTTCTTTGCTCTAGTTGATTGGATTAGGTTTCTAATCGGTAAAAAATGTATAAATATTGACAAAATGATTAGGAACACTCTTGGTCAATTCTACATGAACCTTGATGGTTCTTACATAGGTTTTAATGTCTTTTAGAAAATTATAAGAGGTATAGAAACATTCTCATGTGAGTGTATGAGTTGCCTTAATAATTTGAGAATTACTCTTATACCTTTACAATACACTAATAACTCATACATAAATCGGACAAACTTTCACACTTCCTCTCTTTCATAATTTTTGAAACTTCAAAATCCCTTGTTTGATTCATCATTTATTCAACACTTTAATTGAGACTTAATATAGCTTCAAGATCCCTTTTTATATCGTATCTTTAGATCCAACACATGTAGCAACAATATTCACACGAGTAATCGTGGCTTTGATTCTTGATTAGAAAACAAAATACCTCAAATCAGCATAGCCAACGTCTACAAATAACTTTAGATCATAATAAGTAATATCTAAATTTATCAAAATCATAAACAACAGCAAAGAATTATTTATTAATAATCAAAGTTAAGTTCTGTCACATTTAAAACATAACTTGCATGATAAATCAAATTCAACAACTTATAATTTATTCAGCCAATAAGTACCTCCAACAGTTTTGTCACATGTATCACACATAATTTCAAAAGGTAAAGGCCAATTAGGAGATGTGACAATGGGGCACTATTCAACTTATGTTTCAAAGTATTGGTCATATTCCTTTAAAGTTTCATGCATGTAAATTGTGTGTTGTTTAGATATTCAATGGACCACATAATAGCATCTTTGCATTGCTTGGGAATTCTTAACAATTTAGGCTTACACTTGTAATATCTAGATACTCATACTTCTCACCAAGGAACTCTTATTTCAAAAGAGAAGACAATTTTAAAACCCAACTTCCTCCATATTCTATAATATTTCTATGGCCCCTTCTTCTTATGATTTTAAATATCCCCACCTTCTCTAGGATCTCCACTTTCTTTGATAACTTCAGAAGTTAAAATCTAAACTCTTTCAATGGGAAGTAGTGGAACCTGAATTCTCTCTAAGTTTCATTAGTCGATTTTCTCATTGATTTGCATAAGCGGTCTTTTTGATTTCTACACCAAAAGAGAAGTCCACCTGAGACTTAGCCTCGCATACACGGTTAGAAAAATAATGAATAGTAGAGGGTGAAAAAGTGATAATAAAAGTAAAATATTGTTCTGGAGAATATTATTTCAACTAAGTATAGTAATTAAAATTCAATTGTGATTTGGGAGTCCCTTACAACAACACCAAAAACATGATATCAATTTCAAAAAGTGTACTCAATCAGTGCAAATAATTAAAATGGTAACAATACCAAGTATGGAACACACAAACTACATATACTGATGAATTATATTTTTAATTAGATTGAACAAAAGTCCAGGTTGTGTTTGTTTGCAATATTGTAAATTAAACTAAGAAAGTTATGCTGAAAATAATATGAATAAAAATGTCACGGATGTGTATTACTTAAATACAAATTTTGTATTCTTAACTTAATTATACCACTTAATTATACCCCTGCTTCGGAAATGAACTTCCGAAGCGTTTTTTTTTTAAAAAAATTTCCATAATTCGGAAGTTCATCTCCGAAAACACCTCATGGGGGGTGTCTTCGGAGATGAACTTCCGAAAACACCTCATGGGTGAATTCGGAAGTTTATTTCCGAATTATGCAGAAACTGTGTTTTTTTTTATGTTATTTCTTAAACAGTCTCGCATTTTAATTAAACGCAAACGCCAAATAAAATAAGCAACAGATAAACAGAAAATACTAATACGATAAATAAAATCCAAATAATATATACAAGCCGAACCAAATAGTAATAGTGTGCGCAATATACAATCCGAAAACAAAAAATAAATAAACCCGACCACTACTGGGTGTGCCTAACCCTCTCACCCTGAGCCCTCCTCTGCCGCCTGTACCCCGCCGCACGGCCCGCATCAGTGACGATCGCCTCCATCACGGCGACTGCATCTGGACCGCCCTGAAGAACGACACCCCGGTCCAAGGCGTCCCGCCCAAGCATCTCTATCCGCTGGCAAATCGGCAGGAGATCAATGGCGTGGTCATCCTCGGCCTGCTGGTTCTCCAGGATCTCCTCATGTGCTGGCCTAGGAGCGCCGGGAACGTCGGGTCTCAGTAAAGGATGGGACACCCGGTAGAACCATGTGACGTACCCCTCCTCACTGTGCCAGTCCTGTGTGACCCGAGTGAGACGGTACTCCTGCGGTACCACATGATGCTGCCAGTCCTCCCATATGGCAGTGAGCTGCACTCGGGTCACTGTGTCGGGAGCTGCCTCAAAGGGTGACCTAGGTATCCGCTGCACGAATCCGAACTGACGCATGCTCCGCTCAGGGAGATACCGGACCATGATGCCGGTCCCGCATGCCAACCAGCCTGAATATAGAGCAATGCCGTCAAAGGGGACAATCTGAGCGTAGTCGACGAACGGCCTCCAGGTGACGTCGTTGTGCATCGTGCGGTCCAAGTACAGACGGTATGGTCCCACCGCATCGTTCCCCCTCTGGAGAGCGTATCTGGCGGCCCTGGGCATGGCGTCCACGTACGCAGGATCGATGTGAAAGCCGTGGATGCGGGAGAAGTAGGAGATGATCCAGCTCTGAAACAGAAACACGATAATGTATTAAAAATAAATACGAAACATAAATAAATAAATAAATACGATAATGTATTAAAATAAAACGTACCGTAAGCAGTGTGCAGGATCCGACCAACTGCCTCGTCCTCTAGTTGGAGGCCTCATTCAGCTTCTGGTAGAGATATGCCAGAGTAGCTGCCCCCCAGTTCCACTGGTGAACGGTATCCAGGTCCATGAAGTAGCGGAGGTAGGCCACGTGGACGTACCTGGCACTCTTATCCACAAAGCATGCAGCGCCTACCACATGCATGTACCAGCACCGGAGAGTGCAGCCGCGGTGATACTCTGTGAACAGCTCGTTACCCACACCCTCAGCCTCGGCAGCCGCGTCCAGGTGGTGCTCAAAATAAGTGCTCAGTGTGGTGAACCGGACATGAGGCCCAGAAGTCGTGGCACACTCATAGTGAGCAACCTCGTGCTCCATGCCCAAGTAGAGCATCATCCACTCAATGGCCTCCACCCTCTGGATCTTGGAGTGGGTCAACAGCGGCCCCCTAATCGGCAGGTGGAGAAGACATTGCACGTCGTGCAAGGTGATCGTCATCTCCCCAACCGGCAAGTGGAAAGAGGACGTCTCCTTGTGCCAGCGCTCCACTAATGCCCCCTGCATGCCGGTGCTGATCGTGGTGTACCCCGTCATGCAGAGCCCGCTGAGCCCTGAACCTCGCACATGGTCGTTAAACCACTCAGCTGCTGGTTTAAACAGACCGAAAATCTTGCGGGCGTGGTTGACCATTTTCAGCGGCTCTCTCCTGTTACAAAAAAAACAAATAAGCGACATATATTAAATAAGCGACAAATAAACGGTTAGATTATAAAAAATGGTGACAAATAAACGGTTAAATTAAAAAAATACCTCTCCCTCCCAGATCCACCAAGCGACGTGATCGTGGTAGTGAATCAGCACGGAAGTGTCAAAGGGCCCTCCCGGATAGCCATCCTTCTGCTCATCCTCCTCCCCGGCTGGAGGGTCAACATCCGGTACACCCTCCGGCTCGTGGTATGGCACCTCCTCCTCCTCCTCCTCTCGCTGGCGGGAAGAAGATACACGAGCCAGCCGACTCCTAGATCCTGAAGCAGATGTACCCTCTCCCACGTCCACGGGAACTCGCACACGGCGTCCCCGGCCCTGCCCCCGTCCCTGGGTCGACGCCAGCTGCGCCGCCGCCCGCTCGCGTCTAGCCGACGCAGTCTGAGACTCTCTCCCCTGTCTGATGCGTGCTGGTTGGTTGCCTGACATGTTCTTGTAAACAACTGAAATCGATTAATATGCGAGACAAAAGAAGAAACAAAAATAATTGAAATTCTGATACAGTTCGGAAGTTCATTTCCGAAAACTGGGATGGAGGTGTTTTCGGAAATGAACTTCCGAAACACCCCTGCGATGGAGTTTTCTGCAACTCCCATGGCAGACCCCAAAACCAAACATCAAACCTATGTCTACACATTCTAAACATCCTAAATATCAGTATAAACCTAACCTAATACATTTTTTGCTATTTGTAAACACCCTAATATACATTTTAATCATAGATCTTAAAATCAAAATGCTTACCGATTGAATGGATTTGAGGACTTTTGAATGTAATAGAGCAAGTAGTTGGAGCCTTTGAGGTAGCTTGGAACTGGTTTGCACAAAAATCTCTTGGGGTGTGAGTTTGGAAGAAGATTAGGGTAAATGATTAGGGGGAGGGGGCTGTTTTGCTTAATCTGCAAAACGCGCAGTATTTCGGAAATGAACTTCCGAAATGGTGTTTTCGGAAGTGTATTTCTGAAATAAGTCAAATTTTTTTTAAAAAAAAGGCGCTTTCGGAGATGCATCTCCGAAAACACCTTTTTCTTGCATTTCGGAAGTTCATTTTCGAAGTCAGGGGTATTCTGGATTTTTCACCAGAGGTGAGCTAGAAGGTTGGGAGGTGGCCAAAGAAATTCTCCTCTTTTTAACATTCATTATATTCTATCCTAAATTATACATCAGTGTTACTTTCTTAACTAAAAATGTCAAAACATTTTATAAATTGGAGATTCATGGGGTCTTTAACACTCTTAATTTCTCTCATCTGGTTCTTCTGGGTTTTGTTTTCTACTTATTCTTATGGAGTGACAATCAGTTAACAAGAAGGACTTCCGAAATTTTGTCACGAGGTGTGGGATTCATTTTCGGTTAGGAGAGTTTTGAAAGAGGCTGAAGAACAGATTTCTTTTATTTACTTCTCTGAGTTCCCTGATAGGATTAGGGCTTATGATGTTTATGAACTCTTTGGTTGCATCGGTGGATGTGGGGATTCCACCGAGGAGAAACAAGTTGGGTAAAAGATATGGTTTCACTAGGTTAAAAAACGTGGAAAATGTGAGGTTGTTAGCTATTAAGTTGGATAACATTCTCATTGATGGCAAGAAAATACATGGCAACCCTCCAAGGTTTGATAGGAATGGAGGAGCACGAGTTCGGGAGATAAATATGGGAGGCATATAGGGTTTCGTAAGGAATAAGATTGTCAGAGGGGCAGAGGAGTTTTTGCGGCAAAGAGAGGATTTGTGGGTTCAAAATTGTTTGCGGAAGCAATTTCGAATGGGCCTTCGGCATTCCAACATGAGGAGTCCCCTGTGATAGATTTCATTTTGAAGGCAGAAGATAGAGATCGTTTGAAGAAAACATTCATTGGTGTGGCTATTTTTCTGGGGTCGACTTACAATATACAAACAAGCTTTGAGATGGAAGGATTTTTTTCTATTAAGGTGATTCCTTTAAGGGAGAATCTGTGTTTGTTAGAAGAGGCGGAAGAAGGTGTGATCTTCGATCTGATTAGTGAGGGAAATTCCAGGTGGAAAAATGGTTTCGCGAAGTTAGACATTGGTAGGAGAGCGATGTAGACAAAGTTTGTGTAACGTGGATTCGTTTCTACGGGGTACCATGTCACGCATGGTGTCTGGAATTCTTTGAGAAGTTGGAAAACTCTTTTGGTTCTTACATTTGTGCCGATGAAAATACGCTGAAAGGCACTAACATGGACATAACAAAGGTTCTGGTTAGAGTCCCTGCTGCTTTTGTTCTGAAAGAAATTTTGAAGGTAGTTATCGATGGAGTTGAGTTCCAACTTGTTTTGAGGGAGGATTTTTTGGTCCTCTTCATTTATCTAAGGATCAATCTAACATTAAAGGAAAGGCGTCTATTTCGTCAAGCTCAAACAAAGATTAGACTCATAAAGGGGATAGTTTTAGTGGGGAGGAGGAGTTCGGAAGCCATAGATCTTCTTTGTTTTAGGATGGGGAGTCCCGGGAGGAGAATAGGGCGGAGGATACAATGACGGGGAATGTTGATAAGGGTTTGAGAATGTCAGATGAATGTGATAGAAACTTTTCAAGAGAGGAGGAAAACGTGGAAGAGATAGAGCATCCACATCCATGCCACCCAATCTAGTATCTTAAATGGATCCCATCTAATTATTTATATTTTTTAATAATTTAAGACACTCTACTACATTTTGTAAATATCCATGCCATCCATACAAAAGTTTAAATTGGGTCTCACTTACCCTACTGCATACTCAGAAGTATATGTAAAAGGCAAATTAAACAATTAAAGCACCGTGACTTTTTTTGACTACGGTAGCATTGGTAAACCACCCCTTGGATAATAAAATATTCATTTCCTCTTACACATTTACATTGAAATTAGTGTAGCACTCACCGATGTGTATGCTCTTAGGTACTTTTGATGAAGTGTTGGTTTTAGCTAAGGAGGTGACGAGTCAGAACAAAAGAAAATGCAGGAGTACATGAGAAAGGAATTCTTCGTTAACTTCTGTAGGGACTAGAGTTAGGTGCAGTATTAAGTCTATTAGTGCGCATGATACTGAGCCCACATGATCAGAAAGAAAACAATGAAGAAAATAAAAATTTAAAATTTTATGGAAGTGGGTGGGCTTTTGAAATATGAAAATTTGAGGCCCAAAAAAAAGTTTTGAAGACCAGCAAGCGATTTATTTTCGATCCTGGTATTTTAGAAGGCCCAGAAAAGATTCTAAATCCTCTTTCTTCTGTTCCTTCTGGTTCGAAGCAGGGAGGGAATAACTTTAACTCGGCTTATCATGGAGAGAACTCGGTGGATTCAGATATCCTTAGATGAAATTACAAGCTCTAGGGAAATTTCGGTCTGATTTTGAGAGATATGCTATGGAAGGCTATAGCTAATTTAGCAGTGGTGGCGTCGAATTCGAAGAGGGATTATAAAAAGAGATTATAGGATATGGATAGAGAAGATAAGAGGAGAAAGGAAGGAGGGAAGGAGAATAATTGTTTGTTCCAATGATTATTGGATCTCTAAATATAAGAGGAGGAGGAAGCAAGGTCAAAAGAAGAAGAATTGGTAACATTATTCTTAAGGGGAAGGCGAACATATTTCTCATTCAGGAAACACAACTAGCGTCGTTGACAAACTCTATCGTCAGGAGTTTTTGATGGTCGGAAGAAGTCGGTTTTTATTTTACCGCATTAGAGGGTTTATTAGGAGGGTTACTTATTCTTTGGAAAGTCAGCATTGTTGAGGTGGTGTGCAACTTTCGGGGCGCTGGTTTCATGAGAGTAAAGGTAAGATGGAAAAATTCGTTCTATTACATTGTTAATGTTTATTCTGCCTGTTCTTTCTCTATGAAACGTGAATTGTGGAAAAATTTACTGGAGTTAAAAGACAAATTTTAAGATGAGGAGTGGGTCATAGGAGGAGATTTCAACGCAGTAAAAAATAGGAGGGAGAGAATAGGGAGGTCTTTGTATGCAAGGCGGAATGAAGTGAGTTCTCAGTTTTTATTGAAGACAATGGGTTGATTGATATCCCGTGCAAAGGGAAGAAGTATAGTTGGTATAATTGGGATGGGAAGGCGAAAATTAGGATCGATCAGTTTCTTATGGCAGAAAATATTGTAAGTACTTGGGGAGTGGTTGGTCAACTAATTAGTTTGAGAGATGTTTCGAATCATTGCCCCATTTGGTTGGTGGTGGATAGAGAAGATTGGGGCCCTAAACTGTTTAAATTTAACAACGAATGGTTTTCTAGTAAGGACTTCATTTCTTTCATCGAGAATGAGTTGAAAGAAATGGTAGTAGTTAGACGAGGTGATTATGTTGTAAAGGAGAAACTTCGTTTACTTAAAGTTAGGCACAAATGGCGGGACACAATAGTTTTCGGTAAGATCGATTTAGAAGTGGAGGAAGGAGTTAGAGAGTTGAACGTAGCAGATGATATTGATCTTTTTGGAGAGGAAGTTCTAGTTATCAAAATAAAGGCAAATAGTAGGTTTTGGTTGAATCTTAAGATCAAGAAAAATATGCTTATCCAAAAAGCAATGATGGAGTGGCTAAACGATGGGATACTAATAACAAATATTTTCATAGGTTTAAGAAATAAAGGAGGCGGCGAAATCATATAGGTAATATTACCACGAGTAGAGGCATTGGGAATTGTTAAAAGGGTAAGTATTTCCTTTATCGTTTCCACAAGGATTGATGTGATACTACCGCCGTTCTACAGTTTAGTGTATTTTGAGCTAAGGTGGGGTAATAGTTTGGTAACATTAGATGTAAAGAGCATTAAAGGTAAATAAAGACAATAAAATAGGGTTTGAAAACGATTTGAGAAAACTGTGCCAAGATTAGTGTTCATTAGTTTGCTTCATATGTACTCTAATGATCATGTAGATGAACCTATTAATGATTAATACAACCACGTATCCTCTCGATACTGTTTATCTCGAAAGCAATATCGTGAATGTTATCATATTAACCGTCATATAATCTCTCATGCCGACAATCAACATGATAATCTTTAAAAACTCGATACAAGTGGTTATCAACTCACAAATCTATCTCTAGAGTTTGTTTATTGATAGATGAATATCCTTTAGGTCAAGATTTGAAACATATCTCTCAATAGTGATCCAAAGCAACAAATAGGACATGAATAACAAAATATTCACCATATAATAATCATTAACATGTTCATACACAAAAGATTAAAAGGAATATATATTTACAAACTAACTACCTCTAATCTTGACACAAGATGAAACTTAGCTCTCCATAGCCATGGAAGCTTCGCAAACAAGCAACAAACCAAGATTTAGTAGCATCCAACTCAAGAAAGATGAAGAAAGATGCTTAGAAATCTTGAAGATTACACTTGAATATGGTTTTCTTCTCTCTTCTCCTTTTCCCTAATTTCTATTACAAAGTGTGTTATGTTAAAAGTAAGTAAAAACCCCCAAAAATATCATCTCATGTGCCTAATCACAAGTTCCTAAAAAGTAGGTCCGCTAAGCGGACACCTCAAAATATCTGATTTGTCTTCAGCATCTGCTTAGCAAGCTGGCTCCGCTAAGCGGATTCAAAAAGTTAGTTCGCCTATGTTTTTGTCCGCTTGCAGCTGGGTTATTGAATTTTGATTGCATAAGCGCGCCCAAGCTCTGCTAAGTGGATCAGCTGGGTTATGGTATAATATATTTAGGGTGCGATATGGAGACATTAAGTTGCGGGTAGTGAATGGAGGGGGCTACCAAGATAATAAATTTTCAAAACTTCTTAGTGGTTGGATATTAATTCCGTGGAGAAGAAGCTTATGAAGGGGATATTCGTTTCAAACTATAGATTATGCGTTAGAAATAGTTATTCTATTTTGTTTTGGCACTCGCTTTGGTTGGATGTGGGTATTCTTAAGAACATGTTTCCTCTGTTGTTTTCTTTTTCTATGTTACAGGATGTGTTGATAGCCGGAATGGGAGGGTAGTTCGATGGCTTGTGGAGATTGTGAAACTTTAGGATTTTGTCATGGCTTTACCAGAAAGATGCTGCTCGGTGACGGTGTTGCACAACCTACTGTTAGCAGTCTCCCCTGTAGCAGATATAAAGAACAAGTTGGAATGGAAGCCTAATGTTGTAGGTGGTGTCGCACGCTCGCGAAAAAAATGAACAGAGTCGCCACCAATATATTTATCCCATAAGGGAAAGGAATATCAGAAAACCTAACAAAGGAAGGAACAGGGTCTTGCGACCAGAGAATCTAGGTGCGGGAGTCGGTTACGCGAGGGGAAGGTATTAGCACCCCTCGCGCCCATCGTACTCGATGGTATCCACCTATGTTTGTTTCTATCTAAAGGGTGTACACTATGTCTATGTCTAAATGCGAAATGAATGCAAAATGTAGGGAAAAGAAAGAATTGTACTCGCACGGGCCCTACCCCGCTGCCTACGTATCCTTTTCAGGAATCAGAGTTACCGTAGCTCGGCTAAAGATTTTCTGTTTGTTTTTGTGTTTTTTAATTGGGCGGAGTCAACGTTCACGTTCTTGCATAAGGGAAGACCTACGATGCGTACGAACGGAAATGACATTGCCCTTAGGTGCCAACGAGGCAAAAGAAAAAGAAATGCTTGGTTTGTGTCTTTTAGGGTAGATGAGTGATGAACAGTTCCCAATACCGGGCCACTCACCACTTTCTCTACTTTGTTTTAATTTGAACCATTGTTAGGTGTTTTAAAGTGTTTTTGGTTGGGTATTTTTTAAGGGGAATTTACTTCACGATTCGAATCACATAAAATGTATAATGATCGAGAAGCAGATTAGGGAATGAATCCCACTCGCTTCCATCCCATTATGTAATGTTTGAGAAACAGATTAGAGAATGAATCTCACTCATTTCTCTCCCATTAATTAATGTTTGAGAAACAGATTAGGGAATGAATCCCACTCGTTTCTCTCCCATTAAGTAGTGACTGAGAAACAGATTAGGGAATGAATCCCACTCGTTTCTATGCCACTAAGCGATCGAGAAATAGATTAGGGAATGAATCCCACTCATTTCTCTATCACTTGCTTAATGTGATTCGCATCTTCCTTTTATTAATGTTTTAAAGAGTTGAAAAGAAAAAGAATGCAATAGGGAACTATTTCTAAATCTAATCTATGTTATTCTAATCTACAAATGGCCCTAAGGTCGAGGATAACTATCCTATCTCAATTCCTCTTAACAAAGAAGGAAGAGTCTAAGGGAACATGGCAAGCAATAGTAAGGAGTAAGCAACATCAAAGCAAGGAATGAGAGGCTAAGCATGGAAAGGGGAGAAAGAGGCCCCAAGTCAGTAGCAAAACAAGGGATTGAATGTCCCAACTCAAATACAAAAGCACCACGGTATCACACAAAAATATCCACAAGAAGTTACCAAAGTATCGCATACGTCATTACTTACCAATTAGCGGACAAACATCAATTAATCAAAACAAAAAAAAGTGAACACATGATCTAGGCTTGAAGTCAGTAGCGAACTCATTCATTTAGTTCTAATATCCTATGTTAATCTAAATTAGTCAATTAGCATGAAGCAATACAAAACTCTAACTAAAACTAGACAACACTAGGTTAATACTAGCTAAACGGTTTCAAATCGTGAATGAAGTTAGAAACATGTAATCAAATGGTGCAAGTCAGTAGCAAATAGCCTCTACTAGATGCCTAAACAATCACAAAATCATGCCAAGGAGTTTCACACAAAATTACGGGTCATTTGTACAAGTTACGGTGCGATCGTCAACCAAAAACAAGTTATTTACATGTGATAAAGAAAAATCGAGTAAAATGGGAAAACATGATTTAAAATTTTCAATTCCAGGTCTTAGGACCTCTAAACATACCTATCTATATGTACAAAAAGGAACCAACATTATTGCATGAATGCATTTCAATTGGAGAGCACAAACGTCACAAGTATCTATTAGAAACGCATGTTAATCGAGTCAAACAACACTAACCAAATACCAATCAAAACAAAGAATTAGGAGTTCATTTTTTATACACAACATCATGGGTTAGTCTACAGCAATCATACAAAAATTGGTGGTTGAATTCTGATCCTAAGGTGTTAAACGAAATTATTTTGCAAAACCTAGCGAAATCAAGGGAAACATGAACATACCAAAGTAAATGATTTATTTAAAATAGCAAGAAGGTTCTAAAAATCCTTAAGAAAACATTACAATTATTTACACACATAAAACTATCTAAAACATATTTTTGTTCATTTTTTATTTCATGGAAAAATGATTTATGGAACAAAAGTTATGAGGAAATACAATTTCTAAACATTTGCAAAATCTGCCTAAGTCTGGGGCGTATTAGCAATGTTAGCAAGAACTGGATTCATGTTGTAGCACGCTTGGGCCTGATTACGGGGAGGTGCATAAAGCATGGGCGCTAAAGCCCAACCCAGGAATGCGTGGTGCATCAACTAACAGGGGGTACGGTTTAGAAATTCTTCCAAGGCCCTAGCGTGTGGCCCAATCACTCTGATTCCATTTCATTTTTCTTTCATTTTATCATTATCTGCATGTTATTTCTATTACTCATGAAATAAGCGTGACATAGAACCATACTAAACATGTATCAATTGGTCAAGCTATATTTAAGTCATATAAGACAAAAGAATCCCGTGGCCAATCAGAATTAGCCACCTCACGTTCCTATCACATGAACAAAACCAACCTTTCCAGCAAAATGGGAGTAACGGCCAAATACACACCGGACACGTCAGCGCTGGCATTAGTGACACCTACAATTCACGCCGGAGATCCATTTTCCGATCATCTTCTCCGGCGACTTCACCACGCCGGAGATACTTGATTCTCCCAGAAATTGAAACAAGCAACAACACCTGACTCGGATTTTCTCATAGATTCCAGATCTAGCCTTGTTTTCCTCTAATTCTTACTCTAGCAACCTAACCGAACCGAATCTCATGAACCCTAACTTCAAGAAAATCACTAAGAATCATTCTAAATTCGATTTTAAACTCACACGCATTCATAGAGCTAAAGCACATAATCTAAACATGTGAACCACATACACGATGGAATCACATCTCCGGAATCACCAAACAGAACGCAGAGAGAATACAACCAGCTCAGATACTTATAAATGCACATGTTGGCGTTATGATGCTAAAGAAAGATCCGAAAACTTACCTGTTGACGAATCTCGAACGAAGAACGAGAGTAAAGCTCCGCAGCTCCTTCTACGATGAACGCGAGACCGAGGTGACGCGAGTTAAGCTTCAGAATCGAATTCACCTTTCCAGAAATAATGCTCAGAGGTCCCACACGTTAGAGTGGCGCTTGGATCCTGTTCAAGAATCTGAGAAGTGCATGATGAAAGTGATGATGAGGAAAGCGACTGGTGTATCAAGGAGGTTGGTTCTGGTGGTGTTACGATGAAGAATGAGGGTGGTTATAGTGGTGGTAGAGCTTTGGTTATGGAGTTTGAATTTGGAGAGTGAAGGTTGATGGTGGTGGATTGATGATGAAGGAGTTTGTTGAAGGGGGTTGTTACGGTGGTTTTGGTGGTGAGTGTTGAGAGATGGAGAATGGAGAGAAAATGAGAGAGAAAAGGGTTGCGATGGCGAGGGAGTGAAATGAGGAGAGAATGAAACTGAAAAAATGAGAGAGAGCCTTGAATTCGTGAAGAACTTTTGCTTATATGGTGAGGGTGCAAGATTGATTATGGTGTGGTTTCATGTAGGATAGCATTCCTCATGCTTAGTGAGCAAGTTTGTATCCATGTGGTAACCATTCTCATGCCTTTCACGTGTGCAGCCTTTTGCATGGTGATATGAGGAAATGCTTGGTGAGCCAATGTACGTATAACATGCTGCAGCTGGATAATTCAAGGCTCATGACTGCTTCTTGTACTCCACTCATGGTGCCCTCTTTGCACTCATGCATTTCACATTCTAAGACACCACTTGCACCACTCTTTGAATCATTGCAAAGAGGGCGTGGCAAGGAACTGTTTGATATCAATTTGGACCTCAATGGAAACTTATAGGCCTCTACAATTAGCTTCAAAGTCAGCACACCATGTGTTTGATCAAATGCATGCGTGTGACTCAGGATTCTGGCTTGCGCTTCCGGAAGTGTGTAACATGGCAAGGGCTTGACTTTGAACATTCATAACTGATTCCATATTCAACCAATTGGCTCAATTCTTGTTTTATTACATAGAGGTCATGGCAAAGAGTGGAAGCATACCAAGTTTGCTTCCATGGAATTTTTGTAGAGCTCTAAAATTGGCTTGAGATTTGACATACTATGTGCTCGATGAAATGCCAGGTCATGACTTGGTTTGTGACTTGAATTGTGGCCTAGATCAGATGAATTTTCAGCAACTTCAAACCTCAATATCTCTTGATCCGAGCTTCAAATGAAAAAGTGTCCAATTACAAAGTTGTTCTCCTCCATGAGGGGAACAACTTTGATGTTGAGAATTTTTCCAAAAAATGCCATTTTCCACGTGTAAACTGATGATGAAGTGGACTGCTTACCAAGCTTTGAAGTGCAAAAAAAATTTCTAAGTATGAAAACTTTCCATTTTTGTCATTTTTCTATTTTTGGCAACTTTTTGTCAAACTCCTGATTTTATCCGTTCTTTGACTTTTCTTGACTGATTTTCTACCAAAAGTCAATATTTGAATAAATCTTCTGATTTTGACCCAAAAGTCAACTGTTCTGGTTCTCTCTGATTATTGATGAAATTCCCGATTAAATCTTTTCCAGTCAAATCCAGTCAAACGAATGTGTCCACATGGTCAATATGAAAGCTTCTCACTCATAAAATCCGTTCCTGATTAAATGTTGACCAGACAGTCAACTGGTTGACTTTGGTCAAAGAAACCCTAATTCAGGATAATCAGATGAACCTCAAGCTTGTACTTCCCAACCAATGCCTTGACTTGAAGGTGAGAAAACCACTGATTCACGAATGTCTCCAGACCTCAGATCCTCATGTTTGGCAGGAAATCCCTTACCATAAAAGCTCTTTCTCGCTAGTCTTTGATTGGTACCAATGATATGCATGTATGCAGTGACATGACCTAGGCGGATGTATGCTCAGAGACTGTAAACCAGATAAATAAGGGTAGGACAAATTTGGGGTATGACAGGTGGCTTCTCGGTCACTAGTTGTTACAAGTTGTTCAACGGAAGATTCCATCCCCAAGGCCCTTCAAATCTTTATGACGAGGTTTTGGTTTCGATTTGGAAGTCGAAGGTTCCGCTTAAAATCAAAGCTTTTGGGTGGAGATGTTTTATTAATAGGTTACCGACAAAATATTTATTAGATTTTAGAGGTATTTCTTCTAACAACCTCTCTTGCGTTTTCTGTGATGGTGTCGGTGAATCTTCAGTCCATTCTCTTTTATCTTGTTGTGTTGCGGGTTCGGTTTGGAAGGAAATGATCGAGTGGATTAGTTTGATAGATTATAAGGCCGGTGGGTTTAAAGAAATCTTTTGGAGGTGGAGCTCTTTTAGCAATCATATGAAAGTAAAAAGAGGCAAGGAAGGATGTGTGTGGTTGGCTACTTGGTGGAGCTTGTGGTTAATTAGGAATGATATGTTTTCGAAATCGGGGTGAGATCAACAGATCCACGACTCAAAGAATTGGAAAAGACGAGGATAAGGTCGTCAGACCTACGATCCACAAGCAATGAAAAAGATGAGGATAAGGTCAACGGACCTACGATCCACAAGAAATGAAAAAGACGAGGATAAGGTCAACGGACCTACGATCCACAAGAATGAAAAAAGATGAGGATAAGGTCAACGGACCTACGATCCACAAGAATGAAAAAGATGAGGATAAGTCAACGGACCTACGATCCACAGGAATGAAAAAGGATGAGGATAAGGTCAACGGACCTACGATCCACGGGAATGAAAAAGGATGAGGATAAGGTCAACGGACCTACGATCCACAGGAATGAAAAAGGATGAGGATAAGGTCAACGGACCTACGATCCACAAGAACGCAAAGGATGAGGATAAGGTCAACGGACCTACGATCCACAGGAATGAAAAAGGATGAGGATAAGGTCAACGGACCTACGATCCACAAGAACGCAAAGGATGAGGATAAGGTCAACGGACCTACGATCCACAAGAATGAAAAAAGATGAGGATAAGGTCAACGAACCTACGATCCACAAGAATGAAAAAGATGAGGATAAGTCAACGGACCTACGATCCACAGGAATGAAAAAGGATGAGGATAAGGTCAACGGACCTACGATCCACGGGAATGAAAAAGGATGAGGATAAGGTCAACGGACCTACGATCCACAGGAATGAAAAAGGATGAGGATAAGGTCAACGGACCTACGATCCACAAGAACGCAAAGGATGAGGATAAGGTCAACGGACCTACGATCCACAGGAATGAAAAAGGATGAGGATAAGGTCAACGGACCTACGATCCACAAGAACGCAAAGGATGAGGATAAGGTCAACGGACCTACGATCCACAGGAATGAAAAAGGATGAGGATAAGGTCAACGGACCTACGATCCACAAGAACGCAAAGGATGAGGATAAGGTCAACGGACCTACGATCCACAGGAATGAAAAAGGATGAGGATAAGGTCAACGGACCTACGATCCACACGAACGCAAAGGATGAGGATAAGGTCAACGGACCTACGATCCACAAGAATGCAAAGGATGAGGATAAGGTCAACGGACCTACGATCCACAGGAATGAAAAAGGATGAGGATAAGGTCAACGGACCTACGATCCACAGGAATGAAAAAGGATGAGGATTAGGTCAACGGACCTACGATCCACAGGAATGAAAAGGATGAGGATAAGGTCAACGGACCTACGATCCACAGGAATGAAAAAGGATGAGGATAAGGTCAACGGACCTACGATCCACAAGAACGCAAAGGATGAGGATAAGGTCAACGGACCTACGATCCACAGGAATGAAAAAGGATGAGGATAAGGTCAACGGACCTACGATCCACAAGAACGCAAAGGATGAGGATAAGGTCAACGGACCTACGATCCACAGGAATAAAAAAGGATGAGGATAAGGTCAACGGACCTACGATCCACAAGAACGCAAAGGATGAGGATAAGGTCAACGGACCTACGATCCACAAGAATGCAAAGGATGAGGATAAGGTCAACGGACCTACGATCCACAGGAATGAAAAAGGATGAGGATAATGAGGATAAGGCCAACGGACCTACGATCCACAAGAACGCAAAGGATGAGGATAAGGTCAACGGACCTACGATCCACAGGAATGAAAAAGGATGAGGATAAGGTCAACGGACCTACGATCCACAAGAACGCAAAGGATGAGGATAAGGTCAACGGACCTACGATCCACAAGAATGAAAAAGATGAGGATAAGGTCAACGGACCTACGATCCACAAGGAAATTATTGAAAGCACTCAGACTGGGGATTGGGGATTGGTAAAACCAAGCATCGGCACCGTGGGTGGAGGAGGTTTGTAATGGAGTAGCAGATATCAATTGGAATTTGTAAGGACAATATTTTTGTGGGAATGTATCATTGTCTTGATTGACTGTTGATTTGTATTATCTGGCTTATGCTTTGTATGCATGTTTGAATTTTTCTATGGCGTAATGCTCCATTTTAATGGATATGCTACGCTTTGAGGATGCAATGCTGTATGCAATGGATTCTATATGCAAAAGTGCCAAATAAAGGCATCGGTGTGATAGGGGAGCAAGACCATTGGGGTCCGTTGCTTATTATCTTGAGGCGCCATTGTAGATGGGCGTTTGGAAACCTCATAGTACCGAAGATTATTGGCAACTGTGTGGAGGGTTAGAATACAGCTCTGCTGGGGAGGAAGTGACTTTGCTCGACTTTCCTTACATCCTATACTGCTTGGGGAATCATGAGTTTTTGGGGGCCATTCTTTGTCTGCCATATTGAAGAGGGATATGGACCTTTTCAGGTGCCCCATGCTTACCAGTACTGATGAATCATACTCTGGAACTTCCATGCGGGATGATGACGACCTTTGTGACATATCCTGAGCCAAGATGACGGCTAGAACCTGCAACCTGCACAGAAAACAACGTTTGGGTGCAAATGGTGCCCCTTAGAGCACTTTTATGTTTATGTAACATCATGTTTCGTTTTGAATTTGTGATTATTGCCCCCATGCTTTCAATGCAATGTTTAATAACGAATTAAATCACACCTCGCATGCGCAAAAAATGAAAAGAAAGAAAGAAAGCTTTTGCATCAAAAGATCATTTTATTGATGGAATGCCTGTGAATAGGCTTCTGTACAAGGAAGCAACTCCTAAATGAGGTAGTTGCGAAAAGGAAAATAAAAAATGCAAAGAGCAAAATGGCAAAGAAAAATGCTCGGATTTCCATTAAAACTGATATTGCTACAGTTCCCATATCCTCGATCCTCTCAATGCTTTGCTTCAGAAGGGTAATGGTTGGATTGATCCATCCGTTCTGTCAAGGGCGTATAGTAGTCTTTGTGAAAGATATTCAGACTGCAGCCTCTCGCTTTCGATCCCTAACTTTTGCCTGGATCGCCCTTTCGGGTTTTCAATCCAGCGGGATGCCCCTTTTTGCCTAAGTCGCCCTTTCGGGTTTTCAACTTAGCGGGTTATTCTCTTTTTTTTTTGTTTTATCCCTAATTTTTGCCCAAACCCTTTTGGTTTGCCGGGATGCCCTTATTTTTGCCTAGGTACGTCGACCTAGCGGGTCTTTTATGCGTAGTATTTTTTGACTGAGTCTGAATTGACTGGAAGCGGAACGTCTTCCCCATCCATCTTTGTCAGGATTAAGGCACCACCTGAAAATGCTTTCTTCACAATGTATGGTCCCTCATAGTTGGGAGTCCATTTGCCCCTTGGATCGGTGTGAATTGGCAAGATCTTCCTTACGACTAGGTCACCTGTGTGGAATTCTCGAGGCCGAATTTTCTTGTCATACGCTTTCTTGATCCTTTTTTGGTACAACTGGCCATGGCAGATAGCAGATAAGCGTTTCTCCTCAATTAGATTGAGATGATTAAGCCTCGTTTGAACCCATTCTGTTTCATCGAGTTTGGCGTCCATCAAGACTCTCAACGAAGGAATTTCCACTTCGACAGGTAGTACGGCCTCCATACCGTAAACAAGAGAGAAGGGGGTTGCCCCAGTTGAAGTACGAACAGAAGTTCTATAGCCGTGTAAAGCAAACGGTAACATTTCATGCCAGTCTTTATACGTTCTGACCATCTTCTGGACGATCTTCTTTATATTCTTGTTAGCAGCTTCGACTGCGCCATTCATCTTTGGCCGATAGGGTGATGAATTATGGTGTTCAATCTTGAACTCTTCACACAACTCTGCCATCATCTTGTTATTAAGATTGGACCCGTTATCAGTGATGATCTTGTTTGGAACCCCATATCGGCATATGATCTCTTTCTTGATGAAGCGAGTAACGACTTGCTTGGTTACGTTCTTGTAAGAAGCAACTTCAACCCATTTGGTGAAGTAGTCGATAGCAACAAGAATAAATCTGTGTCCATTTGAAGCTTGTGGCTCTATCCGTCCAATCATGTCTATGCCCCACATAGCAAAGGGCCAAGGCGACGTCAGGACATTCAGAGGAGTTGGAGGAACATGAATTCTGTCAGCATACACTGACATTTGTGACATTTCTTCACATACACATAACAATCACTTTCAATTGTCATCCAATAATACCCTGCTCGCAAGATCTTTTTGGCCATAGAATGTCCACTGGAATGAGTTCCAAAAGATCCTTCATGAATTTCCCGCATGATCAATTCTGCTTCGTGTCTATCCACGCATCTGAGCAAAACTGAATCATAGTTTCTTTTGTACAGGACGTCTCCTGACAAGAAGAATTTGGATGCTAACCTTCGAAGCGTTCGCTTATCACCAATCGTAGCATCTTCGGGATACTCTTGCTTCTCAACATACCTCTTGATGTCGTAATACCATGGCTTTTCATCATACACATCTTCAGTAGTGAGACAATGAGCAGGGAATACATGGGCAGGCTCTTTGTAACGGAGGATCCTTATATCTGGCACTTCTTTAGGGGAGCTAACTCTGAATATAGCCGCCAAAGTAGCCAAAGCATCTGCCAATTGATTCTCCTCTCGGGGGATGTGATTGAAAGTGATTTCCTCGAAAGCGGGCAGCAACTCCAAGATATAGTCCTTATAAGGAACTAAATTGGGGTGTCGTGTCTCCCAATCACCTCTTACTTGATGTATAACCAAGGCAGAGTCCCCATAAACCTCAAGGATCTTGATCGTCATATCAATGGCTGCTTCGAGGCCCATTATGCAAGCTTCGTATTCTGCGACATTGTTTGTGCAATCAAAGCATATTCTAGCTGTGAAAGGGATGTGAGTTTAACGAGGAGAAGTCAAAACTGCCCCAATACCATGGCCCATAGCATTTGATGCACCATCGAACGTGAGAGTCCATCGCTCTCCTGGTTCGGGTCCTTCATTATCATCCAGTTTCATGATATCTTCATCAGGAAAGTCAAACTTCATTGACTGATACTCTTCTAATGGCTGATGAGCAAGATGATCTGCAAGGACACTTCCTTTGATGGCCTTCTGTGTGACATACTGGATATCATATTCTGATAAAAGCATTTGCCATCGGGCTAATCTTCCTGTAAGAACCAGTTTTTCAAAGATGTACTTTATCGGGTCCATTTTGGAGATCAATAGAGTGGTGTGAGTCAACATATACTGCCTCAGTCGGCGAGCAGCCCATACCAAAGCACAGCAAGTTTTCTCGAGTAGTGAGTAACGGGATTCACAATCGGTAAACTTTTTGCTCAGGTAATAAATGGCGCACTCTTTTCGACCAGACTCGTTATGTTGGCCCAGCACACACCCCATAGATCCTTCGAGCACAGTTAAGTACATAAGGAGCGGCCTCCCAGGAACCGGAGGCATGAGAATTGGTGGCTCTTGGAGGTACTGCTTGATCTTTTCAAAGGCTTCTTGACAATGATCATCCCAACGGATATCTTGATTCTTGCGCAGTAGTTTAAAGATGGGTTCACAGGTATCAGTGAGATGAGAAATGAACCTGGCTATGTAATTCAATCTCCCAAGGAACCCTCGGACCTCTTTTTCATTCTTTGGTGCTGGCATATTCTGTATTGCTCTTACTTTGTCAGGGTCGACCTCAATCCCTCGTTGACTCACAATGAATCCAAGTAACTTTCCAGATCGCACTCCAAAAGTGCACTTATTTGGATTAAGCCTCAACTTGAATTTTCGCAAACGAGCAAACAATTTCTCAAGGTATACCAAATGTTCCTCCTCCGTTTGGGATTTTGCAATCATATCATCAACGTACACCTCAATCTCTTTATGGATCATATCATGGAAAAGAGCCACCATAGCTCGTTGATATGTTGCACCAGCATTCTTAAGACCAAAAGGCATCACCTTATAACAATACGTACCCCACGGAGTGGTAAAAGTAGTCTTGGTCATATCCTCAGGAGCCATCTTTATTTGATTATAGCCAGAAAAACCATCCATGAAGGAGAACACCGAATACTGAGCAGTGTTGTCGACTAGCACATCAATATGAGGCAGAGGGAAATCATCCTTCGGACTTGCCCTATTCAAATCTCGGTAGTCAACACACATGCGTACCTTCCCGTCCTTCTTAGGAACAGGTACTATGTTTGCAATCCAAGGAGGATACTCACACACAGATAAGAAACCAGCCTTCAACTGTTTTTCAACTTCTTCCTTGATTTTCAAAGCCATATCAGGTCGAGTTCTTCGCGGTTTTTGCTTTACAGGCGAACATTCTGGTTTGAGTGGTAGCCTGTGCATAACTATATCCGTGTCTAAACCAGGCATGTCTTCATACGACCAGGCGAAGATATCAACATACTCTCGAAGCAGCTCAATCAACCTCCCCTTTACCTCACTTTGCAAAGCGGCACCTATCTTGACCTCTCTCTTTACTTCTTCTGTACCGAGGTTGATGATTTCTATGGCTTCTTGATGTGGCTGAATAGATTTCTCCTCTTGTCTCAAAAGTCTTGCCAATTCTTCAGGGACTTCACAATCTTCTCCACTATCCTCATCAGCTTGGTCAATTGGATTCTCAAGGATATCAGGACGTGGAACTGTAACATTATCATTTTTGATGGAATTCGAGCCAGATCTGCACGATGGATGATTTATGCCTTAGAATGCAACACATAAAAAGGAAAAAAAGGAAAGCTTTGCCACTTTTGAAAAAGTTTTTAAAGTAAAAAAAAACAAAAAGTGAAAGAAATGGAACAGTAATTGCATGCGAAGATATGATTTTCATTCAATATTAAACAAACTGAAACAACATGGGGGGCCCTTCTTTATACAAATGGTCAAAATGCTTAGGGCGAAGCATATGACTTATCGAAACAAGAAAATTACATCTCCATGAAAGTGACTCTAGGGATGTCCAAGATAGTCCAATTGTTGAGTTCCTGTCCAGGCGCAGCATGGCAAATGAATTTGGAGAGATCTTCTTCATCATCATCATCCACGGCGAGAACTTGACTTCCAGAACTGGTGCTTGCACTGACAAACACTTGAGAAATGGGGGGAATCACCTTCTTTCCAGGAATTATGCTGAGCTGAGTAGAAGAGGATGGTTGATACCCAAGGCCATACTTGTCTCGCTTCTCATGAACATCAATCAGCTTGCCCCAGGCACTATGGGGAGCACCAGCTTCTAAGAAGGCCTTAGCATCATTTAAAGACGAGAGGGGTGCTCCGAGTTCCTTCTTATTCTCAACCACGGGGAGTTTATCGACCGACACAATCTCTAAGGCTTGAAAAGGTGTCTCTTGTATCTCTCCCTCCACTTCAACATAACGGTACGATGCCAGATTATTGACTATCAAATCCTCTTCACCAGTGATCACAACAACCTTGTCATTCACAACAAATTTCAAACACTGATGGAGGGTAGATGTCACGGCCCCAGCAGCATGGATCCAAGGACGACCCAAGAGGCAAGTGTATGAAGGACGTATATCCATAACATAGAAGGCAATATAGAACATGTGAGGGCCAATCAAGACAGGCAGGTCAATTTCCCCTTCTACGGACCTTCTAGAACCATCAAACGCTCTGACACTCATAGTGCATGGTCTCATCATAATCCCATCCATACTCAGCTTAAACAAGGTGGTCTTGGGCATCACATTAAGAGAAGAACCTGTATCAATCAGAACTCGAGACAACACAGCATCCAGACACTTGACGGAGATATGCAACGCTTTGTTATGTGCCCTACCCTCAGGTGGAAGTTCATCATCAGAAAAACCCAAACAATTACCAGCAGCAATGTTGGTCACAACCCCTTCAAACTGAGGCACGGTAATGTCTTGAGTTACGTGAGCGGAAGCCAGAACTTTCATCAGAGCATCACGATGAGCTTCAGAATGTACCAAGAGAGACAAGATGGAGATCTTGGCTTGGGTCTGATCAAGTTGGTCAATCACTTTGTAATCACTTTTCTTAATGATCTTCAAGAGTTGCTCGGCCTCTTGTGCATTACGTGTTACAGGAGAATCAACAGCAACTTGCTTTCCTTTTGTTTGTGCACTAGTCTCTTTATTGGTCTCTTTAGGAGGCGGAGGAGGGGCAGCAAAGATCCGCCCACTGCGGGTAATGCCACTAGTGCCAGTAATATTAGTGATGCTAGAATTACCCACTGGAGGACAATCATATTTCTTCCCTCGAATATACACAGCATTATAACTCCAAGGAACAGCTTTAGAATTACTCACAGGAGAGGGAACGAGAGATGAGGTGGGAGAGGTCAGAGAGGCATCTGGTACCTGAATAACCAACGGAGTTCTCGGAGCTTGAATAAACAGAGGAGTACTCGGGGCATGAATGACCAAAGAAGTGTCCTGAGTCTTTGATACCTCAGCAGGATAGTAAGGGATCTCTAAAGTGGCCACATCTTCACCAGGGATAACCCTTTCTACCCTAAGAACGCCTTCATCCATTAGTTTCTGGATCTCTTCCCTCAATCTGGCACATTCCTCTGGATTAGAAGAACACTGCAAACAGAAGTCATGTAGTTCACACAGAACTCTCTGACAATTGCAAGCGGCATTTTGACTTCATTCACATCAGTTACCAGGATTTGTTCGTCACACAATTCAACAGCATTGGTCGTACCTGCATGGGGAGGCATAGGATTATTTTGCACATTAGGACCAGTAAGAGTGAACGAGATGAGCTTGTCATCGAGAAGATCCTGGACTTTGTGTTTTAACGCTTTACACTTTTCAATCGTATGGTCTGGAGCGCCTGAGTGGAATTCACAACGAGCGTTAGCATCATATCCTGGAGGAAGAGGACTAGGCGGAGGGCCCATTTCACGGAGTTGCACCAACTGACCAGCAAGTAATTGGGGAAGGAGCTGGGCATATGGCATCGGAATCGGATCTATACGCCTATCGGGGTACCTCTGCCTTTGTGGAGCTCTTTGACCTTGGGGCCTAGGATTCTGTTGACGATTCTGAGGAGCAGCAACTTGTTGTTGTGGTACGAAAGGCTGTTGGGGTGCCATCCATGGTTGTGGAAATGCAGCAGCGTATGCCTGAGGGGCATACGGATTGGGAACAGCATATGGCATCGGGTAGTAAGGAGGTGGAACAGCAGAGTATATTGGAGTTCGACCTTGGTCAACTGAAGCAGTACTGGTTTCACCTTCTTTCTTCTTCACAAACCCAGAATACGGCTTCTTACCATTACCACTTGAGTTGCTAGGACTAGTAACACCCTGAATGGTACCAGCTTTTACACAGTTCTCAACCCGTTCACCAATGATGACCACATCTGAGAATGACGGAGAAGTATTACTAACCATGTGCTGAAGGTACGGCCCTTTCAGAGTACCCATAAACAGATCAATCAATTCTCGGTCAAGAAGAGGAGGTTGAACTCGAGCAGCAAGTTCACGCCACCTCTGGGCATATTCTTTGAAAGATTCTTCAGACTTTTGTGACATATTTTGCAGTTGGGCGCGGCTAGGAGCCATAGCAGTATTGTAGTGGTATTGTTTCAAGAAGGCATCAACAAGTCCTCCCCAAGTACTAACATTGGCCCTCTCAAGTTTCATATACCACTCCAACGGGGCTCCTGTGAGACTGTCCTGGAAGAAATGCATAAGCAGAGGTTCGTTCTCGGCGTGAGCGGCCATCTTACGACAGTAAGAACGAATGTGAGTTTCCGAGCAGGTAATTCCCTTGTACTTATCAAAATCTGGCACCTTGAACTTCGGTGGAATAACAATTCCAGGTACTAAGCTCAAAGCAGCGGTATCGAAACTCGAAGTTTTAGCAACCTCAACGGCCTTAAGGCGTTCTTCGAGAGCTTGGTACATCTTAGCAGTTTCGGTCAACTCAGCAGTAAGATCATGTTCAAGATCAATAACCTCATGGTGGTCGTCCACTACCTTTGGTATCCCCTCAACAGGAATCTCCTTGGTCTTTACTCCCCCATCAGCAGAGTTGGTAGGAGTATCCTTGATCAATCCAGCAACGCTCTTTCTGAGCTCTTCTTGTCCTTGGACAACGACATGGAGAGTCTCCATAAGTTGGGTCATTCTTTCCCCCATAACATCCATATCCCTACGGAGGGCAGCTTGATTCTGTTCGAATTGGTCCATGATTCTCTTCTCGTTGTTCCTGGTGCGGTAAGGATGAAAGGAAGTCAGCTTTGTCGTTGAAGCAGAAATCTGAGCTGAAAGGGACTCCAATTAGTTTCTTGCACAATAACCTGAAAATGCAATGTGATAATGTGAATGCATGAGTGCATGTGTGCGTATGACGTGATGTGCCATTTTCAGAGTATCCAAGATTTAATATTGATTCAGAATAGCTAACAACGTGACAAAAGATAAGTATCAAGAGAAACTAGTTCTTTTTCATTCATAACAGAAATTTAAACTTGGGCAAGCCATACATCAACAAGATAGTTCAACAAAGGAAATAAAAGACCCCATCCAACAAGTCTGGTGGTGGTCGAGACATACAAACTCAAACATCAATCCATCTGAACATAAAACAGAGGTCCTCCTTGTCTGAAGTGCTCGTCACTCCACTTCTTAGTTTCATCAAACAGTTTCTTGGTTGCTTCTCGATCTTTTCCTTTAAGAAGGCTTTGAATCACCTCATCTTTGCGAAACAAATGCCCATCCAACTTCTTGCAGCACTCCCTAAGTTCGTCACATCCTTTACATTCTGGGAGATAATCTTTCTCAGGTGCATTCTCCATATTTGCCATTTGATTTCTGAGCTTGACATTCTCTTCTGTTAGTCGAGCGGAGCGGAGGTGACTTCCTTTCAGCTGTGTCTCGACTGCTATTCTCTGAGTAGTCTCATCTTCCAGTTTCTTTTTCATAGTCCTCAGCTGATATTTAGTCTCTTTTTCTAACTGGAGCTTGTAGGCCTTCAAGTCTTCTCTGTACTCTTGCTTGAGCTTCTCTTCTGCCTCTTTTATGGCCTTTTTTATGATCTTCTCGTTATCCTCGACAATGATAGCGGTAGCTTTTTCACCCCTTTCAGTTCTAGTCCTCTTTTGAACTCTGGAAGATCCTCCTTTCAACATTTTAACCTCGTGTGCTAATTCAGCCCTTTTCTGATTCACCAAGAAGTACTCTATCTTAGCATCTTGCCCCTTCTCACGCAACCGGATGTTTTCCACATGTACCTGGGTATAGTCTTCAGCTGGCACGGTGGCAGTTAAAACTTCAGGTGGTTGTTCATACAATGGTTTAACCTTCGGGAAAGGCAATAGGCGCTCCTTGACTCTATCTTTCACCCAATCAGTGTAAGCTTGTTTAGCAACGGCATTCTTCCCTCCTAAGGAAGTTCGGTTATCTGTATGAATACTGTCATACCCCAAAATTTGCCCATACATTTTCTCCTATTCAAAATCAGATCAATGCGCAAAACTCATAAGACACATTCTCCTATACAAAGGCTCTGAACTAGGGTTTGATTCTTTCAAAGGAAAATCACTGAATCAATGGCCTCCAAGCATCTCATATGGCTCAACATGTCTCACATTACCTCCATGACAAGTATCAAGACATATCTCAAAGTTCTGGTCGCTCAAAAGTTCAGAAAGTCAACAGTCGACCGATTGATCCAAAAGGTCAACTGTGGTCAAAGCAAAGTCAAAACTCCTGATTTTTTGTCAAGATCCTCATATTGAAGCATCATTCACCATTTGATCAAGAATTGATCATGGTTCATCAAGAAAAGGTCCAAAAATCCAATTACTTCCAAATGGGCCCATATTCTCTTTATCTAATCTTCATATTGAGCCCACGCACGACCCAAAGGACATGTTTCCCTATTTTATATTATTTTTTTTGTTAATTATTCTATGATTTTTACTCATCTAAATCATAAATAAATTTCATAAAATAGTAAGATAAATAGGAAATATTATTTGCTTTAATTTTAAATCAATCAAATATATTCTTTAAATTGGCCAAGTGATGATTGGAATGAGAGAATCAATTATTGAACAAAATTAGAGAAATTTGGAATCAATTTTCAAACAAATTTCCAATCAATTTTTCTCATGGCAAATTAGAGATTCACTCAAGATTTTCTCTATTTTTATCAACCCTAAAGCACTCTCCTATAAGAGGACAAACATTGCAGATACAAGGGGACGAATTGGTGCAGCCTCATGAACCCTAGAGAAGGAGAAAAAACGTGACATTCAAGGAGATGGAAAACCAATTTCCAGTCCGATTCCACTTATGCAAAGGTATCTAATAGCTTCCTAGTGATCCTCTGAACCGATCCATACCCCTGAAAACGAGCGAAGCATCTGGAAACATGAAATAACAGTGTTCTTTTCCTTCATACTTTTGATTTTCGATTTCATAGTTACATACGTTTTTAGCATGAATTGATCATACAGTTGTATTCCTAACATGATTTATATCATTACTGTATGCTTCGATTTTAGTTTGAGCGCAGGAACAGGTATTCACCATGGCTAGGGTTTGTATTCATGATTTTGGGGAAAACTAGCATGTAGCGATTCTGGGTCAAATTGATGGTCCCATTGTATGCGCATGATTGTTTATGTTTATTCTGGGCTGTCGTTTGGTATTTTTTGGCACTAATTTGCAGGTTTGAAGGAGGTAATGCTATGGCCACGCACCGGAACCGTAGGTAAAAGTCTCTGCATTTTCCAGCATACCCACGAGGAAGATGAAGAAGGGCGGGCGCGCAGTTTTTGGTTCAAATTTTATCGTTTACTTTGTGTATATGATATGTTAAGTTCACTATATTAACAGCGAACCATCAGAGCCCTAGTGGAAGAGCGCCCTATTCGTAAGTGCGAGGGGGTAGGTTCGATTCCTGCCTCGCACAGATGTTTTGTTTATTTTCCATGGTAAGCATTCCTTGCAGATCATGTGCGCGCAACCTCATTTAACCGCGATACACCCTCAATCTTCCACCCTCAGATCAGGACATATGCCAATCTAACGCTTCCAAGCACACCGCTCCACCATGAGACCTCAGAAGCACATCACACCCAATCTAAGCTGAGTTTTTTTTTCTAATTTTCTTTTTATTTTTAATTTCATAGTTTATTGATTCATATATTGTTTTTTTGTTTTTAAAAACTCTTTTTTAATATTTCTCTTCTCATAAAAATTGTTATAATTTTCTTCTTTTTCATAAAAATAGAAAACAATAAAAATATATTTAAATATTAATAATATCTTTTATTTGATTAAATGAATTAATTTAATTATTTAATTATCAAAGTTTTTTTTTATTAATTGATAAAAATATATATTAGGGTTAGGTATTTAATCGAAATTTTATTTTTCACCGATTTAATTAATTGGGTTGAAAACCAACAATTATTTCGTTCTATTAACCATGGCTAACTTATGCCCTAATCAGGGTTTACAAGGATCATTCATACACTGAACTATTATTCTTCTGTGTCCCTTTTCAGGTTTGCTTTTCCAATACACTCCGACTATGCGCCACGTCGAATTCAAAAGCTAAGTTTTAGTCTTTAATTATTTAAATATTTTTCTGCCTTTTATTTAATTAGGATTTATTTTTAATGACAATGAACTGCCTATACACTCACGCCTTGATGTTTCTTCTTTCAGTTCTTAATGGTCAGAGTCAATGCTTCAGGCAAACCTTTGCCCACCAACCCTGTCAGGGCAAATGCCAAGCTGAGTACTCTTCATTCATTTACTTTTAAATTCTTTATTCTTTTGTTTTTTTAGAGATAACCTCGTTTGCCTCCGAACCGATAATGCACTCACCCTCTTTTGTTTGCCATCTTTTCCTTTTCAGGGTTTGTCAGATGCCAAAGCTACGTGTATTGGTAACCCTAACTCTAATAGTTTCTGTTTTAATTTTTAATTATATCCCGCTGGTTTCAATTCCCCTCTCCTCCGCTGGTTACAATTTCCCTTCCCCATTATTATTGCTTTATATACTGCGTGGTTAGTAATCTTAGGGAGTGCAAGCCTTAAACTGAATTAGAATAACTAATTAAAAGATAAATATCTGAATATAATCACGTGAATGTTGCACACACGCACCCTTTTGGGGTAACCTCTTTGTTGCCTTGTTGCCTGTTGCCTGTTGCCTGTTGCCTTTGTGTTTTTTGCAGAATAAGCCACGTCCCTCGAATTCGAGGATACCTCAGCCATGTTGCCTCGATAAAAAGGTCACGACCCTAATGATGCTGCCTTCGATACACAAATGACCTCGACCCTCGGATGTTGCCTACGAAAAAAGGCTGAGGTATCTTCTGGCTGCCTACGAAAATGGCTTATTCTGATCCTTACCTTAGACTACCTGCCCTTCTATGGCATGGGACAGTCTCATGGCAAAGGATGCTTCGACGACCCTTCAACCTCCAAACGAAAGGCTTCCTGCCCTCTTATGGCAAGGATAGACCCTTTCATTCAGAAAGGCAAAAAGAGACCTATCATCTGAGTTTAAGGTAATTGCCCCTAATTGCCTTGCAATGCTCAAACCTTTTTATTATATTCTTCCTCATAATTTTTCAAAAGGGCAACGCTTATTCACAAGCTAAAGTCCCTATCTTTTCCATCTACTTTTTCTGAAAACGAGCAAGCAAAGCAATTAAGAGCCCATGGAAAACCATGGATGCAAAGGGTGCCTTACACCTTCCCTTTGCATAAATTACCCCCCGAACTTAGATTTCTTTAAAAGGTTTTTTTCTGTTTCTTTTAGCCTTTCTGAATTTGTTTGGATAAAATAAAAGTCGGTGGCGACTCATGCTTAACCGCGACATTTTCGATTATAAAAAGTCAGTTCACCGTATTACAGAACTGGCGACTCTGCTGGGGATTTTTCGATAAAAGAGGGGTTACCTTATAAGTTTAGGATTCATTTAAATGTTTTCTATTGTTTGCTTTGTTTGATTTAATTTTGCAGGGCTGTTTTGGGTATTCTGTTGTGTGAAAGATCCTAACCCGGATCTGAGTACCTTAGGTATATGGCATGAGATCAAGGAGACTGCACAGCGTATACTGATGTGGTTGATCTGATGGCCATCGTTAGTGTGACACATTGGTTTGTCCTGGTGTTCCTTGGGATCCGACCTGAGGAAATGCTTGGCTGCCGCGTGGTGTCATTAAGCACTAATTCGCCCTTAGAACCTTAGTCGAACTTGACTTTGGCCTTTTAGAAAGTAGCGAGATGGCTGGCTTTGGTTCCGACTGAAGTTGGTTGATACTCGAAGCTACACTCATATGGACTGGACTTTCAGGACCTTTTCGGTTGGCGATTCGATTGCCGAACTGAGATAAGCGCCTTCGAGAAAGGTCAATGATATGAGCTCCCTAGAACCCGATCTTTATATAGGACAGGTTCGAACCGACTAAACTTCAGGGGGAGGGTACGCACCTCTGGACTACATGCAAGCCTAACCTTAAGCCAAAATTGTGTGACTTGTGTGACTTGTTTGTGCTTGCTACTAACCTTCATTTCCTTGCAGGATTTGCTTGTAGGACATCTCGTCCTTATTACCTTATGTTACTAACCCTTCTATTTCCTTGAGGGATTTGCTTAATAGGACATTTCGTCCTTATTACCTTATGTCTCGCTTAATGAATTACATTCGCATGACATCATGACATCATAACATCACATGTTAACTAACCCTTTCAAGGATCTTAGGCATTTAAGGCGCACAAATTCAGATGCCCTTATCAAGGACTAATTTCTCATCAGGGGGCAGGAGGATTTATTTTCCTCTGGCCGTATGCCTTCTAGTTCAGAGACATCATACCTATCAAGGGGCAAGAGGATTTATTTTCCTCTAGCCATGTGCTTTCCAATTCAGAGGTATCCCGAATCAGAGGCTATGACCCACTGGATATGGTGAGCTTGATTCCCATAGAAGAACACCCAAGAATCAGAATTTTTCAAACAAAGATGCTTCCAAATCATTTCTAATGTTTCTAACTAAATTCCGTAAAGATCCTTGAAAACATTACATTTGCATTCATCACATTGCATAACAGGTTTCCGCAATAGGTTTCCTATTCTCTCTCGCTGTTTATTTCAGCTCAACTGGAATCTCGAGCAATCATTCAAAAAATCTTCAGGCTCGGAATACCCGATCCCAGACTTTGATTCTGAACTCACCCAAGGGGCAAGAAGAATTGAAGGCACTCCTATTCTTGGGGTACAATTACAATGCGAGATGCGCTTATTATTCGAACAATCCTGGTTATGGTGTAAAGGATGGTAGACCATTGAAGCGTGCGATTAAAGATTTAATCATGACACTCAAATCAGAAAAGACCACGACAACGGAGTCACGACAACAAAGTCACGACAACTGAGTCACGACAACAAAGTCACGACAACTGAGTCACGATAATGGAATCACGACAAAAAAGTCACGACAACTGAGTCACGACAACAAAGTCACGACAACTAAGCCACGACAACCGAGTCACGACAACAAAGTCACGACAACTGAGTCACGATAATGGAATCACGACAACAAAGTCACGACAACTGAGTCACGATGATGGAATCACGATAACAAAGTCACGACAACTGAATCACGACAACTGAGTCACAACAATCAATTCACTCATATGATCCAGATGCTCAGGATAATCGAGCCAATGAATTCTAACACCACCCTTCTGACACCCCTGTGGTGATCACCGCTCCTATGCCTAGTCATGACAAGATTGATGGGACGTCTCGACGGACAAACTTTTGGATCATTAGATCTACTTTCATTTGCAAGTTCTTTCCTGTTTGTTTAAACATTCGACTTATGATAGACATTATCTGTTTTAATAATTATCATCAGTGCATTGCATATGTTTGTCTTGAATACATTATGTCGTTATCACTCATTTTAAATTACATACTTTGCATATGTCTTGTGTTTATTCAACTCCTGCTAAGCTGTAAGCCTTTTGAGGGAGGATGACGAAAACGATACCGCAACCCCATACATTATGCTTTTGAACGGACTATGCTGACGATGTACAGGCATTGTTTCAATTCCTAAACAGTGGAGATATAAGGATGATAATCCCTCGTCAACCCCTTTGAGCCTAAGGAGTAGAAGTTTCTTTTTGTACGAACAAAACCGCATTCATAACCTGGGGCAGGGTAGTTCTCAGTTAATTTGGCTGTGCATTCTATTTTAAGAGAATCATTCTTTCAACAAAGGTTTCAATCACAAGCGTTCATCCGTACACATCAAAGGAGTGTTGGAGATGTCAATCAAAAGACAATGATGGTTCGTCAATCATCAAACAAGACAGTCAATATCTTCAAAAGAAAAAATGAAAAATGTATATACAAAGAAAAGCCTGCTAAGTCAAAAATAAAAAAGGGTGACTTAGGCAAAAATCAAGGCATCCCGCTGACTGTAAGCTCAAAATAGACAGTTCAGGCAAAAGTTAGGGATATAAAAAAGATGAAAGAAGAGAAGTTAATAAATTCCTGAACAACACAATATTGTGACTACCAAAAGGAAGAAGTGACCGCCATCTCAAAAAGTTCTCTCTGCTTGTGAACCATCATCATTATCAAAGGTGCAAATCCAAAAGTCTCTTGGAACCTGAATGCATAAGTTGAATCAACTGAGCTTAGGATTGAAGATCATCACGAAGAGGGGTGGGTACAATCAAATTTTGAGCCTTTATCCTTTGTTTCTTAAACCGTGAACCAAGCCACGTTACAACCCTTGAAAGTCCTAACTGAAGCATGGTTAGTTCGAAAGCATACTGTCACGACAAAGGTATCCTGACTCCTTAAGGTTTACCACAAATGCCGAGTTGATATCACGTTTTTACAAACATCACATTGTTACAAATATCATGTTTTTACAAATATCACGCCTTTACATCTTCTGTTTTAACGTTTTTCAAAAACTCAAGACAAACGTATGCATTGCATCTCATGAATTCATTATTAAACATATTCTGCTACATAATTTTAAATGTTAGCATCAGAAAGAACTTGCACAGGGTACAACTAATGACTGAAAGTTATCCCGACAGACAAAAACCACTTCAGAAGCAATGTCTCCTACGTATACAAGGGGCATGGCGCGTATTTCCCGATCAATCTGGGGCAATCAAGTCAAGATTCCAAGAATCTCTCAAAATGCCAAAAGTCAAAGGCATACATCCCAAGTGGACTTCAAACTATTTCCCGATCAATCTGGGGCAATCAAGTCAAGATTTTGAGAATCTCTCAAGGATGCAAAAAAACAATCAGGGGCATCATCCTAAGCTTATGCTTACTAGGGGGCATGTCACCCATAGTGCACATCTCAAAGTCCTCGCAAGACGAATCTTCCCAAAGTCCCTACTAGCAGGGGCAAATCTATGCAAGTCCAATTTGACACCCTGATCAATACTCAGTGGCGTGTCCTAATCAAATGGTAGTTACTATAGTACTGGGGGCAACTTTCAAGACACCCATGTCACCCCACAAAGCCGGGTTCACAAGATCATATCCCCACAGAGTAATCATTAAGAAGATATCTTCAAACGCTCCCGATAGAGACATGGCTGCCCAACAGAGTTTACATCTTCAACACTGTCGCTCTCCTCCAACATGATTTATCAATATCTTTATCACCAATCAGGGAACATCAAGTCACTGATCATCTCCAAGCAGAAATCATAAATTCCCAGCTGAGCATCTTCAAGACAAGATCAGACAGTACAATTACAAGGACATAAAGATCTACTTTCTTAATCAAAGACAACATAAATCATATTCACATATCATATGTCATAAACATGTTCATACACTGCATACATTACCTCGTAATGAACTCATACATAACATGCAAAAGCTCTCATTTATTTTGAGGGATTCATTACATAACCCATGCATCATGACATTGCATAAAGATTAACCTTACCTTTTTCAGAATACAGGTACCGACAAATGAACGAAATCTCCAACTTTCCAAGATCTAATTCAGCTACTACGAATGGTACTGACACGATCAATGCTCGAAGATCTAATTCATTTACCACGAACGGTAATGACACGATCACTTTCAAAGTCTAATTCAGCTACTACGAACAGTACTGACACGACAAAAGATCTAATTCAGATACTACGAACGGTACTGACACGATCAACTCTCAGAGATCTAATTCTATCATCACGAACGGTGTAGACACGGTCACTGACCTTCTCAGTCTAATTCAGCTACTACGAACGGTACTGACGCGACAGAAGATCTAATTCAGATACTACGAACGGTACTGACACGATCAACTCTCAGAGATCTAATTCTATCATCACGAACGGTGTAGACACGGTCACTGACCTTCTCAGTCTAATTCAGCTACTACGAACGGTACTGACACGACAGAAGATCTAATTCAGATACTACGAACGGTACTGACACGATCAAATTTCAGAGGTCTAATTCTATCATCACGAACGGTGTAGACACGATCACTGACCTTCCCAGTCTAATTCAGTTACTACGAACAGTGCTGACACGACAAGAGAATCTAATTCTATCATCACAAACGATGTAGACACGATTATCTCTCCAAGATCTAATTCGGTTACTACGAACAGTGCTGACGCGAACAACTCTCCTAAAATCTAATTCATCTACTATACGATCAACATTCAAACAATTACTTCCCAAAAACTTCAGTCTCAACATCTAGATGGCATCTTTAAGCCCATCTCCGACAAAAGTCCCTACTCCAGCTAGGGCAAATTTCTTGGTATTCTAGTGTTCAATCATCTTCCACCTTCAGATACCGAATGGCATACAAACCACTCTACATCTTCAGGTTTAAGATAATTGAACAGGGGCAGCTGTCATACCCCAAAATTTGCCCATACATTTTCTCCTATTCAAAATCAGATCAATGCGCAAAACTCATAAGACACATTCTCCTATACAAAGGCTCTGAACTAGGGTTTGATTCTTTCAAAGGAAAATCACTGAATCAATGGCCTCCAAGCATCTCATATGGCTCAACATGTCTCACATTACCTCCATGACAAGTATCAAGACATATCTCAAAGTTCTGGTCGCTCAAAAGTTCAGAAAGTCAACAGTCGACCGATTGATCCAAAAGGTCAACTGTGGTCAAAGCAAAGTCAAAACTCCTGATTTTTTGTCAAGATCCTCATATTGAAGCATCATTCACCATTTGATCAAGAATTGATCATGGTTCATCAAGAAAAGGTCCAAAAATCCAATTACTTCCAAATGGGCCCATATTCTCTTTATCTAATCTTCATATTGAGCCCACGCACGACCCAAAGGACATGTTTCCCTATTTTATATTATTTTTTTTGTTAATTATTCTATGATTTTTACTCATCTAAATCATAAATAAATTTCATAAAATAGTAAGATAAATAGGAAATATTATTTGCTTTAATTTTAAATCAATCAAATATATTCTTTAAATTGGCCAAGTGATGATTGGAATGAGAGAATCAATTATTGAACAAAATTAGAGAAATTTGGAATCAATTTTCAAACAAATTTCCAATCAATTTTTCTCATGGCAAATTAGAGATTCACTCAAGATTTTCTCTATTTTTATCAACCCTAAAGCACTCTCCTATAAGAGGACAAACATTGCAGATACAAGGGGACGAATTGGTGCAGCCTCATGAACCCTAGAGAAGGAGAAAAAACGTGACATTCAAGGAGATGGAAAACCAATTTCCAGTCCGATTCCACTTATGCAAAGGTATCTAATAGCTTCCTAGTGATCCTCTGAACCGATCCATACCCCTGAAAACGAGCGAAGCATCTGGAAACATGAAATAACAGTGTTCTTTTCCTTCATACTTTTGATTTTCGATTTCATAGTTACATACGTTTTTAGCATGAATTGATCATACAGTTGTATTCCTAACATGATTTATATCATTACTGTATGCTTCGATTTTAGTTTGAGCGCAGGAACAGGTATTCACCATGGCTAGGGTTTGTATTCATGATTTTGGGGAAAACTAGCATGTAGCGATTCTGGGTCAAATTGATGGTCCCATTGTATGCGCATGATTGTTTATGTTTATTCTGGGCTGTCGTTTGGTATTTTTTGGCACTAATTTGCAGGTTTGAAGGAGGTAATGCTATGGCCACGCACCGGAACCGTAGGTAAAAGTCTCTGCATTTTCCAGCATACCCACGAGGAAGATGAAGAAGGGCGGGCGCGCAGTTTTTGGTTCAAATTTTATCGTTTACTTTGTGTATATGATATGTTAAGTTCACTATATTAACAGCGAACCATCAGAGCCCTAGTGGAAGAGCGCCCTATTCGTAAGTGCGAGGGGGTAGGTTCGATTCCTGCCTCGCACAGATGTTTTGTTTATTTTCCATGGTAAGCATTCCTTGCAGATCATGTGCGCGCAACCTCATTTAACCGCGATACACCCTCAATCTTCCACCCTCAGATCAGGACATATGCCAATCTAACGCTTCCAAGCACACCGCTCCACCATGAGACCTCAGAAGCACATCACACCCAATCTAAGCTGAGTTTTTTTTTCTAATTTTCTTTTTATTTTTAATTTCATAGTTTATTGATTCATATATTGTTTTTTTGTTTTTAAAAACTCTTTTTTAATATTTCTCTTCTCATAAAAATTGTTATAATTTTCTTCTTTTTCATAAAAATAGAAAACAATAAAAATATATTTAAATATTAATAATATCTTTTATTTGATTAAATGAATTAATTTAATTATTTAATTATCAAAGTTTTTTTTTATTAATTGATAAAAATATATATTAGGGTTAGGTATTTAATCGAAATTTTATTTTTCACCGATTTAATTAATTGGGTTGAAAACCAACAATTATTTCGTTCTATTAACCATGGCTAACTTATGCCCTAATCAGGGTTTACAAGGATCATTCATACACTGAACTATTATTCTTCTGTGTCCCTTTTCAGGTTTGCTTTTCCAATACACTCCGACTATGCGCCACGTCGAATTCAAAAGCTAAGTTTTAGTCTTTAATTATTTAAATATTTTTCTGCCTTTTATTTAATTAGGATTTATTTTTAATGACAATGAACTGCCTATACACTCACGCCTTGATGTTTCTTCTTTCAGTTCTTAATGGTCAGAGTCAATGCTTCAGGCAAACCTTTGCCCACCAACCCTGTCAGGGCAAATGCCAAGCTGAGTACTCTTCATTCATTTACTTTTAAATTCTTTATTCTTTTGTTTTTTTAGAGATAACCTCGTTTGCCTCCGAACCGATAATGCACTCACCCTCTTTTGTTTGCCATCTTTTCCTTTTCAGGGTTTGTCAGATGCCAAAGCTACGTGTATTGGTAACCCTAACTCTAATAGTTTCTGTTTTAATTTTTAATTATATCCCGCTGGTTTCAATTCCCCTCTCCTCCGCTGGTTACAATTTCCCTTCCCCATTATTATTGCTTTATATACTGCGTGGTTAGTAATCTTAGGGAGTGCAAGCCTTAAACTGAATTAGAATAACTAATTAAAAGATAAATATCTGAATATAATCACGTGAATGTTGCACACACGCACCCTTTTGGGGTAACCTCTTTGTTGCCTTGTTGCCTGTTGCCTGTTGCCTGTTGCCTTTGTGTTTTTTGCAGAATAAGCCACGTCCCTCGAATTCGAGGATACCTCAGCCATGTTGCCTCGATAAAAAGGTCACGACCCTAATGATGCTGCCTTCGATACACAAATGACCTCGACCCTCGGATGTTGCCTACGAAAAAAGGCTGAGGTATCTTCTGGCTGCCTACGAAAATGGCTTATTCTGATCCTTACCTTAGACTACCTGCCCTTCTATGGCATGGGACAGTCTCATGGCAAAGGATGCTTCGACGACCCTTCAACCTCCAAACGAAAGGCTTCCTGCCCTCTTATGGCAAGGATAGACCCTTTCATTCAGAAAGGCAAAAAGAGACCTATCATCTGAGTTTAAGGTAATTGCCCCTAATTGCCTTGCAATGCTCAAACCTTTTTATTATATTCTTCCTCATAATTTTTCAAAAGGGCAACGCTTATTCACAAGCTAAAGTCCCTATCTTTTCCATCTACTTTTTCTGAAAACGAGCAAGCAAAGCAATTAAGAGCCCATGGAAAACCATGGATGCAAAGGGTGCCTTACACCTTCCCTTTGCATAAATTACCCCCCGAACTTAGATTTCTTTAAAAGGTTTTTTTCTGTTTCTTTTAGCCTTTCTGAATTTGTTTGGATAAAATAAAAGTCGGTGGCGACTCATGCTTAACCGCGACATTTTCGATTATAAAAAGTCAGTTCACCGTATTACAAATACTATTCCAGGCGCTCCTCACTTTTTCTAGACCCTCTGGATCAGCCCCTTTCTTAAAGCAAACGGATTCAAATATTTCCTTGTCTAACGGCTTGTCCTTTAGCGCAAAACCCAACTGGCGCAGCGCTAGCCTCGGGTTGTAATTGATAACTCCCTTCGTTCCTATGAGGGGAACATTGTCAAAACTACCACATCTAGTAATAACTTCCTCTATCCCTTTCCCAAGGTGATACCAGACGATGTCATTTGCCGTAAGCCCCATGATCCTTTGAGGCCATTTCTGTGAGTCTCTTGTTGTGACAAACGGTCCACTTTTAGGCAAGTGTGAAGTGAACCACTCGTATAACAACGGTAAACAGCCTCCAACTGCTCCCTTCGTCCCATACCTGGAATGAACAGCATAATAAGTATCTGCCAAGAGAGTAGGCACAGGGTTTTGATCCATAAAGAGGCAAATGGCAGTGAGATCGACGAAATTCGGGATATTCGGGAACAACACCAAACCATATATCATAACAGCTAAGAGAGCATTGAATTCTTTCCATTTCTTCTCAATAACAAGGGTATCAGCTTTCCTCATCAGAAATTTAACATAGAATCCGTGGGTTCCACCATTAGGCTTCCAGTTATCTGTAACATCTTTCATGCTCAAATAAAGAGCACCAGCAATTCGGTCCATTTTCGGTTTCTCAGGTACACATACAAAAGGAATCCTGTGTTGAACCTTAATCTTGAGGATGTCAGCATATTCTTCAAGGGTTGGTGCCAGTTGGTAATCAGGAAAGGTGAAACATCGTAACTCAGGATCGTAGAACTGAAGAAGTGTGTATAGAGCCCATTCATCAACCCGAGAAGTTAACATGTGTAGGATATGACCATATGTCTTCCTGAACTCATCCAAGTTATGCCCAGTAACTGAAGTACTCAAACGAATCAGAGGCGTTATATCCTCACGGAAGAAACTGCAGGTGAAGGTACGCCTAGTAACCTCTTTGGTGACTGTCACGTTGTTAGCCATTTCAAGTGAAGAAGATAATAACCTTGGATACCCTGAAAAAAATGGCATGCACATGAGAAATAAAAATACTTTTTCTTTCTTTTTCTTCTTTTTTTTACATATCTTTTCTTTTCTTTTCTTTTCTTTTTTTTTGAAAGGTAAACATGCCATGATGTAAATGATGCAATGGAGGTTTCCCCACATAGGAGAAGTGTGTGTGGCCTCTGGATGAGATCGGACGTTGCAGGATCAAAGGTCCGGCATAGGCACAGTGAAACCATAAGAACACAAGTCACCAACAGAACAGAACGGTCACCAACGGTACCTGTCATGTATATCCCACCCCACTCACAGGTGTAGTCTAGGTCAGGGTAGGTCAATGGCTTCCAGCGTTATCAGTTCTCCTGAAATACCATCATTGTCGCAAATACATGCCAACAACGGTATTCCATTTGAACCTCGACTGGTCGTGGGTCTCATGATCGCAATCAACAGAACCTGACATTCTGTTGGCGTCATGACTATCCACTCTATCCTAGGTATCCTATGTGTCACTCTGGCCTGGGTATTGGGCCTTTTACCTCATAGAACATCCCACCCAACCTGCAAAACAGAACAGAAGACCCCAAGGAACACAAAATATAATCCATATGCATGATGTGCAAGCAGAAATAAACATGATATGCAAGCAGAAAATAAACAGGACATGCGAAACATAAAATAAATACATAAAATAAATAAATGCACGTATAGACAAAACATAGCACACCCAGTAAATAAACAAACAAACGGATAGGCTAGGATCGACTCACTAAGGATGGACCAGCAACAGGTCTAGCAACATCCCCAGCAGAGTCGCCAGCTGTCGCACGCTCGCGAAAAAAATGAACAGAGTCGCCACCAATATATTTATCCCATAAGGGAAAGGAATATCAGAAAACCTAACAAAGGAAGGAACAGGGTCTTGCGACCAGAGAATCTAGGTGCGGGAGTCGGTTACGCGAGGGGAAGGTATTAGCACCCCTCGCGCCCATCGTACTCGATGGTATCCACCTATGTTTGTTTCTATCTAAAGGGTGTACACTATGTCTATGTCTAAATGCGAAATGAATGCAAAATGTAGGGAAAAGAAAGAATTGTACTCGCACGGGCCCTACCCCGCTGCCTACGTATCCTTTTCAGGAATCAGAGTTACCGTAGCTCGGCTAAAGATTTTCTGTTTGTTTTTGTGTTTTTTAATTGGGCGGAGTCAACGTTCACGTTCTTGCATAAGGGAAGACCTACGATGCGTACGAACGGAAATGACATTGCCCTTAGGTGCCAACGAGGCAAAAGAAAAAGAAATGCTTGGTTTGTGTCTTTTAGGGTAGATGAGTGATGAACAGTTCCCAATACCGGGCCACTCACCACTTTCTCTACTTTGTTTTAATTTGAACCATTGTTAGGTGTTTTAAAGTGTTTTTGGTTGGGTATTTTTTAAGGGGAATTTACTTCACGATTCGAATCACATAAAATGTATAATGATCGAGAAGCAGATTAGGGAATGAATCCCACTCGCTTCCATCCCATTATGTAATGTTTGAGAAACAGATTAGAGAATGAATCTCACTCATTTCTCTCCCATTAATTAATGTTTGAGAAACAGATTAGGGAATGAATCCCACTCGTTTCTCTCCCATTAAGTAGTGACTGAGAAACAGATTAGGGAATGAATCCCACTCGTTTCTATGCCACTAAGCGATCGAGAAATAGATTAGGGAATGAATCCCACTCATTTCTCTATCACTTGCTTAATGTGATTCGCATCTTCCTTTTATTAATGTTTTAAAGAGTTGAAAAGAAAAAGAATGCAATAAGGAACTATTTCTAAATCTAATCTATGTTATTCTAATCTACAAATGGCCCTAAGGTCGAGGATAACTATCCTATCTCAATTCCTCTTAACAAAGAAGGAAGAGTCTAAGGGAACATGGCAAGCAATAGTAAGGAGTAAGCAACATCAAAGCAAGGAATGAGAGGCTAAGCATGGAAAGGGGAGAAAGAGGCCCCAAGTCAGTAGCAAAACAAGGGATTGAATGTCCCAACTCAAATACAAAAGCACCACGGTATCACACAAAAATATCCAAAAGAAGTTACCAAAGTATCGCATACGTCATTACTTACCAATTAGCGGACAAACATCAATTAATCAAAACAAAAACAAGTGAACACATGATCTAGGCTTGAAGTCAGTAGCGAACTCATTCATTTAGTTCTAATATCCTATGTTAATCTAAATTAGTCAATTAGCATGAAGCAATACAAAACTCTAACTAAAACTAGACAACACTAGGTTAATACTAGCTAAACGGTTTCAAATCGTGAATGAAGTTAGAAACATGTAATCAAATGGTGCAAGTCAGTAGCAAATAGCCTCTACTAGATGCCTAAACAATCACAAAATCATGCCAAGGAGTTTCACACAAAATTACGGGTCATTTGTACAAGTTACGGTGCGATCGTCAACCAAAAACAAGTTATTTACATGTGATAAAGAAAAATCGAGTAAAATGGGAAAACATGATTTAAAATTTTCAATTCCAGGTCTTAGGACCTCTAAACATACCTAATTATATGTACAAAAAGGAACCAACATTATTGCATGAATGCATTTCAATTGGAGAGCACAAACGTCACAAGTATCTATTAGAAACGCATGTTAATCGAGTCAAACAACACTAACCAAATACCAATCAAAACAAAGAATTAGGAGTTCATTTTTTATACACAACATCATGGGTTAGTCTACAGCAATCATACAAAAATTGGTGGATGAATTCTGATCCTAAGGTGTTAAACGAAATTATTTTGCAAAACCTAGCGAAATCAAGGGAAACATGAACATACCAAAGTAAATGATTTATTTAAAATAGCAAGAAGGTTCTAAAAATCCTTAAGAAAATATTACAATTATTTACACACATAAAACTATCTAAAACATATTTTTGTTCATTTTTTATTTCATGGAAAAATGATTTATGGAACAAAAGTTATGAGGAAATACAATTTCTAAACATTTGCAAAATCTGCCTAAGTCTGGGGCGTATTAGCAATGTTAGCAAGAACTGGATTCATGTTGTAGCACGCTTGGGCCTGATTACGGGGAGGTGCATAAAGCATGGGCGCTAAAGCCCAACCCAGGAATGCGTGGTGCATCAACTAACAGGGGGTACGGTTTAGAAATTCTTCCAAGGCCCTAGCGTGTGGCCCAATCACTCTGATTCCATTTCATTTTTCTTTCATTTTATCATTATCTGCATGTTATTTCTATTACTCATGAAATAAGCGTGACATAGAACCATACTAAACATGTATCAATTGGTCAAGCTATATTTAAGTCATATAAGACAAAAGAATCCCGTGGCCAATCAGAATTAGCCACCTCACGTTCCTATCACATGAACAAAACCAACCTTTCCAGCAAAATGGGAGTAGCGGCCAAATACACACCGGACACGTCAGCGCTGGCATTAGTGACACCTACAATTCACGCCGGAGATCCATTTTCCGATCATCTTCTCCGGCGACTTCACCACGCCGGAGATACTTGATTCTCCCAGAAATTGAAACAAGCAACAACACCTGACTCGGATTTTCTCATAGATTCCAGATCTAGCCTTGTTTTCCTCTAATTCTTACTCTAGCAACCTAACCGAACCGAATCTCATGAACCCTAACTTCAAGAAAATCACTAAGAATCATTCTAAATTCGATTTTAAACTCACACGCATTCATAGAGCTAAAGCACATAATCTAAACATGTGAACCACATACACGATGGAATCACATCTCCGGAATCACCAAACAGAACGCAGAGAGAATACAACCAGCTCAGATACTTATAAATGCACATGTTGGCGCTATGATGCTAAAGAAAGATCCGAAAACTTACCTGTTGAAGAATCTCGAACGAAGAACGAGAGTAAAGCTCCGCAGCTCCTTCTACGATGAACGCGAGACCGAGGTGACGCGAGTTAAGCTTCAGAATCGAATTCACCTTTCCAGAAATAATGCTCAGAGGTCCCACACGTTAGAGTGGCGCTTGGATCCTGTTCAAGAATCTGAGAAGTGCATGATGAAAGTGATGATGACGAAAGCGGCTGGTGTATCAAGGAGGTTGGTTCTGGTGGTGTTACGATGAAGAATGAAGGTGGTTATAGTGGTGGTAGAGCTTTGGTTATGGAGTTTGAATTTGGAGAGTGAAGGTTGATGGTGGTGGATTGATGATGAAGGAGTTTGTTGAAGGGGGTTGTTACGGTGGTTTTGGTGGTGAGTGTTGAGAGATGGAGAATGGAGAGAAAATGAGAGAGAAAAGGGTTGCGATGGTGAGGGAGTGAAATGAGGAGAGAATGAAACTGAAAAAATGAGAGAGAGCCTTGAATTCGTGAAGAACTTTTGCTTATATGGTGAGGGTGCAAGATTGATTATGGTGTGGTTTCATGTAGGATAGCATTCCTCATGCTTAGTGAGCAAGTTTGTATCCATGTGGTAACCATTCTCATGCCTTTCACGTGTGCAGCCTTTTGCATGGTGATATGAGGAAATGCTTGGTGAGCCAATGTACGTATAACATGCTGCAGCTGGATAATTCAAGGCTCATGACTGCTTCTTGTACTCCACTCATGGTGCCCTCTTTGCACTCATGCATTTCACATTCTAAGACACCACTTGCACCACTCTTTGAATCATTGCAAAGAGGGCGTGGCAAGGAACTGTTTGATATCAATTTGGACCTCAATGGAAACTTATAGGCCTCTACAATTGGCTTCAAAGTCAGCACGCCATGTGTTTGATCAAATGCATGCGTGTGACTCAGGATTCTGGCTTGCGCTTCCGGAAGTGTGTAACATGGCAAGGGCTTGACTTTGAACATTCATAACTGATTCCATATTCAACCAATTGGCTCAATTCTTGTTTTATTACATAGAGGTCATGGCAAAGAGTGGAAGCATACCAAGTTTGCTTCCATGGAATTTTTGTAGAGCTCTAAAATTGGCTTGAGATTTGACATACTATGTGCTCGATGAAATGCCAGGTCATGACTTGGTTTGTGACTTGAATTGTGGCCTAGATCAGATGAATTTTCAGCAACTTCAAACCTCAATATCTCTTGATCCGAGCTTCAAATGAAAAAGTGTCCAATTACAAAGTTGTTCTCCTCCATGAGGGGAACAACTTTGATGTTGAGAATTTTTCCAAAAAATGCCATTTTCCACGTGTAAACTGATGATGAAGTGGACTGCTTACCAAGCTTTGAAGTGCAAAAAAAATTTCTAAGTATGAAAACTTTCCATTTTTGTCATTTTTCTATTTTTGGCAACTTTTTGTCAAACTCCTGATTTTATCCGTTCTTTGACTTTTCTTGACTGATTTTCTACCAAAAGTCAATATTTGAATAAATCTTCTGATTTTGACCCAAAAGTCAACTGTTCTGGTTCTCTCTGATTATTGATGAAATTCCCGATTAAATCTTTTCCAGTCAAATCCAGTCAAACGAATGTGTCCACATGGTCAATATGAAAGCTTCTCACTCATAAAATCCGTTCCTGATTAAATGTTGACCAGACAGTCAACTGGTTGACTTTGGTCAAAGAAACCCTAATTCAGGATAATCAGATGAACCTCAAGCTTGTACTTCCCAACCAATGCCTTGACTTGAAGGTGAGAAAACCACTGATTCACGAATGTCTCCAGACCTCAGATCCTCATGTTTGGCAGGAAATCCCTTACCATAAAAGCTCTTTCTCGCTAGTCTTTGATTGGTACCAATGATATGCATGTATGCAGTGACATGACCTAGGCGGATGTATGCTCAGAGACTGTAAACCAGATAAATAAGGGTAGGACAAATTTGGGGTATGACAGGTGGCTTCTCGGTCACTAGTTGTTACAAGTTGTTCAACGGAAGATTCCATCCCCAAGGCCCTTCAAATCTTTATGACGAGGTTTTGGTTTCGATTTGGAAGTCGAAGGTTCCGCTTAAAATCAAAGCTTTTGGGTGGAGATGTTTTATTAATAGGTTACCGACAAAATATTTATTAGATTTTAGAGGTATTTCTTCTAACAACCTCTCTTGCGTTTTCTGTGATGGTGTCGGTGAATCTTCAGTCCATTCTCTTTTATCTTGTTGTGTTGCGGGTTCGGTTTGGAAGGAAATGATCGAGTGGATTAGTTTGATAGATTATAAGGCCGGTGGGTTTAAAGAAATCTTTTGGAGGTGGAGCTCTTTTAGCAATCATATGAAAGTAAAAAGAGGCAAGGAAGGATGTGTGTGGTTGGCTACTTGGTGGAGCTTGTGGTTAATTAGGAATGATATGTTTTTTAGAAATGAACGGTGGAGTGTTCGAGAGGTGGTTTGGGGTTGTAAGGCCTTGGTTTGGAGATGGTCATTTATAGAGAAAATTACTCATCCCAATTGTAACTTTTATGAATTTAGCAAAAACCCTTTGTTTTATTTATCTTAGGTTTCAATTGGAGGGTAATTTTCTTTTTCGAGGTTCTCCTCGTTCTTTTGTAATCTTGTTTGAGAACATTTGTTCTCCTATCAATATAACCTGCTTACAAAAAAATATTAATAATTATTGTGGTTACCATTTTCCTAGAATGTTTACGCTTAATATCTTAATGAAAAAGCCTTTCATCTTAAAATAACCAATAATCTCTTAACAAATTTAATATTTAGATTAACTTTTTTATTACCCTACATATATTGGTTTCAAGGTTTTATATCCATTTATGGACATATACTTGTGAAAAATACAACGAAATGATAAATGATCTTCGAAATCAGAAAGAAAGAGAATTCGTTTGTGCTTAATCTACGAAATTTGTATATGATATCCCAACCTTACAAGTTTAGATTTTGTAGACGTGTAATATGGGCCGAACCATTGGAGGGAAACAAAATTCTCGCGCAACTCCACAACAAATAAGTAGGAATAAGGGGACAGTTCTTTCGTCTCGATTGAAAGGGAGGTTTCCTCCTTTGTAGCTTTTACAAACACCGGCTTTTTCAAGGCCACCTTATCCTCCATATATTAGAGAGGTAAACTAGTGATGGGCATGGATACAGTCAGGCGACCCGAGCTCTAGTCAGGTGACATAAGCTCACGCCTGCCCATGTACTTAAATGGCTCTTTCATAACATCTTTGTGGTGATCAGATCATGAGTTGCTTCCCGTAGGCCTAAAATAAATTTATTATTGTCCACATTGTCTCAAGCATGAGGCCTGAGAAGGGCTAAGTGATTGAATTGGATGAATGAAGTTCTCTTTGAAACTTAGGGAGGCGAGCCCCTCAGGTGTAGCTCGGGGGAGAGTGCCTCGAGCATGGATTGAAGGACGAGTCCTTCTAGCAACGCTTCAAGGGAAAGTTTGTTAAGTGAGGCTTGGAGGGATAGTTCCTCAAGTGAGGCTTAGAGGGTAAGTCCCTCAAGGGAGGTTTGGAGGTAAAGTTCCTCAAGCGAAGCTTGGAAGGAAGGTTCCCCAAGCAAGGCTTGGAGGGAAAGTCCCTCAAGAGAGGCTTGGAGGATTAGTTCCTCAAGCGAGGCTAGTTGGAAAAGTCCCCTAAATTATTTTTAGAGTGTACTTCCCTCAAGAAATGCTTGGATGGAGAGTCTCACAAGTGTCTATTGTGAGGAACACATGAAACATTAAATGATTTAATATGATGAGTTTATCTTGGGACACAAATGTTGTAAGCGTTTGATCCTACTGTATGCGTATATCATAATCCATGGATTCTCTACCCTTTACCCATAAGTGTGTACTTATATTATTGGGCAATGATAGCCTACACAACCTATGCACTTTGACTTTATAAATAACAGACTCGTGATCTATTTTTAATTAATGCCTTTTCCATTATCTGATTGAAAACCTCTTCTTTTGTTCTTCCTTCCCAGGTTGAACTTCATCATCAATTCATTATTATCCCCATCACTTGTGTTGAGCCTAGTCTTTTGCCTCTTACTCTCTTTTTTTAAGATTACTATGGATTTAGATAAGAATAGAATGTGATAAAGCCTTTTAATCATGTGGAGTATATAGAGATGTGGAACAACTCTGTTAGAAACTATAAGTGGTTATATGAGATGGTTTATTAAAACCATGTTGAATTAGGGATATTTGGAAGTTATGATAATAGTTCATATTCTACTTGTGATGTTGACCAAGTGACTCCTAACACAAGAGGGAGATGAGTTGTAATATTCAAAATTCGTGACTAATTTATAAATTTTAACATTTATGTTGCCGGTTAAAAATTAGATAGAAGAATGAAGGAGATAAGGACAGAAACACACCAGAAATAAAATAATTAATAGAAACTAAAGAGAAAAGAGTAATATCCCCTAAGATAACAAAATATATGTTTGACTTTGTTCCAATATCTTCATGTAGATGAAAAACTATATCTTGCTAATAGATTGACAAAATTGATATATCATGGTGTGTATAATTAGCAAGATATATCCGCAGTCGAATCTCACTGAGATATGGTACTTCAGAACCAAGTAATTTTTCATTCTTTTCTCGAGGTCTGAAAGGATTTTTCTCTAGAAGTAATGATCTAACATCCATTGGAGTAGCAACAAATGATATTTGTCCATATAGAATTATTTTAACACTTTTGATATATAACGTTCTTGAAGTACAAATATTTCATTGTCAAAATGCTCAATTTCTAAACTTAGACATAACTTTGTCTTTCCTAGGTCCTTCATCTCAAACTCTTTCTTTATGCAATTTATACCTTTTTGAAGCTCTTCATGAGTTTAAATACTATTTATGTCATCCACATACATAACTATTATAACAAAAAAATTCCAAATCTTTTCATAAAAATACAAGGACAAGTGGAGTTATTTGTATATCCCTCCCTTAGCAAATATTTGTTGAGACAATTTTACCTCATGCGTCCAAATTGTTTTAGCCCATAGAGAGACTTGTTCAATTTGATGGAGTAGCTTTATCAATATCCAAAATTATGTGCCTTTGGTATATTAAACCCTTCACAGAGTTTCATGTATGTTACCATCAAGTGAGAAATATACAAATAAGTTGTTACAACATCCATCATATTCAAATTAAGTCCTTCGTGTGCTACAAGGCTAACTAAATATTGAAATTTACTTGCTTCCACTACATGTTAATATATTTCATCAACACTACTATAAAAATAATATTTTAGCACATTTTGGAGAAGGATTCTATCATGGATGGTGGCTAGTGATAATGAAGGGTGTGGTAGTATTTTCCCTCCTTACTATCACGGACTGATAGTAGTAGTAAAAATACAATAACGCGTAATATATCACTACGGTTGTATAAACCCATAGTAAAATATGGATGACAGAGGTTCGATATCCAACGCCAATATTTTGAGAGATTTTCAACATTTCACCACAGTTGAACGTTCCAATAGTAGTGAAAGACTTAGCGTACAACTTTTCACTACAGTTAGACCTTCCAATCGTGGTGATATGTTCACTTGTGTTTTTTATAACTTAAGTGGAATGTTTATTTGACCAACTTCTGAATAAACATATAACCTTTGAATCTGATTTAGAAAGTAATAATATGATAAATTAAGTTATACTAGAAGAACAAATTACACCTGTCAATTTTTTCAAGTTTCCTACAACCCACTATCAGTATCTCGCTCTTTAACAGTTAAAATTTGGTTAAATTCTTAATAATTTTGGATAATGAACATGTAAAAAAAGGAAGTGTTGGTTGAAGAACTACAAACATTAAACCAAATTCTAACCGTCAAAGAGCGAGATACGGATAACAGACTGACGAAAGCTCGTAAAACATTGATCAATATAAGTTGTTTTTTTAACATAACTTAATTTCTTATATTATACTATTTTCTAATTCAATTTAAGAGGTTGTATATTTAATGAGGGGGTTGCTAAAACACTCAAGCCACATACGATATAATAAACTCGTCTTTTAAGACATGTTGGTTGAACGGAATGAAAGCTGCAATGTACAAGTAATAACATTAACAATAACATACATATACAAACACATCATACAAACAACAACATTTATCATAATACCTCAACAATAAAATTTATCAATATACATCAACAAAAACAATAGCATACTTCAACAAAAACATCTAAAATAAAACAAACAACAACATTTATCAACAAAATACAATAACTTACCTTTAGAAAATAACAACATACCTCAACAAAAACATCAACATACTTTAAAAAAACATCTAAAATAGCAGAAACAACAACATTTATCAACAAAAACATAAACTTACCTTAATAAAACAACATACCTCAACAAAAACATCAACATACTTAATAAAAAACATATCCAACAACACAAACAACAATATTTATAAAAAAAAAAAAAACAAACTTACTCTAACATAAACAACACCTTACTCTAACAAAACAAAAACATACTTACAAAATAACTTAAACACTTTACTTATCTCAACAAAAATAACAATATAAAACCTATAATCTCATCTTAACAACAAGTAAATAGTAAATTTTATGATGGACGAAGACAGATATTTCATGTATATTTGAACAAGAAAAATAAGACAATTATTTTGAACAACAACAACATCATAACTAATAATGTTTCAAGTACGTACCTTTTTTTGAAAAGATTTGTGAAAAATAAAGATAAAGATATGAGCTAGATACTTGTTTCGTGACACCTTTCATTGATTCCAACACCATTTTTCTAACAAAAGAATATAAAATTGCAGGTGTTGGAATTCGAAGTGTGTCACTTTTCACATATCACACCGATTATTTATTTTGACTATGGTTATAAGTGATTTAAAGAAAAATGAAAGGTGCCTAATGGACGTATATTACTTCGCTTGGTTATGAGACCATAGTAAAAAATAGCTGTGAAATATGCTCTTTGTAGTAGTGCAAAATCAATCTTAGGTCTTTGTGAAAATCATTGAGCAACAAATCAAGTTTTGCATCTCACAATTTCACCATTCTTAATTTGTTTTTTCTCACAAAAACACATTTATATCTAATTATTTTCACACCTTGAGGTATTCGGACTACATGTCCAAAAATGAGTCGCTTATAAAGTGAATTTATTTCTTCTTCAATTCAATTTGTTTATTTTGGTCAATTCTCACTCTATCTACATCTTTTAATGGACTTTGATTAATGATCCCTACTATCAAAATAGACTTTGGAGAGTAGAAAAATTAGATTTCTAACCGGAGTCGTGTCAAACTTAACTTTTGAGAGACTCCGTTACTAAGCTAAACATAGCTTTAGTTGAGTCTTAAATTTTTTTAAGCGACCTTATTTAACCGTAAATTAAACGTGAAAAGAATGTAAGGAGACTTTTTGTCCTAACTTCATTATGAAAAAGTTTTGAGGTCATGTGGTATAAATCTTTTTGCAATACCCTTAATACCCTTAAAGGCGACCTTACTTCTAGTTCAAGGTTACAATCTTATGGCAATTGAGTTTAGACACTTGATTTTACAAAGACAACACATTTTCACTTTAAGATTAACTCCCTTATGCCACATCACTACTATATAAATGATAGGATACAAAGAAATCTAACTATTATAAAATAGGAAAATCGAAAGTTCAATTTTATAAGTGAATAATTATTATGCACGGTGGATTAAAAATATTTTACACTCAGTTAGGCATCACAAATATTTACAGATAATACTTTATAAGTGATTAAAAAAAAGATAAATATTTATAAAAATTTTAACGACCATAATTAATTGACAGTTACACTGTTAGTGCGTGATTAAAGAAAAAGATAAATATTTATACAAAATTTAACGACCATAATTAATTGATTATTAGTGCATTTCAATTAAATTCGTTTTAAAATAAGAGAGATTAAACTTATTTTAGTCAAAATAGGAGATAAAAAAAGTATTTAAACTAAAATAATTTAATTGTAAGTTAATTATATTTTCCCTAATAAACTTATAAAATAACTATAATCTCATGAATAAGTCTAATTCATTGACAACTTTATAAATTTTTGTGGTTTAGTCAATGAGATTCGACCGAAAGATTAGGACAATGGTGACCTTAATAAATAATAATAATAATAATAATAATAATAATAATAATAATAATAATAATAATAATAATAATAATAATAATAATAGCTAGGCTAGCATATAAACATTTGGCAGCACATACAGAACAGTTTTAGCATTTGTTTGTAAAGAATCATTATGTGGTCCCATTTTGTCTGAGTTATATTATGATTATTAACAAATATAAACACTACAGAGTGAGAGAGAGGAAAGAAGTCAGTGTCAATAGCTGTAACAAGGACCAAACACACACCATTAAATACACTCCCTCTCCCTCTATGGCACAGTGAAAGCAATTGACATTAATTCATATATGGATCCATCCATCCATACATACACAAGAATCACGAGCCAGCCCTTTTTATTTTGTCAATTTCTTCATCTCTATCTATATATCCATCCATCATCAAGATCTACCATCATGCTTCATTCATTCATCACAAGTATGTATCTATCTATATCTTATGTTGCTTTGAGAGGTTGAAGCTGCCAGCATGATCTGGTAATGAATCAACCACATGTTTCTTTTTATTTTTACATATAGTGTGATTTGTGTCTCATAGTATATATTTTTCATTATTATATAGTATTTTCTTCAACTTAATTACTTATTTGTGTCATCTAAACTTCAAAACTATGTTTTAATATTCATGATATATGTTTTAAACTATAAAATCTGGGCTGTTAATGTTAAATTGTCCAGAAAAAGTACTATCAAAATTAATAGTTTTTTTCTAAACTATATATTAATAATTACTCTTTTTCTTAAAATAAAGTTTTGATTTATAAATATAACAACTTATCTACATTAATACACAAATATAAATAAATATTGTCGTCTGAAACTGAACTCTAGACCAGAAATTTACATTCATTTAACTCAAGTAGCATCAAATTTTTAGTTATAAGATGTGGTTCGGTTCGATCAGGTCATCTTGCAGCTTCAATCACTCAATTATCAACAGATAATTAACATCCTCCATTTCAATCTGTTCAATTTCACAGGTAAATAAATCTCTAATCCTTATCCTATAAATTTATACAATTTTAATTAATGAAAAATTTTCAACTTTACATGTGCAAATACATGTGCTTTAACTCTTGTCATTAATTATAAATTACTTTATACCAGCTACTCACATTCACAATCACATGCACGTATTTGTTTATTACAAGTAATAATTAATTTTTGTATATATATATATATTATAGAAGAAAGAACAGAAGAAGAAATATATATGGACATTAATGCAAGACAAAGTATGAATCCATTTTTATTTCTTCTTTTTAAGTGGTACTGATTATTTGTCTGGTAATCTCAACAACCTTTATCTAACTTTTTTGGGATGCATTTAGCACGAGTACTGCACAGACAAAATTTGAAACGGTTTCATTTGTTACTTTCTTCCATAGACAACTGTTTGTGGTGGTCCTATCTTCTGTACTGTCGCAATCTACTCATCTTGTCTTATGCACTATTTCATTTTTTTATAGCTAAATGTGAAGTTTCTATAATAATATCTTTGAATTTTGAATAATTGGCATTGTAGTTTGGTTTATCTTAACCTAGGTTTAGGTTTGGTTTGGTTCTATTTAATTGATGAGATGCTAGGGTCAGTTCAATGTACGTTGATGCTAACAAACTCTTATGTAATTTGTGAACATTTATGAACCAAGACAGGTTTTAGAACCAACTCCAAAACAAGGTATGATTATTATTATTTATGAAAAGGGTCCCTCTTTTGTACTCACTTGGTTGCTGTCCCTGTCAACTATGTGTGAAGCTTGTAAAGCAAGGGCCTTAGTGGTTCCATGATATGCCATGGAAGTGGAACATAAGAGATAACGGTTTTAGATTGTGTTGATGTATAGTTACTTACTAGCTAATCCTGTGGCAGATGTAATAGGTAAAATATATTTATCTGGTTTTGTAAGTATAGTTCAAATGGATATATAAAAGACTATTTGAGATGTTGTGATTAAAATTCGAATTTACAACTCTTTGTTTCCCAGCACTTAATTAGTTGTATGGTTTTAAATTGCTCAATGTATTACGGTGTTAATTAATACTACTTCTGGTATTATTTATATAAGAAAGTTAATTATGGTATTATTTATGAGAAAGTTAATTATTTAGATATATATTGAATAATGTATATAGAAAATATATAGACTATATATAATAATTATTCAATACATTTAAAAAAATAAATCTTTTTATAATATAAAATTGGAGGGAGTATTTTTTGTAAACTATATAAATTAATATATTGCGACATGTGGCACTACACTATTTGTCCATGGGAACAAAGTTTCACTTTGCTTAATAAATGTTGGATGCAAAGGTTCTTGAAATACACAATTGATGTTGAATGCAAGGTTCTTGAAATACACAATTGAGATAATATTTGAAGCAAATTGAAATTTAATGTTTTGTAAGTTTAATATTTGGTGAAATGATTTGAACAGTTATGGTTGAAACAAGGTCGGTCCTTTGAATTTGGATGTCTTGGGCGAATTAAAAGAGTGGTGCCCCTATAATTTTTTTAATAATAAATATGTAAGGATAAAAGGAATAATTGGATAAAAAATATATTTTCATATTACATTGTACAAAAAGAATAGAAATATGGATCTTTGAATCAATGTTTATACTACATCAAAACATAACCCACTGTAAAGAGATTTATTCTTCTTCTTTTTTTTATCTGATCTTTTTTCCTATAAAAAATTGACCAAACCTTTAAAATTATTTAAATATCATCCTCTTAGCATTTTTTGTTACAAAATCGTTAATAGTTTGTTCATAATCAAAGTTTTTCAAAAAATTATTTTCAATTGGAATCAACGCAAGACTATTTAATCTATCATGTGAAATAGTAAATCTCATTTAATATTTTAATAATTTTAATTTAGAAAAACTTCTTTCAGCAGATGCAACACTGATAGGAATAGTCAATGTTACTCTATAATTCATGAATCACAATCAAGTAAACATACACGTAACAAGAATACATGTAAGATATGTGAACATAAATCACAATCAAGTAAACATACACATAACAGGAATACATACATGGCAAACATGTAACAGGAATACATGTAAGATATGTGAACAGGAATCACAATCAAGTAAACATACACATAACAGGAATACATACACGGTAATACCAACAAGCAAGGAAAACATGTAACAGGAATAAATGTAAGATATATGAACATGAATCACAATCAAGTAAACATACACGTAACAGGAATACACGCATGGCAAACATGTAATAGGAATACGTGTGAAAGATATCAAGCAAACAAGCAATGCAAATACTTGACCAAGTCAAGAAAATTAATCCACACAGCTTGAGGAGTATCCACTCACTCAAATAGCACACACCTAACCATGATATTCGCCATCAAGGTAGGACAAAGATGGAGCTTAACCAAGATTCGAGTCATCGAGGTAAGCAAAAAGGGATAAAGCTTTTAACCATGATATCATGTCATCACTGCAAGAAGAGTATGGGATGAGATTGCATCGTAGCATCAACGTCGACCAACGTGAGCTAAAGACAAATTGTGGGGTACCGATTGCTGGCCCTTTTTCACTTGACCGACTCAATAACAACAGCGCACTGTTCGAAGCATCAACGCGTGGTGCGAGCTATGACCGGCCTGGGACTTGAAAGGTGGGGGCCGATTGCCTTCTTTGAGGACTTATCGCGGGGATTTGGGAAGGGGACGCCTTCTTTGAGGTCTTTGGCACAAATTGTAAACACACAGAATTGTCTTCTTTTAAGGACTTAAAACACGTAAGCCCAAGTAGGAATTTCGTTTCTAAAGGTCTTTTAAAAAAGCATTTCCCACCTAAAGTAGGGACTACCATGCATGCACATCTAGTCCTACTTCTCATGGCAAAGAAAGTGGTAAAATATGGAAATCCTAAAAAGGAGGAGCAATGTACCAAACGGATAACAATCCGTAAATAGCAAGCAAAGCAGTAAAACCTGGAAAACTTCGCGTAAGTTGTCATCAATAACAAAAGAAATCAGAAATCCAATATCCGGCATAAGTATCAAAGCATCGTTGATGTGACAATCGGAACATATCTGATACATCCGAATATCTCACAGTAAATCTGCATGAAAACACAAGTCCATACAAAACACAAACAATGTATACATCTCATGCAATGAGATAAAATCAATCGCGCCGGAAGCAAAAACAAATCCACACATGAAGTGGAATGCAAATGCTTTTCAATAGAAATAAATGATCGAAAGCTCTCTTGAAATGTCTTGCACAAGTTAAAAAGTACCAACGAACTCAAATAACTGGTCAAACATAATTAAATCATCACACAAGTGCCACTTGCCAAGTCCGGGCAGCAACGAACGTGCCCGAAAAGTCGAAATAAAAACAAGCGAAAGAGATACCAATCTCCACCAAATATGCTAGCAAGCTCAAATAACCGATGCGCGCAAATTAAATCAAAGCTTAAGGTGCATTTGCAATTTCCGAGCAGCAATGAACACATGTTGGTGTTCGTTAACAAAATAGTTTAAAATCACGGTTTTATCTCACAAGAAGCGAACACCTACACATGACATCTCTAGTGGAATTTGCAAACGCAATGCAACAAATTAATTCACACCGGTAGCACGATATTCAAGCTTCCAAAACAAGTTTCAAGCACATGTAGATAACCAAAATCAAGTCGGAAAATCACATAGCGACACATAATAGTCAACAAATCAACAATTCAACAATATTGGAACCAAAACTTAATGTCGGCCGGCACATGAGCGAATTACCCATTAAAGCGGTCCGACGCCAAAATTCGAAATATGAACAACAAATAATATCAACAATCTGGAATTTTGAATTGATCCATGAAATCGATCACATCTCAAACAAATATTTCGGAACTTTCAACTCATGAACAAAAATCAAGAAACGCATTAAATTTCACAATAAATCAACAATAATGGAAATCGTTTCATGAATTACAAGTAAATTCACATTCGCAAATTATATGAACGATATCCAAAAATCAACATCCTTCCACAATCAAGAACTTGATTCATGAACGAAATTTAGCAACAACATTATTCACACGATTAAACAATCGGTACCAAAAGTATTCATGAATCAACAAATTACATGAACAATTAGCTTCACAAAATTGAGAATCAACATCAACAATGTTCAACATCAAGAATCAAATATTTTTCAACATTAATCATCAATTAAAATTCAACATCAATCATCAATTACTATTTAACAATTAATCAAAAAAACAAAATATCAATTCATGTTCAATTCAAGAAATCAATTCAAATCAAGATTCAAGAATTATTAGATGAAGAAGTTACCGAATTGTGAATCGCAGAAGAGAATCGAAGAGATCGCGGGAAGAACGGAGGAGAGAGGCGCGATGAAGCTCTGGAGAAGGAAGGCGGCGGCGGGTAACGACGGAGAGAGGTGGTGGCGCGTGGCGAAGGGAGAGAGAGAGAGAGAGAGAGAGAGAGAGAGAGAGAGAGAGAGAGAGAGAGAGAGAGAGAGAGAGAGAGAGAGAGAGAGAGAGAGAGAGAGAGAGAGAGAGAGAGAGAGAGAGAGAGAGAGTTGGATCTTGAAAATGTTCTTGAGTTTGGATGAAGATTGTTGAAGAAGTTGTTGTGTTCTTCAGTGTTTTTGAAGAAATTTGAGAGAATAGAAAAAATAGTGTATGATCCTTGAGAGAAGAAAAGAGAGAAATTTAGAGTGTTTTTAGTGAATGAGTGAATTGTTATGAGAAATTTGAATGAAATTGAATATATAGGCAAGTGCAAAAGTTGAATTTTCGGCTTATTTTGTGTGTCGATGTCGCACAAATAAAACCCCATAAAGCTCGATGCATAATCTCGACATTGGACCAAGAGCAAAAATGTCGGCGTCGAAATTCCTGACGTGATGCCGAAAGAATGGACGCAATCGGATAAAAAATGAGAGATTTAGACGTTTCTGAGCGACGAGAACATGATATTAAATATTTGCAGTGCAGATTTTTCTGCTTATTTCCGTGTATAGTGCGCGGAAAAACCACAAGCTCGTGCCTTTCAGTGCAGAATTCGAACTTGGCGCTTGAGGCAAAATCGTAATTGATGAAATTTTTGAAATTCTCCCACCGGAATCGTTTCAATCCGATAAAAATCAAGAAAGTTATGATTTTTTGAATGACAAAAAAATGTGCATCCAGATTTCTTTCTTTTCGGTCGCGCAGAATTTTCAGCTTATTTCCGTACGCATACTGTGAAGCGAGCCACAAACTGAAGTTTTTGGAGTACGTATTTAAAATAAAAATTTACCGAAAGCATACCAAAACTGAAATTTCCTTCTTTCGTAAAAGACAAATATACTTTCGCTTTGCTTTTCCATACACCCAAATTTCCACCTTTGCCTACTAGCGAGCTTGCCTTGTCTTTTCGACCTTTGTTCCCAAGGTGGCTCGTTTGTGGGTCTTTTTAAAAGTTTTGGAAAATGAAAGTAAAAAAGCAAGCCCAATGAGTAATTCCGACTAAGTATACAATATACACAATTATCAAGTTCACCTTCATGTCGAAATTAGGCATGCTCGCATTTTATCCACCGAATCTGCAAGTGAAAAATGAAAAGCCTTTGGGATTGAATTCCTTATTCTCTTTATGTTTATCTTATGCGATTAATTTCAAAATCATGCAGTTGTTGCTCTTAGGAAAGCCAAACAAGGTCTTGCTGATGCTGGTGAAAAGTCCGACCAACCATTGAGGAAAAATAGGTATCTCTTGAACTTCTCTTTCTGTTTTCTTTATCAATTAAGGTTTTAATGACTTTCACTTTGTTGTAGAGTCAAAAATGAGGTATTTCAGTTGTCGCTACCTCAAACAAAAGAACTTGAGAGAAAAATTATCCAGTCGAATGAGAAGAGAACCAAGTATAATTTTAGGTATATGTACCAAATTGGGTTTCTCTCAATCATACTAACGATTGTTGATGCTTCAGTCTAAAGTTGAACACCAAGGCCGCCCTCTTAAACAAATTGAAGGTGTAGAGATTATGGATTTTGAGGATAAAAAACCATGTTGAAACATCAACCATTGAACCAGCAAAGATGAAGAAGAGGTCAAAAACCCTTGGGGATGGACAAATTGTAGCCATAGGCTCCTCCACTTGAGTTGGGGAGTCGAAATAGCAACAAATGTGGAACAAGAAATATGTAATGCTGAGATAATAAGCTCTTTTAGTTCATTAACAAGAACTTCTAATGCGGCGAGGCGGGGAAGACTTGCAAGAATAGCACTCTAGCGTTCAAATCAGTGAATTTTAAGAGATGTAATTTGAGAATGAGAGTAAGATCGTACCTGTAATTACCACGTGATAAGTTTTTATTTGTCACACGTTTGAAGTCGCCCACGTCTAATCTGACATGTGACGTGAGAAACTGTCCTACTAAATATAATGGTAGGAGATTCTCATATGATTAGGATCAAGTGTCCAGTATCTCGAGGAGACTCCACCTGGCCATCCATTGGGCCATTAAAACTGGACTTATTGTTTTAGACTTTTGACCGAGTTTATTTGTATTTTTGTTCTATACAAAATATTACTATTATTGTTTGAAGGTGTTAAGTTTTGATTGTCATAGTTATTTGGACTATTTAATATGTAATTCCTAATTAAGGTCGTTAACCCTATACCTTATACTATATTCTTGTCACACAATTAAATCATTTTAAAACCAAAATATAATTTTCCCCAAATACTCATAAACACATTTGGTCATGAATGGTGTTATACTATCAATGAAAGCAACATATACAAAATTAATTATTCATTAGCTACAACTGTCACACCAAGGTCATTTTCTGGTGTCACTATACAAGAAAGCATCAAAATATTTTAGCACCAATTAGAATTTCATTAATCTTTATACTCTAAAATAGGTAGTAACTAAAGAAACTATTCCCATGTGGTTTGAGACCTGTTTGTCCCCACAAGAGCATAATCAAAATTAAACAATGTCTGGTAATTAAATGTAATTAAACGGCATAAACTGGCCAGGTTGGTGAAATCAGGTGAGGATGCTCTCATTTTGTATTTAGCTTTGGTTGTTTTCTTTGTCTTTGGTTGACAAACAATGGCATATGGACATGCCAAATGGAAAACAAGGACCACATATTTTTCAAACTTTTTTAAAAAATTGTTCTTAGTGATTAGGAGATAGTGTCACATGGTTTTGTTTTTGTAGTTTTGCCCAATCAGATTGATATCCTCAATTGATTATGTTAGTTGTGACTTGTATAAGGTGGTTGTGAAGAAAACCTGTCATTAGAGATGTTTCCTTACCAAACGTATTAGGGTTATCTTCTTATTTTCTGTCTTAATTGGTCCCACTTGTGCATTAGGTGATGAATTCTTTTATATTATGATAAAAGTTTTTCAATTCATATGGACATTAACACCATGCTGGAGAAAGAGATGTCTCACTGAGTTTAAGAAAGGGTCGACCCCAAGGGCAAGATTCACTGTTGCTGACAATGAACCCTTAAAACCTCAACTTGGATACGACACATGCCGACCTAGGTTCCATTCCATAACAAGTAGAAATCATCTTTAATCAAATTCATGTTATAGTATGTTGTTTAGGTAATTTTCTATTCTATAAATTGATAACAAATAATAAAGAATATCGAGACTTTTCTTAAATTGAGGATGTTATGAGTGATTAAAAATCGAAGACGTATGTATCTAAGCCAAACCAGATTTTTTTTTCAAATTGACTTTTTAAAAAGCCTATTTAACTAAAAATGGTAGGCCACATGTCATACAAAAAGTCTCTTAAGCCTAGTAGGCTGGCCTATTTAAATTATATATATGAATAATTTAATTATTATAATATTATATTCATACTTTGAAGTAAAATACAAAAATCAAGCTTAGTCATTTTGATGAACGGATGAAAATTAACTGCAAAAACTTTATGAACAATGTCATAAGTTATTTTCTTAAGTTCTTTCAAACAAATAGTATCAAAAAAATTATGTTAATAGGTAAACTTGAATAAGTCAACGCAAATAAGCATTTAGTCTTGATCTTTTAATTTGTTAGTCTATTTAAACATTAGTTAAGTTTCTTATTTACAAATGGTCAAATAAAATAGGCTTTTATGTAGGCTCTTAGGTCAAACAGACCTTCGAAAAGGCCAGATTTAGGCCTAAAAACAAGCTTTTGATAGGCCGCAGGCCAGGCTTAGGCTTTAAAATTTTTGACAGACCTGACTCAGGCTTGGCAAAGCCTAATTCGGCCCAGCCTATTTCCACCTCTAATCACTATATTTTATGACACTTCAAATTGAGTTAAAATTAAATAGAATTTAAAGAAAGATAATTAATTCTTTAAGGCAAGGCATTAATAATCAGTGACGAATTCAGAACAAAAGTGGAATTAAGAATGAGGTTTAATTATCATTCAAAATTGACTTGAAATAAGTGGAGTGGAATAGAGAAATGAGGGAGACATGTTGTATCACCTCCCCTATGCAAGTATGGCGGCGTAGAAAATCAACTAAGGGGAGGCGATACAACATGTCTCCCTCATTAGTCTGTTGGACTTGATACTTCACACACAAGAGGGGGTAAATTGTGTGGTTTGCAAAAACGTGGTTTTGAAAAAATTCATATTAAAAATAGAGTTTGAAAATATTAGGCAGCGGAAAGTAAATAGCAGAAAAAATTTCGAAATTTAAAGAGTTTAAGGAAAGAAGAAGAACACCAAGAATTATAGAGGTTCAGTCAAATCAAAAGGACTTACTCCTCCCTAGCTACAAGAATTGATCTTGAGAGTTTCCAATAATAGTTGAGAGATTTTAATAGGAAAGACCACTAGTGCATAAAGTACTTTTTACATCGGGCAAAAAGTGCTTTTTACATCGGTCCTGAGCCCGATGTAAAGCTAGGAAATGTAATAAGTCTGAGACATTTTACATCGGGCCAAGGCCCGATGTGAAAAATTAACATGACAGGCCCGACTCACAAACTCCCTTGTACAAGGAGATGATAGTTGATCTTCAACTAAATAATACAAGATGATGGATGTGGACATTTGCGTATTTTCTTCAATATATTGTTGAGAGAGTGAAACGGTCGATCTTCCTTCCCAAAGGTAGATTAAAGCGATTATCTTGTTTTCATAAACACGGACCTTGGAGCGATTAGTCTTCAAGATCCAAAAAAAATGAGGTAAATACTTTGGTTTTAGCCAGGCTAACTAAAAACTTATGAGATTTTAATCGGGCTGATCTTAAATCTGTGAATTTTTTAATATTTGACTGAGCTTTAACCTATCTTGGTTTTAGCCAGGATAACCAAGAACCTATGAAGATTTTAACAATGACTAATCCTCAACCAAGACTTGGACTGGTCACACAATCCCCAAATATAAGCTCTTATAGGATGAGCTTATAACTCATATAAATCCCTAAATGGATGTATTCAACCAAGGTGTATATGAAAGACTCCCTTGGTAAATTTTAAAATTTTATCTTTTTCATAATTATAGATATATCCTCGCTCACAAAGGCATTTGGCTAAAATATTTAATGAGAGAAAGTTAAATAAAACTTTAGAGACAGTGTGAGAGGTAAATTATCAAAACACAATTTTGGATTCCTTGAAAAGAGAACTGAGACCTTTATTTATAGGTAAGATGTTGGCTTAAAGAGGAATTTGTATTTATCGCATTTTACCGTTAGCTAATCGATTAGACCAAGTTGTTAATCAATTAGATGGTGCAAATATGCGATTGTAAGTTCTCAAAATGGAAAGTTGGGATATCTAGCCGTTGCATAGAATCAAGGCGCGTTCAAACTATCTTGGGTCTTAATTTTATGCAAATTTAATTGATTGAACATATGTTCTAATCGATTAGAAAAGTTAAATTTCCAGCATGGCTTATTTGAATGCTCTCAATTCATCTGATACAACTTCTAGATGTTTTTCAAAGTATTTTCTTTTGGAAAATCCTTTTGAAAAAGGTGTCTTGTGAGTGTGAGTGTGAGTGTGAGTGTGAGTGTGTGTGTGTGTGTGTGTGTGTGTGTGTGTGTGTGTGTGTGTGTGCGCGTGTGTATTTTAGTCTTGTGCTTTTATGAAAAATCTCATTTGTTTTTACATATGTTCACTCACTTACTAAAATAGGAGATTACTTCTTTTCTACAAGTTTTGCCATATATTCTTCTTTACTTTGACACTACTTGAGATCTCTTGATATGAGATTTTAAATTGTTTCCATTTAATTTTCCTTCATTGGATAGTCAAGTTTATCAAACCATAATACTTAGATCTGCATCTTTAATCGCTTAATCGTTCATGTTTGACTTATTGTTGAATGCAGTATAGGGCAAGCAACAAAAAAAAAGATTTGGAAATATTGATTCGGGAATTATCGTCCACAGAGATGGAGAGATGCCATTCAATAGTTTCTATGGTTTCGAGCTCGGGATTGAATGAGAAAAAAGTAAACAAAGATATAGACAGTAAAAGAATAAACACATTCTTAGAAGAGAAATAACTTATCAGGAATGTAAATATATTCACTCTTCACAAACATACACTTACCAACCCGTTATACTCAACCTACGATACTCATCTATGTTATCACGTATCTCTCACATAAGCGTCCATCTCTAGAGCACAAACGAGATCATCTCATAACTAAGGTTATCTCTAACGCGAAGTCGCGAGAACATCCGTATTCTCGCGTCAGCGATCTCTCGCGCGCCGCTCAAACACGAAAGCATTAAGTACATATACCCACAGTGAATGCTAGCTCTAAATCTATCTCTAGAGTTCAGAACCAACAGATTATCATCCTAGATAAGGATTCAAGAAGTTTATCTCTAAAGCAACCCAAATCCCCAGCATAGAGCAAAAATCCAGAACAACATCAACACAGATTTGTAAAGCAAGTTAAACATAACATTATAATCTGTAAATATACATAAGATTCAAGTAAATATACAAACAAAACCCAACCAAAGAGAAATACACAAAGAAGAAGAGAAATGAACCAAAAATCTCCCGGTTTGTCAGCTCCGGTCGAAGCTCAATCCATCCCCGATCATCCGTATGCAACCTCCGAAGTTGTTTTCTAAGCTAATCTACCCTAAGAATGAAGGTTTGATGATTTGGGAACAATTACCCCAAAACATAACCTAAAAATGTGATTTTTACCCCTATTTAACGAGCTGATATCTGTCATGGTCGCTCAGCGGAGGTACTCCCGCTTAGCGGCTGACAGCAAAAGTGAAATCTTGTTTTCACCGTAAATTGAGAACCGTAACTCCGAATTGCGTCCGGTTCGAAGCGTTGGAAAGCTTATTCAATGCTCTATCCAATAATGAATGAATGGAAACCAAAATGATGATTTTGGTCATCCTTATTTTGAGCCTATGGAAGTCCGCTTGACGGTGGCTAAGCGGGCTTGCACCAAAACTGCGAAATCGAAGCCGTGCCTCTGACACTTTATTCCTCAAGGCTCCAATAAGCATGAATACCTATAAAAACAAAGGAAAAACTATTAAATGGTATAAAAGTATATGAAAATACAACTACTCACAAAGTATACGTATTTATACACAAAACGGAGAATTATTCAAACAATATTAACAAAAGTATCGATAAGTGCCACTATTTACATACTCAAAACATCGACATTTTGGCACTTATCAAACTCTCCCCAACTTGAAACTTTGTTTGTCCTCAAACAATGTCAAATAAATCAAAGAATCAAAAGTAATAAACCAAAGAATTGTGAATCAACAAGTTTTGAAAACCAAAAACAAATGTATGGTTAAATACAAAAACGTATAAACAAAGTAAATACTTACCACTATCCTACAACGACAACATGTAAACGAAACAAATCCTAAGCACAAAAAGCATACAAAACATTCTAACACAATACATGCTCACATCATGAATCACACCTAGCAAAAATTCATCAATGGATGAAGAACACACAAAGGTGAAGGACTTTTAACACTCATCCAACAATCTTGCAAACAAAAGATTAAATTATGCATTCATCCAAAAATCACATTGAAGATACAAAAGCAAGAATCACAAGGACTTTTCAAGGTTGTAATGTGGCTTGGTTAACAAACAAAGGATAAGTCCTAAGGCTAATCAAAACAAAAACTTGCCTAAACCTAAGGGAGTGATCAATCCACCAAAGATTCAAACAACAAAATCTCGATTAAACTTCTTCCTTAACCACAAGTTTCTCAAACCAATCACAATACTTATTAGCACAATTATTAGCTTCTCTTTTCTTTTTGTTTTTCAAAACTTTTTCTCCTTTTTTTTCTTTCTTTTTCTTTTCTTTTCTTTTCACTTTTTTTTCTTTTTTTTCTTTCTTTTCAACCTCATATCAACAACCACATAAGTAACAACCATTTCTCTCCCCAACTTGAATTCAACCACACCATCATATGAATACTCCCTACTTTCTAAGGCAAGGTAAAAATTCATAACAAAAATCATGGTTGAGGGTTCAAGAAAACAAAGAAACAATCATCCATGCAAAAATGTGAACTAAACACTCAATGATAAGCATTTAGCAAAAACAACATGGACATTGACAAAAAGGCTCAAAAAGGGTTTACAAATGATCACGCACTCACAAGGTGAATTGACTATTTGGTTATGGTAGTTGTGCTCAAAATGAAACAAAATGCCTTGATCCTTTTCATGCTTTCATAAAATCAACATAAACAAAAGATTAAGCATAATAAAATCCAGTTAAAACAAAGATTGTGGCCTCCAGCATATGTAAACAATGGAAAGCTTCCTCACATTTATGGTTTGGGAACTAAAGTGATTCAATCAACAAGCAAGTAATGCAAAAGAATGAATGGTATGATAATTGTACAAATGAAAAGTTTCCTAAACATGCTATGTTATAGAAAGCGATAAATGAGTACCTTGAATTATACGCTTCAAAAACACTATCCTACCATACATCCGCAAGTTGAAACACTCAAGCTTTGGAAAATCACCTAAAAAATCTTCAAATTATCGAAAAAATTCGAGTACAAACAACCAACAAAAGAATTAGAAAAACAAAACTAATATATACTATTAATTAGCCTTGGTGAGAGTGGGAAAAATGAGTGAACCAAGTGGAATAGGAACCCCACTGGTACAAAGCAAGAAAACAGAATTTTACTGTCATCGCTTAGCGGAGCTAGGCTCGCTTAGCGGATGACAGAAAAACCAGAAAAATCATAACAGCAACAGTTGTTCTAATTTTCTTCCACTTCACCTAAATACCTCTTAAACATAAAAATAAACAAAATTTACAACCGCTGGGGTGCCTCCCAACAAGCGCTTGTTTTACGTCGTTAGCTCGACGCCTTTATTGTTTCGGTGTATGGAAAGTAGCTTCCTTCCGTCATGCCATGGTGATGTCTCACCGCGCAAGCCTAAAGAAAGTTTCCTAACCAACCACTCAACAAACGTTACGAGTACAAATATATACAACAATTATATAAACATAAAAGAAAACGTAAGTATACAATTATGTACACAAACCAACACATATATACAAGTATGAAACACATAACAATAACTATCATACAAAAAGTTAAAGTTGGTGAATGTTAACAAGTAAACATATACAAGTGAAAATATAAAAGTGAAACTATACAATATATACGTTATATACAAAGCTCAAGACCACGGAAACTATTGCGATGCAATTCAACAACCATCCCCGGCAACGGCGCCATTTTGTTGAATGCAGTATAGGGCAAGCAACAAAAAAGATTTGAAAATATTGATCCGGGAATTATCGTCCACAGAGATGGAGAGATGCCATTCAATAGTTTCTATGGTTTCGAGCTCGGGATTGAATGAGAAAAAAGTAAACAAAGATATAGACAGTAAAAGAATAAACACATTCTTAGAAGAGAAATAACTTATCAGGAATGTAAATATATTCACTCTTCACAAACATACACTTACCAACCCGTTATACTCAACCTACGATACTCATCTATGTTATCACGTATCTCTCACATAAGCGTCCATCTCTAGAGCACAAACGAGATCATCTCATAACTAAGGTTATCTCTAACGCGAAGTCGCGAGAACATCCGTATTCTCGCGTCAGCGATCTCTCGCGCGCCGCTCAAACACGAAAGCATTAAGTACATATACCCACAGTGAATGCTAGCTCTAAATCTATCTCTAGAGTTCAGAACCAACAGATTATCATCCTAGATAAGGATTCAAGAAGTTTATCTCTAAAGCAACCCAAATCCCCAGCATAGAGCAAAAATCCAGAACAACATCAACACAGATTTGTAAAGCAAGTTAAACATAACATTATAATCTGTAAATATACATAAGATTCAAGTAAATATACAAACAAAACCCAACCAAAGAGAAATACACAAAGAAGAAGAGAAATGAACCAAAAATCTCCCGGTTTGTCAGCTCCGGTCGAAGCTCAATCCATCCCCGATCATCCGTATGCAACCTCCGAAGTTGTTTTCTAAGCTAATCTACCCTAAGAATGAAGGTTTGATGATTTGGGAACAATTACCCCAAAACATAACCTAAAAATGTGATTTTTACCCCTATTTAACGAGCTGATATCTGTCATGGTCGCTCAGCGGAGGTACTCCCGCTTAGCGGCTGACAGCAAAAGTGAAATCTTGTTTTCGCCGTAAATTGAGAACCGTAACTCCGAATTGCGTCCGGTTCGAAGCGTTGGAAAGCTTATTCAATGCTCTATCCAATAATGAATGAATGGAAACCAAAATGATGATTTTGGTCATCCTTATTTTGAGCCTATGGAAGTCCACTTGACGGTGGCTAAGCGGGCTTGCACCAAAACTGCGAAATCGAAGCCGTGCCTCTGACACTTTATTCCTCAAGGCTCCAATAAGCATGAATACCTATAAAAACAAAGGAAAAAATATTAAATGGTATAAAAGTATATGAAAATACAACTACTCACAAAGTATACGTATTTATACACAAAACGGAGAATTATTCAAACAATATTAACAAAAGTATCGATAAGTGCCACTATTTACATACTCAAAACATCGACATTTTGGCACTTATCACTTATCATAGTTGTCATCATGGTAGTTGTCGTCATCAAAAGTATTTATCATATTACCTGCAAAACAAGGTTCCACATAGTCTCTTAGTCTCCCGTTAATTGGGGAGGACACTCGCTACATGGTTATGTCGCCCATTTTCTAGATAACTTACCCGATTTGCAAGAACTTTGCAAGTGGCATGTCTCGGTCCATAATGGTGCGAAGAGAGAGTCATAAGGGGGTAGTACACATTATTTTGAAAAATAGGGAATTACCTGTCTCATTTCCACGCTCCTAGAGGTGATTTCTATTTCATGGGAGTCTGAAATCCAAGCCTAGGAACTTCTTTATATACCTCAACCCTAAGGTTGAAAAGAGGGATCCAATTCATGATACACAAATACCACATACCAATTGTCACCTCCTTGTGTGAGCTAGCTCTAACCTTAAAACAAACCTTACAAACCTTTAACGGTCCTTAACCACTAGGGGTTGGAACATATGGTAATTTTAGCCAATACAATTTGTGCAAATCGTAGGGCCCATTAAAACTGACCTAGACTGCGCTCATAGTTACCCACCATTTTTTAAATATTCCCCTCAGGATTCTTAAACAAAGCTCTGAGACCCTTGTCAACCCCATCGTCAGGGGTTTTTCTAGTGGTGTAAAATCTAGCTCTTGCCATAGAAAATATGTCACACAGGTTTTGAAGGCAAACGTCACACCAACTAACATCACCAAAACCTTGGGAAGAGAACGAGAACCCAAAATCACCTTCTCTAATAAAGACGTAATTGGTGTTCTCCCCCACAATAATGATTAGGATGGAGTGTCTTCCAAGGGTTTCAGCTTGGCCCAAATGGCGTATAGCGTTCCAAGGTTCTCTAGTTAGTGTGCCAGGTGAACAGGTACAAGAAAATGGCCATGTAATGCTCGGGGGGACGTTTGGCTCAGCTGGTCATAAAATGCCCCATGCAGGCCGATACTCGAATTTTGGGATAGTGAGAAAATCAGGGGAATATCGAATGATATATTCCCTCTATACTAGGTCATGGCACTGTCTTTAGGGTGAAATTGAACAAGTTGCATTTTTCTGATCCTCTTGCTTCTAAAAATTTTAGAAGGACGTCAACCAGTTCCACGTTCTCGTCGGGGTCAATTATGTGGACCTATGTGCTTGCAAGTATCGTCAAGGTGATCTAAGGTGGTGAAGTTTATTGGTAGCAAAGTTGCAATCAACTATTTGGTTATTTGTTTTTGGGGATTGTCTTAGGAAGTCTTTGATTGGTTCGTGAGTTTTGCCAAGAAGAAAAACTCTTTTTTGGTTCATGAAGACCAGACATAAAAATCTTCATTACGGCTCCTGAGCTCAGTCTGGTGTAAAAGCTTTATCGGTTCGAAATTAGTCTATATACAATATCTTCTTAGTTCCTGAGTTCATCATGGTGTAAAAGCTTAGTTGATTCAATGTTATCCCGTGTAAAATCTCAATTTAGTTCAATATTATCCCGTGTAAAATCCCAACACGATTCATGGTCAGCCCGTGTAAAACCCTGGTTTAGTTTAGAGGAAAGTCAACTTAAAACTAAAACTCTGTTCAGAGGATAGACAGTGTAAAACTCTTACTTGGTTTGAGATCAGCCTGTGGAAAATCTCGATTTGGTTTGGAGGATATCCACTCTAAACCATGTTCATTGTTTAATTGGAAGTTAGTCTTTAAACTTTATTTCCTTGTATAAGGAGGTTCATGGACGCATCCTTCTAAAAGCTATTAAGATTAGTAGATACTCTCAAGAGGAATTCTTAGGGATAAGAGTAAGTTAATAGGTCAAACTTGTATAAATCTCTATTGTCCTTCTATCTCCTGTATCTCTTTTACTTTTTAGTCATTTTCTCTTCGTTGGATTTCCATCTATCTTTTATTCTATTGCTTATTACTTGATTGTTTTACAAAATATTTTTAAACTCTAATTTTCCAAATGACTTTGTTTTTGAACCAATGTTTTTCAAACCTCCATAATACACCCTCCTTCTTTTTTATGGAGTCGTGTGTTAAACAAGTTGTTCTGACATAGGTGCACATTCCTATTTATTTTTTGGACTTCTCATGGGATAGGGGTACTCTTTGATCAGTCTAGTGAAGGTATTTCAAAATGTAATATCTTCTTCTTCGATGTCCCCGACAACGACGCCAATTTGATCCGCTATCAGATACGGGTCAAAAACAAGTTTAGGAATAAAACGTAATAAAAGGGAAGCCACACTCAAATATCGTATCTCAAGGACTCTTGGAATTATTATTAACCTACTAAAATCAATTGGGGGTTTACGGTTCAGTTTAGAAAAGTGATTATAAAATAAGCTACTCTACTAATTCGGATTCCTACTCATCATCGATTACCATAGGTTTAATTCCCTAAACGGATTCTCAATCCTATTCGATTACAACACCGATTAAACAAGCTCAAAAGATATTATTTGAATTATGTTCCTGTTTGCCGAGTTAAGCATTCGGTTAGAGATAACGCGAATTAACAAATAAGCTGAGTTGAAAAGCGATTACAACTTAGGGAACACAAATATCAATCGAATTTAACAATTTATATCCTATAACAACAATTGAATAAAGAAAACGATTGCACATGAATTTAGCAAACGATTTATAGGAAAAACTTGAAAGGAAATTGAAATTTAATTGAACATTATAATAATCTCAAAGATTGAAACCTTAATACAGTAGATCAACTCCTTAGGTTTAGCTCTCTATGAGAGTACAAGCTATAATTTTCGGAAATAGTCCATGGTAATTTAGTATGGCAGCGAAATTTGTTATAAGTACTAAAAGGGAATTCGGACCCTATTGGCATCTAACCCGAAAACATAAAGAAAAGGACTCAATTCTAATTATTTTAACTAGTCTGGAATTTCAACTAATTATTTGACACTTCTTCACTCTGAATCAGCTTTTGACTTTAATATGAAATTCGTAGCTCTTTCTCTTAGCTTTCCAACGCCTATCAGAACGAGCCAATCCGATTCCCGTAACTCAAGTTATGGTTTGCACGATAAACTTGTATCAAACAACTGTTAATGCTGAAAATAAAATATGAATTCAAATTAAAGGCAAAAATAAACTTAAATCTAAAAATACAATAAAATAGTAAAACTAATATAAAAAAAACTAGAGAAATGTCTAAGTAAAACAGTGGAAGAATGTACATGAAAATGCACTGATCATCTTTGGAGGATGAGGAAAGTACAATTCTTTGGCAACAATGGCCTCTAGCCTTTGATCTTCCATGTTCTTGTTCGAAATGTATCGGGAGTGTTTCTCGGCTCGGGGTAATCGGGCCTATGCTTTAGGTTACCCTTAGCCCTTCCTTGCTGTTAGGGCGAGTTGTCAATGTAGTTAGTGATCACGTTGTGCTGGATTCTGGGAGGTTGGAAATGGGGGTAATTTGAAATTTTAACCTCTCCAAGTTGTTTGTTTTGGAGCTCAAAAAGTGTTGATTACCTGTTAACTACCGCCGATAAGTCTATAAGTAAGGTGTTCAATTCATCATTTGATATTCGGCCCTTTATGAGTAAGTTGCAAAGTGTGTTATTTCTCACTTAGGGTGAATCCACGTTAGTGACCACATGAGTTTAGAGCTAGTCGTTTAAAAGAAAAGGTGTGGGAGCCTTGTTTGCCCGAGCTCATTGGATTTGGCTTATTGTGCTAGATGATGAAGTTGTAAGACCCTCATCTTAATGCGGGCTCCTTTTTACGACTGCGCTCGCCGCGAATCATGTATGGTTGAAATTGCAAGTTGGTCTTCTTCCCTAGTTTTCCATTTCTTGAAGTTTGAGAAGGTGGTTGGAACGTTATTTTATGTTCCCACATACGATACTGATGTTCCTTTCGATAAGGAAAATTCTTCTCAAAATAGTCAAGTTTTGATTGTCACCAGTATGAGGATCGTTCCTATCTTGGTTGTTGGTTTGATTCTGTGGGGGTTATACCTACAAATAGTATGACGCTCAAGTCAGTGATTGTCAAATATGAAAGGTATAAAATTTTATAGAATTTTGTGTACCTTGATTTGACATATGTTCCTTTTTATAAGGATTTGATTAGGGTTTCTACAAGTCTATTAGTCTACGTCCCTTAACTTCACTCATGATTGTCCAGGGTAACAAGTGTCAATATATAATTTATTATGTTATCTTACGGTCTTAATTTGGTTTCCTGCCTGTATCAAGTGCTTTTAAAGACATTTTTATACCTATTCCACATGTCCTAGAACCATCATCTTTGTAACCAATATTGAAACAGATATTTTGCCTTCTTCTAACGCTATTGTTCTAACATCATTCTTAATACAAATATCTTCACCTTTTGAACTTTGTGATTACGTTGGGCTCCCTTTTAGTGACCAGGTTTTAGGCCAACTAATCATTATAGGAATCTTAGAATATATAATTCTCACATTCATGAAGACATTAATTGTGTGCTTTGATCCATGATGATGATTTAAAGATGGCCTAATCCACCGAGACTAACTATCTCTTTCTCAGTCGTACTCCTTTCTTGATTACTATTGATAGAGAAACTATTATGAAAAAAATAGAATGTGCGTGACTCTCGTCAAATCATCACTACCATCTATAGATGTTATTCATACCCATTTACAATAACACTTTTTTTTTATAGATGTTATTCATACTTCTTTACAATAACACTTTTTTTTCATAGATGTTATTCATACTTCGCAATAAAAAAATTTATATATAGATATTATTCATATCCCTTCACAGTAACTCACGGCCCTAATCATTTTATCTATTTAATTATTCTTGCACCACAAAATATGTTTTCAGAAAATTCCAAAGCCTATAAAAATACTAATGCACATAAATCGATTAAATCAATGACTTTGTACCAATTCATTAGGACAGGATGGAAGAGAGACGTTTCAATTGCTAAGTCATTTTTCTTCAATTTCTATACTTGGCCACCCTTTATCAGCTTGTAACTTGACAAACTCAGCCAATATCTTGATATCTTCATCTTCCAAACGAGCTCCAAATGTACACTGCCCTCGAGGCTTGCACTCTTTACCAAATCCCTACATGAAACTAAAGAATCTCAAATGTGCGTTTGTGAAAATGTAAGCCCCTAAACATAAACTATGAAGGATGAAGGATAATCATTAAGACAAAGAGTGCATTCTAAATTCTCAAGTCTATACAACAGAGTTGTTTTAAATTTTTGGAGATTCTGTCTAGATAAGCTACTGTTTAGTCATGGCAAAATAAATAGAAGCACTATTTAAATACTATTTAAGTACGATTTAACCTGACAAATATCTTGTAAGCTCCTATTTAATTATAGTTCAACCCTAAAAAATTTGAAATTCTGTGCAGTAGTTATCGCCTTACATGCCCTCAAAAAAGGTCGTACTAAACACTTATAAGATATCTTACCGGCATTCTTCCTTTGCCATAGTATGTGACGCGGTGGATTTCTTCTTCTGTATCAACTCCATTTCTGTACAGCAACATCAAAAGAAAGAAACATTGATTCATGCCTTCACTTTAGGCCAGAGCAATTCACAGTGAGAGTTCTCAGGTTTCTTCACTTACCTTTGTAAATCCTTTGTGAATAGAGTTGATCCCTGTAAGAAAAAAAATTAATTTGTATTTGCTAGAACATTAAGAGAAGTTATATTGAAGAGGATGATGCTTACTGGTTGTATAATGTTTCCACCTGCATCGTGACATCCAATACACGTTTGTTGGAACAAGGAGGCTCCTCTTAGGATATCTATGGTTTGGGCACTTGAAACTGTAGAACAAGAAGCTAACAAATATTAACTTCATGCTCCAATAACATTTATTAGAACATGGACACCGGAAATATTATACTGACACATCGATATCGATATCAGGAATAATTTAAAAAACATCATTAATAATTTTTAAAAATAAATAAATTAAACATAATCACCTATCTATGAACCCTGACACAGCCACATTTCAGAGATTTCATTTCTAGTTTGTACAACTAAGTAAATGTTATTACTAAAAAGTAAAACAAACGAAGAACTGATTGGCTGGGCTAGTAATGCAATTTGAATAAAAATGCAGGGGCAATTTAGTATTTTTATAGCAGCTAACCTGGAGGGACGCAAATAGGAGAAAAAAGCAGGAATGCAGCCGCAAGAGGAGGAGCCAGGGTTTTGAAAAACTTGACTTGTTTTGTCTTTGTAGGAATGAGCTTCAACTGGTTCTCTTCCTTTTTCAAGTTATCCTGTAATCAATCTCTTAAATTACTATTTTTATGAGGCTGAGGTCGCATGCATCATCATTCATGATTACATATGAAGATTAATTGAGAGAAGCAAGAGCATTGTACCTTAACGGGGATGAGATTATTGTAACCAGTACAACCGGAAATTAAGCAACCATGCTTCATTTCGTTTCTTATCTAATATGAACTATGCGGGCACATATAGTCCACTTGTTATAGAATGGGATAGATGTTCCTTTGCAATGGCCATACCATAACATAACTACATAAGTTACCTCTTCCACGTGGATGTAGTCCTATTTTGAATCTATTGATAAAAAATTTATAAATATTTTTTTTTATGAATAAAAGAAAATTTACTTTTACATTCATTAAATTAAATAAATAATTTATTTATTAAGATTGTTTTAAAATTTTTAAAATATTTTTTTATAATAGAGACCATATAGAGTAATTACCTAAAGATACTACTTCAAATAAATTAAATATATTCATTTGATATAAGGATAAAATAATTTTGTTAATTAATTACGATGGATTAGCTCAACATGATCCACTAGAATAACAATGGCCCAACATTAGAGAAAAGGACTCAAAATTCAAGTTTAGAGACATGGGATCTAAGAGTATTCTACTTGTCACCCCCACCCCCGAAATATTATATGGCACCCCCTCATCTTTCTTAATTCTATAAATACTCTTTCTCAAAAAAAGAAAATAATTTTTGAATCAAATTTTCGATATAGTTAAAAAATTTTCGGTATCACATAAACGTCCGGTAGTTCATTTGAAATTTCCGGTATCTTACAAAATTCTCTAGAAATTTCAAAAAATTTTGAAAATTTCAAAATTTACCAGTCTATACCAAAACTTTAGTTGATAACTGAAATTCCCAGTAATGTATTTTGTCAAATTTTTTGGATGATCAGGATTTTGCCGACAGTTTTATAGGGCTATGATTTCATCGACAATTTTTGTATGGTCTAGAATGAATCCAAGATTCTATAAATAGTGGCATATGTTATATAGAAAGACATCTTTAAAAATGTCTCTTCCTCAATTCCTAATTAAGACAGAAGTGTATTTCAACGGAAACAATCCTCCTGTTGAGTTCAAGCATCCGGATGGAACCTGATCAGCCTCCACCGGAGCAGAAACTCTAGCAAGTCAGCGTCGGGGTGCACCGAACTGCCCATGTCCCTGTGCCTGCTCAGTCATTCGTTTCCGATGAGAATAGGTCTAAGCATGTCGTACAACCCATAGTTGTGAAGTCTCTGCCTCAGCACCTCTAGAGGCAGGTGTCGGTCTATTAGCGGTTCTACCGGCAATGGTGTTGTCCTTTCCTCTTGTCCTCACTGAAAAAGAAAGGAAAAACAAAAAAATAGTTATAAAAAATGATATGGAAGATATTACCGAAAATTTTAAAATTTCTGGAATTTTTGGAAATTCTAAATTTTTTGAAAAAGTATTCTGGAAATTTTGAAATTTTCGATATCGCTCAATTTTTTTCAAAGAATTTCTGGTATGATTGAGAAATTTTCGGTATGTCACTTACAATTTGCAATTAATTTTCGGTATCGCCCTAGAAGTTTCAAAAAAAAATCAATTTCAATTGTAAAATTGTGAAATGGTGAAAAAATTGAGTAGGGTTATATTTAACTTTCACTTGTTTGGGGGGGGGGGGGGTCATATATATAACTTGGGGGTGGCATGTAGAATCCTCGTGATCCAAGCATGTTGGGAAAGGATAAGTCTAACATATGTCTTTTTGCTCGGTTATATTATATGAAACTCTTGATGTGGCATTAACGGTTTAAAGGAATTATATTTGACCTTCACTCTCCATGTTACATAGAAAGGAGGTTGGATCACACCTTAGTAATTAAAGGTTATAGAGAGAGAGATAGAGGATTCATAATCCTAAACACTTTACGTCCTTAGTACGACACTCAGTTGACTGGAGATAAACTATCAGCAGTATTAATTCGAAGCTAGACAGTCCCATTTTACAACTTCTCACTTAATCTCTATCCAATGACCCTTCTACCTAGATCCTCTCTAGATATGGAATATCCTCATCCCACTTCCTAACACCGCAGTGATGTTGTACAGTTCCCCAGTCTCAAGAGTTGTAGCAACGACCTAAGATCCAACATTCTAATTACATAGACAAACAGTTTGGAAGACATACTTCCATGATAATCCCTAGCCAAGACTCTTGACTATGAACCCTAACTTGGAGTTACTTCAAAGTTTCCTCCAAGAACAATACACCTCTTACCTACACACTTCGAGGTTCACATAGGTAACATTCCCACAAGCCGGGAGGTTTACCTCGACAAACCCTAACGAATAAATCTTTTCTATTCTCGGTTGTCTCTCTAAACTTAGGTTACAATGCTTCTATTTATTACCTATACCTAACTGGATTTGGGCCTTCAATCATGACTTATTTGTTGTTACAATAATAGCAGTTACTTCTGCTACAATCAAGGTCTTCAATTTGTTAGTTTTCGTGAATATCTCCATATTTAGAAACTATATAATCTTCAAATATTCTGATTTGATTCTTTTGATTTATTCCTCAAATCTTCTAAATAATTCTTCATACCTGTTACGTATATATACCTTTATTTTATTTGCATATTATCCCTGAATATTATGCATTCTTCTGTAGTAATTAAATCACACAGATTTAATTAAAACACTTCACTTCAGCTCAGGCATAATGTCGCAACATCCCATGTGACATGTTATTCCAGATGTTGAATTACTTCAACATAACATGTTATTTCATTTTAGTGGGACTTCTTTGTTGTACCTGTTTTTCTTATTTATTACATTATCGATATTCTTATTTGTTTTACAAAAATTAAGCCAATCCTAAAAACAGAGAACTAACAACGATCAATTAATTTTTTTTGAGGTTTTAAGGGTTTGCATTTTCCGATTGACGGTGCTTGAAGTGGTAGGAATTTTCGGAGATGCATCTCCAAAAAAATTCAATGTTTACCTAAAAACCGGAGATGCATCTCTGGAATAAGTATACCTGCAGTCTTTTTCCTTTTTTGAACACGAGTCATTGTGTAACGTTTGTCTTATCTGTTTATAAGAGATATGGCTGACAGATAATCCATATTGAGACACGGTAGGATTGCACAACATGCATCTGTTCGGAGGGAAAAAGTCAACCATCCCAAGCTCCTATTACCTCTAGATAGGTTGATGCGGAGGCGGCTTTAGGTTTCAGGGCTCATGTATCTCTGTCTTCTTCTTTGTCCTCTTGTAGTAGGCGAGGTTCCCCTGCTCATATCTCCCCGCTTCTATCATTCAATTAGACACACGAGTTCACCTATTCAGGTAACTAAGGCATGAGAGACATCAAAGTCCCAAGCGACACCTGAGGTACCCCAGTCCCAGGCCACACCGGCGGTATCTAATGCATCATAGTCCTAGGCGACACTTGAAGCGTCATAGGTATCTGAGTCCCAGGCGATAATTGATGCATCACTGGCCCAGACGACACCTGAGGCATCATAGGAATCTAAGTCCTAGGCGTCACTTGATGCATCATTGGCCCATACCAAAGGCCTCACTTGCGACATCTTAGGATTTTGGAGGAGGCCCTTCAGACTTATCATTGTTGCCTCTTTACTCGAACGATGTTGCCAAACATATATGGGACGAAGAGGTAAAATTTAGTTGGAATTATTCATTTAAAACTGTGTTTGTTTTATTATTAACTTTTGTTTGTTTCAATAATTCTTATTAAACCTTGTATGCAGGAACATGATCCGCTAAAAATCATTAACGATATGCTGAAGATAACTCGCTTGGAAGAGCCCAATGAGTTATGGTTTTAGGAATTTTTGTAGCAATTGGGGTTGCGTGATTTGAGCAAGAATGATTATACTACAATTAACCATGGTATAATTAATGCTTTTGTAGAGACATGGCATGCGAAGACATCATTCTTCCATCTACCACATGCTGAGAAGTTTATCACACTGGACGATGTCGCGCGTCTGTGTCATCTTCTAGTTAGGGGGATTTTTATATCATGGGAAGTGTGACAAAAGAAGAGGGACTGAAGTTGATGGTAGAATGCTTAGGAGTTGAACTAAATAGTGGTGTGAAGGAGTTTCACAAGACTTGCGAGACTCATGCTAGGTTTAGCTATTTGTAAAAGGTGTTTGATAATGAGATAGCGAAAGCACATCATGCAGATGATGGTAATGTCGAGCAGGTAGGGCAGCACAAAGCGTATGTTACGAGAGCATACCTATTGTATTTGGTTGGCACTGCCATTTTGTGGACAATAGTGCCACTTATGTGGATGTCATTGTACCTTCGGTACTTTGAGGACTTTGAGCAGACCCATGAGTACAATTAGGGAGCCGTTTGTTTGGTCTACTAATACTCTAAGTTACATGAATGTTGTATATGGAACAAGAAGTAGGTGACAAACAATATCACACTTTTGACGGTAACATTTCCCGGTCTTCTATTGCTTGTGTGTCATTTTGTTAATTATTGCAATACCGTTACTAAATAATGATTCTTGTTTTCAGGTCTGGATCCTAAAACACTTCCCACGCATCTCTGGTTGGTCACTCGAGCCGACTTACACTGAGGATGAGCTGTGTGCTTCTACATTCGTCCAACTCAGAGAAAACAAGGCAACAAAGCCGTTTAGAGTGTATATGACAACTTGATCTTTGAGGATATACTTCCATATATACGTCAATCACCAGATGTGGTTCTCTTTGATGACATTGTCTTATACTCTGGATGGTTGGCTTACGGGTCGCGTATGAAGGCTCGTCATCTGCCTGAGCGCGTCATGCATCAGTTTGGCTTCATGTAGTATATTCCCAAAGATCTTTTCGTATCTACTACTCCTACTCTGAAGCGTATAGATATGGATGCAAAGTTTGATGATTATATTAATCATCTGGTACCAGATAAGGCACGAAGTACCATAACACCGAACAACTAGAGCTACATAGACTATTATACGTCTGATGGTTCTTCCGGGTGTCACATTCTTATGTGATACAGGATGCTCTAAGAGACCCACATAGACCAACTCATCAGTAGATACTAAAGGAGAATCAAGCTCAGGCTGATCATGCTAATTATGTCTTGTCTAGGTGTCGTCAGATCATGAAGATTGGGAAGGTGCATATTGATGGATGACTCATTCTGGATGGCTCTAAGGCGAGGGGTATTATAGATGCCATGATGACGGAGGCTCGATAGGCTCTATAGTACAGGAGCAGTGTAGAAACGTGGGGAGACGAAGGCGAAGCCGACTCATAGTCTGTCATACGCAATAGATTATTGTATTTGTACTTTTGATACATTTTGAATTGTATTTTGTTTATTGACTTCAGTGTAACTTTTGGATTAAATTTGTGTAATCTTGAGTTATAACTTTACATATGTCGTTTTATTCATATCGTTATTATAGCCAAATCTTAGAATATGATATAACATTATTTGATATTAGAATCATTCACAAATCGACCACATTACATATATGTATCTCCAGAATAAATCTGACGATAAAAAAAAATGGTGCGCCTAAAGATATATCTCTAAAAAAATTAAGACTTTAAAATAAATAGTGGTGATTATACGAAATTCTCATAATTAATGGTAGGGGTGTTCAAAACCAAACCGGCCCAATAGAAAACCGCAAAACCGAACCAAACCAAACCGAAACCGCAAAAAACCGCATTTGGTTCGGATGTGTTTGGGCCATTTTTTAACAAACCGCGTGGTTCGGTTCGGTTTGCGGTTTGTATTTTACAAACCGAACCAAACCAAAACAAACCGCATTATGTTACAACCCCCAAACTCCAATTAACTTATATCCAACCCAAACTCACACCTATTATGCCTTAACCTTACGATTAGAAATGATTTTCTCTTCCCCACGCTTAAGGTTTCAGTTTAAGTCTTCTCAAATCTCTCCTAGCGATATTGCACCTTCTTCTCATATTTTTTTCCAAATGCATATCACATGTTCTTTTCTAGTCTTTCATCTCTTAAGTTCTTTCCTTTTCATCTTATTATTTTTATTCTACTATTCTCTCTTCCAATTACGTTTTTAATGTTCATTTTCTAATCTAATCGCATCTCTTCTGCTCTTTCTTTTTCATCTTCTCTAATATTTCATCTCCTTTTTTTTATATTTCATTATAATGTTTTTGATATTATTTTATGCTACTATTTTATGTTTTTTATTCTACTTTTATCTAATATTATTTTTGTATATTAAATAAAAAGTTGTTATCCAAATATGATGAATTTTATTGTTATTTGATAACGCATAAGTGACTAAATACAAAGTTATGTTGTCATCAATATGTGTATGTATGGCTCAATAAATTTTTGTAAAAAAAAACCGAACTAACCGAACCAATCCAAACCACATTGATTTGATTTGGTTTGGTTCGGTTTTATTTCTAAAAGCCAACCGAACCAAACCGAACCGCACACTATTTCCTCTTGCGGTTCGGATGATTTTTTACGTCAAAACCGCACCGCGAACACCCCTAATTAATGGTGCGGTTTGGTGCTGCTTTTCTCAAATTCAACTTATAGTTATAATTAAAAACAAAAAAAAACAATATAAATATGAAGGTGAATTCTTATTTACCCATCTCAAAAAGGTGGGTAAGGTTACCTTTAGTGTAAAATACATTGAAAACATCAAACAATTGTTCTATAGGATAAATAATTAAATACATACAAATTAAATGGTGTCATCTGATTGGTAGAATGTACACTGCCTATCTTTTTATGATGGGTAGAGAAGTTGTCCCAATTATGAAACTGTGAAAAAAAAAAAAAAAATAGAAAGTAAAGTGGAGACATCAAAACTTAGTTAGATATCTTTTTCAAAGAATAAATAGTATTTATTAGAATAGCGAAATCCACGTAGAAAGTCTGACACAATTAGCAATCATCCAGCTCAAAGTTTTATCCATCTCCATAATCCGTTTCATTCCTTCCTTCTTCCTCGCTGGCGTATTCAACAACACCTTCCCCAAATTCAAACCCTAATCCCAATTCAACCAATTTCATCATTCTCATTAGGGTTTCCATTTGTCGATGACGATGTTGTTGGAGGACGTCATTCGATCCATCGAGCTATGGCTGCGTCTCTTGAAGAAGCCCCAATCCCAAACCTACGTCAACCCTGATCTCGATCCTGTGTTATTGGTACCCGGCGTTGGTGGATCAATCCTTAATGCTGTTAATACCGACGGTAGCCAGGAAAGGGTTTGGGTTCGGTTTTTATCCGCTGAGTATAAGCTGAAAACTAAGCTTTGGTCACGTTATGATCCTGCTACTGGTAAAACTGTAACGATGGATCCAAAATCGACTATTGTGGTTCCTGAAGATAGGCATGGACTCCACGCTATTGATGTTTTGGATCCGGATTTGGTATGTGTGTTTTAATTTTGAACTGAGTTGTTGTGTGAATTGCATTGCTGATAGCTGAAGAATTGATTGTTGAACCATGTATGTATTCGTTTTGTGATTCAGGTGATTGGAAGTGAGGCTGTATATTATTTCCATGACATGATAGTTCAAATGCAGAAATGGGGGTATCAAGAGGGGAAGTCACTTTTTGGCTTTGGATATGATTTTCGACAAAGCAATAGGTAGTTAACTAATCGTAAACTGGAACAGGAACGGTTAATGATAATGATTTGATTGAACTTGAAAAATGAGTCCATTCCCTTTTCATTACTTACCCAAATTAATTTAGCTTAATTTTTTTTGGACATTCCATTCTTTGTATCTTTATATTTTATGAGACTAGCAATGTTATCAAATTTCCGCAATTTCGGCGCTATGGCGTATATACATGGCTGTTTTTGGGCTTGCCGCAATGGCGAATATCGGCCAGTATTGCGGGGTTTTCCGCTATAACGGCGCCACAAAGCGTCTGGTATGGAGGAATTTTGGCTCTCCGCCACTGGAGATTAGTTCATTTTGTCTTTATGCAAGATAAAGTTAGATTCTATCTCATTTTTATAATAAACTCTGACCCTGTTTGTTTAAATAGCTAAATTTGTAGTTTAGTGCCTGGAAAACGCTCATGTATAAGCCATTTCAAGACCAAAATATAAAATAAATTTAAATTGGTTTTTATATAAGCTATACGCTATTTTTATCAGCTATCTTGCAGTGAAAACAACTATGAAGCCATAAGCTTTTTTTATAGGTTCTGTCAAACCGTCTCAGAAGTGCTTATGTCTGTAGATAGATGCTTAGATGACAATCTAAAGAGGCACTTCATTGTTAATAATATTTGTATCCTGTATTTATATTTGTGGTTATTTTTACAAAAGCAATAGTGTTCTCAGGAAGTTGTTATCTGTCAAACAAGCATACCCTAAAGTAGACTAAAATTTTGTAAATACTTTATCTGAATCGCCATCGCCAAATTGTTTTTTTGTTTTGTTTTGTTGTTAAATTTCCCAGTGATATCATTTTCCATAATCCTAAAGATAAAGTCGTTAACAATTGTGATTATTTTCATTCAGGTTGCAGGAAACAATGGATCGGCTTGCTACGAAGTTAGAATTAATTTATAATGCTTCCGGAGGGAAAAAGATAAATCTCATAAGTCATTCTATGGGTGGTCTTTTGGTGAAATGTTTCTTGTCCCTGCATAGTGATGTAATACATACATCAAGCTTCCTAAATCAATTTTACTTTATTTTGTAGTTTTCTTTAACCTTGTCATTTATATCCATCAAAACCTTGGATGTTTTTCACTGCTGATATGTAAAGTTCGCAATTTTGTTGTCGTTTGCAGATTTTTGAGAAATATGTTAAGAATTGGATTGCAATTGCTGCACCATTCCAGGGTAAGAAATATTCTATTCTGTATATACTCAGAAGATCAGAAGTAAACATTAAGGATATTTGACGAATATGATTCTTCTAGCACTTCAATGCAATTTGTAAAGCTGGGACTGTTGGAAATTTGATTTCCTTAATCTTATTAGAGAGAGCAATGTCATCTGTATGCGGTAGAGAGTAAATAGTTGATGCACAAAAATTTGCATCAAAAGGAGGGTTGTTACTTGTTAAAATATTGGAGGAAAAATAATAAAGAAAAGGAAATATAGTTTATTTATGGCGTTTGTTACCATCATGCCTTTTAATGGTAACTCTTCACGTTAGCTCAATTCTTTTTCGCATAATTTCTTCTGTTTTGAAACTCTTCAGATTCTCTCTGATTGGTTTTTATATCATCTGCCTTCTTGCAGCTAGATAGAGTTTTCTTAAATCATTTTTTTACCATCATGACGTAGCTGTGTGTTGTTATGCAGGTGCACCTGGATGTACCAATTCTACCTTTTTAAATGGAATGTCATTTGTGGAAGGATGGGAGCAAAACTTTTTTATTTCCAAATGGAGCATGCACCAGTTGGTACTGATCAATTATTTTGGCCTTCTGAATTTGTGTGTTAACTTCAATTATTAGTGCAACCAATCCCTATTACAGGGACTTGTCATAGTCATCCTACCTTTCTCTTGTGGTATATATTATTATCTCTGATATCTGTTGGATACAGATATTTGAGGGTGCTGAGTATTTAATACTTGTATGATTTCTGAGTTTATTCGACTGTCTCAACAGTTTATCCTTCAGTGATATAGCTGTGCAGAGGTATTAAATGTTAATTGACCAGCATGAAGGAAAAGGAAAATACTGATGAAATCAAAGCCAAAAGGCAAAATAATTAAATGATAATCAAAATTCACAATCATTCTTTTGATTTCTATGCTCATATCAAAAGCAAAATAGTATGCAGTGACATAAAGCACAAGAAAAAAATATAATCTAGTCTTGGCTACTATTATTTATAGTTTGTACAAGTTATAATATTATAGTTATATATAGTTTTTCGTGCATTGATCACTTGACATTGATTGCCCCATTTGTATTTTCCATGTATTGTATGATGCAGTGTTCTCTGTTATAATGTTTTTCTTCTTTCCTATGCGCAAGATTGTATAAACATAATGAAGTGTCTGTTATAATGTTTTTCTTCTTTCCTATGCACACGATTGTATAAGCATAATCTTGCATGTGTATTTTATTTTAATGTGCGCATTTTGGTATGAACTTATAATACATTTTGAGCTTTTTCTTTTGGGATTTAGATGCATTGGTTTTCAAAATTACTTAATGAAGATTGTTCCGTGTCACAGCTGATTGAATGTCCATCGATATATGAACTGATGGCCTGTCCTAATTTTGATTGGCAACACATTCCTGTTCTGGAATTGTGGCGTGAGAGACTTCATTCAGATGGGAAATCTCATGTTATTCTTGAGTCATATCCGCCATGTGATACTGTCGAGGTTTTGAAGCAAGCTCTTTTAAACAACAAAGTGAGTTACAACTTACAAGCTCTACCTTGCTCAGCTTGCAGTTTACTTGAACTTAGCAAATATGATTGGGTTTAAATAATGTATTGCAAAACATTTTTTGTTCAAATTCCACTACACTATAACTGCTATTTGACAACACTGGCTGGAAATACATTTATATGTTTGAGAATAGATATGTTACTATTCAAGACATAGTTGTCTAGGATATTTAGTTGTATGCACCTTAATTTAGATTGGTTTGATGTCCAGCTTAATTATGATGGTGAGGAATTGGATCTGCCCTTCAACTCAGAGATTTTGGAATGGGCAAACAAAACACGGGAGATTCTATCTTCTGCCAAACTTCCGCCGGGCATTAAATTTTACAATATTTATGGGACCAATCTTCGGACGCCTCATAGCATTTGGTAATGTCTCTATCAATTCACTGGGTCATACCGCTTTTGCCCTTAGATTGCGTATTAATTGCACTGGGATTGGTCTAGTACATTCTCGTAGATATTTGGTATTCCTTTTAATATGTGACCGTCACTTTACATGACAACTATTCTGCAGCTATGGAAATGCAAACAAGCCTGTTTCAGATCTGCACGAGTTACGTTATTTACAGGTACATTTGTAATTGTTTCAATTTCCAAATATACATTCATATGTATTGGTGCATCTTACCTATCTAAGGGTAGCCAAGGCCATATGGTTCAGTGGACACATTATTGATTCCCCTAGTTTGCAGTACAACTTTTTATCCGTACTTCCTTTGGAAAAAGTCTGGCCAATTTGCATATGTGATTTGGTCCTTATTTTATAATTTTTTTTAATTAGTTAAAAAAGCTTGTGTGTATTTTGATTCCCCTAATTTTTGTAATAGCTTTTAAGCCTTCAAAATCATCTTGAATTCGGAATGCGGCAACCTCTTCTCTTGCCTCAACTTAAATCTATAACTACTTCAACTCATATCTATTTCCTTTGTTTTATCTTCTATTTCGTATGTGCAGATTTTACTTTATTGTGTTGTGTAACATCTGTGTAAACTACTACCTAGGCATTTCATTTTCTTAGTCTACAAAGTCTGACTTTATTTTATAATATTCAGCCCAGATTGGTGTGTGTTGATGGTGATGGAACAGTTCCAGTAGAGTCAGCTAAGGTTTGTTAACTCTCCTCATATCTTTATGCAATTGGTGATTTATTGAATCTAAGAGTGTCATGAAAGGTATTCTTAGGTTTCCAATCTTGTACCATTTTTCTTGATGTTAAACCAATTAAGTTATTTCTACAATTGAAGAAAGAGTCTGGCTAAACTGTCATCATGCATCTTATGATCAAGTTTAGTTATGTGGGAAAATTTTATTTGCTAATAGAATTTGTGGATGTTCTACTATTTACCATAATTTCACAACTGTATTTGAAATTCCTTCCACTTTTTTTATCACCCGTGTCATTTGAAGAGACACTACTCTGCTCATGAGATCACATTTCTGGTGTAGGTTCTACAGTAGTACTCTTTTATAAAAAAAATTACAGTATATGCTAATTAATTCCTCTTAGGCATCCTTACACGTCTGCGCTTTTTTCTGTCCATTTACCTCTAGTACATCCACCATTATCATAAAATACTGTTTGTTTTAATAATGCTTTATCTTTTGGCCTTGTATGCAGGCTGATGGCTTCGATGCGGAGGAAAGGGTTGGAATCCCAGGGGAGCATCGAGGAATCCTTTGTGAGCCTCATCTATTCAGGATTCTCAAGCACTGGCTGAGGGCAGGAGATCCTGATCCCTTTTACAATCCTGTCAATGATTATGTGATTCTACCCACTGCTTTTGAAATAGAGAGGCATACCGAAAAGGGTCTAGTAGTAACATCCCTTAAAGAGGAATGGGAAGTTATTTCCAATGACCAAGATGGTCAAAGTATTACTGGTGATGAAATTTCCTTGAGCTCAATATCAGTTTCGCAAGAAGGAGCCATTAAATCGCATTCTGAGGCTCATGCTACTGTCTTTGTTCATCCTGGTAATGATGGTAAACAGCACATTGAACTGAATGCACTAGCTGTTTCAATCGATGCCTCATGAACCGTTCGTGCACGTGAACATGGTGGGAATACTTGATGTATATTTGTTTGTGGCCAACATCTCTGTATATATAAAAACATTCATATGATGCTGCCACCATATTCCTCAATGTTCTATGCTGTATAACTTGTCTGTGTCAGTTGTGATAAAATAATAACTTTGTGAAGAGTGGCGTGCTATTAATATTTGTATCAGCCTATGTACAAAGTTCAATGGAAAAATTATATTTATTTGCTTCACAACTTTTTCTATTAATATCTTTTATGTTTTTCATTTTTTGTTATCCTATGGAATAACTATTGGAACTGGAAGGAAAATGAGGATCTGTAACTTGAACTTTCTTAAACTAATTCAATCCTTTGATATAATGATCAGGGAAGATAGTTGATGCTGATGACTTACAGCACTATACCAGTTATGTTTGCTTTTAAACATCTGAGAAATGATCATAAAATTTAACTAGGATAATTTTCATTAAAAATAGATGGTCATATACAGCAGTATAGTATGCATAATATTATGAACTTTCCAAAGGACTATTCATGGTGATTTGTTTGTTTTATTTATTACAAAAGAAACCAAGCTTTCTTGCCACATTACATAAACATTATTCCTATTCCTTTGGTTTGATTGCAATGCCTTTGATAACAAGACCCTGCTTCCACATACCACCTTCATATTCAAACATAGATATCTCCATCTCACCGCCATCTTTTTCAGATGCTACAAACTCACCAACTGGAACCTCTATCCACCTTCCTCTTAACATCTCCATTAGATTCATCTTGTATTGCTGCTTCTTTCCTCCTGGAAGAACAAGTCTCACATTTACCGGCAGTTCCCAACCCTGAGCTGGATCTATCAACTTTACACAAAACAAAACTTGATATAGAATTCCAGGTGAAAGCTTTCTAGTGTCGAATTTTCCATGCACTTCTAGCCAGCAAACACTCACCAGTTCAGCCACCTCAGTCATCCCGTCACTACAAAACATATCTTGCTATAATTAGGACTAAACAATTATGTGACATAATATGCTACAACACTGAAATTATCATAAGATATATGTACCTTGCATCTTTTTGCTGTTTCCATTCCCAGTAAAGTGGATTCTCTGCCCAAGTGATTGATAGTGCTCTTGCATACAACATAAAACAGTTGGCCTTGGACTTCTTCTCAACCCAATATTTCTACAAACAACGATAATAGTTTGTTCGATACATAAATAACAGTTTCATTAACAAGTAAAAATAAAAACTCAAAGATTCATTTAGTTTGAAACTTGCCTTAGTCTTACGATGTAAGAACACGCCAGCATTTAGTTGATCAAACATCTTCTCCCTGGATGACTTATTAACTGGTGAGTCTGCATCCTTCAATATATTCTCATAGTTATGTGGAAAACTTAGTTCTTTGATCAAAGGTTTAGATGCTGCTGATTGAGTCTCATATTTGGCTTTCACAACTGGGCCATTTTGTACCACCTTTCTGGAGGGTTCTGTGCTTTTTCGAGGAGACAGCAACAAATTTTCGCTTCTGGAAGGTGATCGGAATTCTTCCTTATTGGTTGGTTCATTTGGTTGATGAAGATTTTGTCGTGGCTGTGACTGTGAATGATGATGTGTTTGAGGCTGTTGTTCTGGTTGTTGCTGTTGTTGTTGCTCTAATTCTGATAGATTAGCCCCCATTTCAATTCATATGCTATATGTTATTATTTGTGCTTTTCTTCTTTATATACAAAACTAAGTAGTAATATTTTAGAAAGTAATATATTCTCTAATAGGGAATATTTGCCTCAGACCGTGAGTTAGATGATTTTGGAATATTTTATTTATTATATTCCTGTTGAACATATTGTGAGATAAGTTTTAAAATATTTTGGAAGGTTGCACTAATTAAATGTTTATGATGTTTGAATTATGATATCATATGTTTGGTTGGTCTAATGGTTAAGAGTTTAGTGCTTGAAGAGACGTGCAAATGAAAATTTTTATTCTTCAGAAGGTTGCAATAGGGGCAAAAGCTCCTCAGAAAATTCTTTGATAGCATCGGCATACAGGTAATTATATAGCATAATGACATAGGAAAAGTATTTGTTAAATTTTTTCAAGAACACCAAAAATAAAATTGGTGATATTCTTTGTTTTTTTAAAGTCTAATTGGTGTTTTAACTTCTTTGTATTTAAATATTAGATAAATAAGCAATCAAAATTTTAATATATTTTGTTTGAATTGACATTTTGACTTTTATTTATAACAGAATAGACATTAAATAACATTTTCTTGTCTAATCGAGGTAGTTTTGACATGTTCTATTATTTTTAATGGATGATTTTCTTAAAATATTTTTACTGATGCAAAGGATTGATGGTAAAATATTTCTTTGAGAGAAAAACTTCAACAAAAATTGTTTCACCTTCTCTCAATCTCATCATTTCATATCGAGTAACCTTAATATAAGGTTGAATTGTTATTTGGTTATGAATATGATAAGCAATGTCCATTGGTTCTATCCAAAAGGGATATAAAAGATGTTTGACATGGATCATTACGCTAATCATTTATTGCAAGGAACGATTCTTTCTATTGACAGTTCCATTTTGGTGAGGTCTGATGAGGGCAGAGAGCTCATGAAAAATTCTTTCAGCAGTGCAGAAAGAAGAGAAGTTGGAGCTCTCGAATTCTCTGCCATGATCGTTTCAAATGCTAATGATATTGCCAATCTTCTCCCTTTTCACGTTGTAGAGGATGACAAAAAGTATCAAAACAACGAAGGTGTCTGACTTTTCATAAATAAACTCCACCTAGGTGTATTTGAATTAGTCATTAACACACACAAAAACACATCTCTTACCTCCAAGACTCTCAACTTGCATAGGTCTCATAAGATTCATATTAAATAATTCAAAAACATGAGTAGCTGTAAGATGTTAAACCTTCTTAGGTGACATCTTGGTTTGCCTCCCAACCTGACAATTCTTCACAAATTTTACCTTCTTCGATCTTGAGATCATGTATGCCCATAATAGTTTTTTGGCTTAATTGCAACTTTAGTCCGCCTATTTTGTTTTTTTCTTGATTTTGATCCCTCTATTTTAAAAACCACTATTTTAGTCACCTTTTTAAGTTTTCTGTGCAATTTTCGCCCCCTATTTTGCTTTTTTCGGTAAAATTAGTCCCTATTTCTGTCTCTTTTTCAACAGAAAATTCAGAAGGGAGACCAAAATCGTGGTTTTAAAAATGGGGGGACCAAAATCGAAAAAAAGACAAAATGGAGGGACCAAAGTTGCAATTAAGCTAGTTTTTTTTTTTACAATAATTTTCCTCATTCTTCTGAGATTCAAGTGCCCAAGCTTCCTGTGCCACAAATTAGTTTCTTCAACTTTAGATATGTGTAATAGTGCATTCTTAGCTATTAAACTTAATGCTTGAATCTTGATCACATAGTTAACTGATGATGATGAGAATGACAGTAAGACCATCAACCAACAACACATAAGACAACGAAGACCAGGATAGTCCAACTGGCCCTTTCCAATAACTTTTCCTCTAACAACAACACCAAAAGTAACACAATAGTTGAAAAAGTTCCTTCGTATTCTTTGTAGGTTTGCTTATACTCCAAATTTCATCAAGTTTATCATCTTCATAATTTAGCATGCATAAAGATTTTGTCAATCCTTCAAGTTCAGAATTGAGATGTCTAACGTCTTGCTTCAAATCAGTAATAGTGAGCATGAGTCGAGTTTTGTTCTAAAATAATTATATTTGTCATATAAAATGTAAGTCATTGAGTTGTATGATTTATTTTCTCAGTCGAATATGTAACTACAATATGCAACTTAAAAACGTTGTGGGGGTGGCGTTGAATTAGTGTTGCTGAAGTTTTCTCGTTTATGCGCAATGTTCTTGATTTTTCTTAAGAAATGTATGCAATGAATCTTTTGGTTATTAGGATAATAATAATGGTGAAAAATAAAGGACACAAGTCAATTATACTAGTTCCCTTTATCAATCAATGATATATCTAGACCCTTCAGACCTTGAATGATTTACCACTTGAAGGATAGAAAAACACTTAGAAAGGGGGGGATTGAATAAGTGTGACTTAAAATCTTGAGCGATAAAAATAAAATGCACAATTATTTTTATCCTGGTTCGCTGTTAACGAAGCTACTCCAGTCCACCCCCGCAGAGATGATTTACCTCAACTGAGGATTTAATCCACTAATCGCACGGATTACAATGGTTTTCCACTTAGCCGCAACTAAGTCTTCCAGAGTCTTCTGATCACAACCTGATCACTCCAGGAACAACTGCTTAGTTCACTCCTAAGACTTTTCTAGAGTCTACTGATCAACACGATCACTCTAGGCTTAGTTCACTCCTAAGACTTTCTGCTCAGCCAACTGCCAAGACTTCCTGCTCAGCCAACTGCCAAGACTTCCTGCTCAGCTAACTGCTAAGACTTCCTAGAGTATACTGATCAACTGATCACTCTAGTTCCTTACAACTTAATGTAATCAATTCAAGAGTTTACAAATGCTTCTAAAAAGCGATAATCACAACTGTGATATTTCTCTTACAATTTAAGCTTAATCTCACTAAGATATTACAACAGCAATGTAGTGAGCTTTGATGAAGATGAAGATTCTGAGTTTAGATTTGAACAGCGTTTCAGCAAGTTAATTTGAATTGTATTGGTGCGAAATCGTTGTTAACCTTGCTTCTCATCAGAACTTCATATTTATAGGCGTTGAGAAGATGACCGTTGAATGCATTTAATGCTTTGCGTGTTCCGTACAGCTTTGCATTTAATGTTATACGCTTTTGTCAACTACCTCGAGCCTTGTTCACGCTGTGTCTACTGACGTAGCCTTTAGTAGCTTTAACGTTCCTTTTGTCAGTCAGCGTAGTCTGCCACGTGTACTTCCTTCTGATCTGATGTTTGTGAATACGACGTTTGAATATCATCAGAGTCAAACAGCTTGGTGCATAGCATCTTCTGATCTTCTGACCTTGAAGTGCTTCTGAGCGTGATACCATCTTCTGATCTTCAGTGCTTCTGATCTCATGTTCTTCTGATGCTTCCATAGACCCATGTTCTGATTCTGCTTCGACCATCTTCTGATGTCTTGCCAGACCATGTTCTGATGTTGCATGCTGAACCATTTGAGATACATCTTCTGAGCGCTGAATTATGCGTACTCTTTATATATTTCCTGAAAGGGAAATTGCATTGGATTAGAGTACCATATTATCTTAAGCAAAATTCATATTATTGTTATCATCAAAACTAAGATAATTGATAAGAACAAATCTTGTTCTAACAATCTCCCCCTTTTTGATGATGACAAAAACATATATAAATGATATGAATTTGCGATCAGAAAGAGTAGACGGCAAAAGACAAATATTACACAGCTATAGCAAAAGCATATGAATATGTCTCCCCCTGAGATTAACAATCTCCCCCTGAGATAAATAATCTCCCCCTGAAATAAATACTCGAAGAACTTTAATAAAAGACTTCCCTGATTATTTCGGTAGAGACGATCATATGAGCTTCTGCCTTCAGAGAATTCATAGCTTCTGACTTCTGCTTCCATTGGACAGCTTCAGAACTTGAATTTCTTTGATCTTCAGAACATTCACAGCTTCTGACTTCTGCTTCCATTCAGGACAGCTTCAGAACTTGAATTTCTTTGATCTTCAGAACATTCACAGCTTCTGACTTCTGCTTCCATTCAGGACAGCTTCAGAACTTGAATTACTGGATCTTTTAGAACATTCACATCTTCTGATTTCTGCTTCCCTCGGATAGCTTCAGAACTTTGAATGTCTACCAGCATCACTTCATGCTAGATTTGTATCAGAACATTGTTGAATGTACCAGAGCATCATTTGAGCATCTCTACATCCTGAAATGTTACAGAACAAAAACTAAACGACAAAAGTCAGCATGAACGAGTTAGAACATAAAATGTATATTCAAATACATGATATGTATCAGAGCCAAATGTATCAGAGCATTTAGGCTAAAAACATGTATCAGAGCAAATAATGTATCAGAGCCATAACATTATATGTATCAGGGCAAATAGAATTTTGTCAGAACAGGATAGACAATGATATTCAAATTCTATTATCAGTGCTTCTGATTCATTCTTCTTTCTTGCTTCTGATCTCTGAAGCTTGATAACACTCAGCTTGCTTCAGTTTCAATGGTTTTGCTTCTAGTGTTTGCTTTGAAGATTCACTTCACTTCTTTGTACCTGCAAAACACTTAAACCATATAGAACTTGCAGTTCTTGTTAGTGAATGTGTGGGAGCCTTTACCCAGCAACTGATAGATTTAATCAAATCATTTATCATTTATCTTTCTCCCCCTTTTTGTCATAACATCAAAAAGAATATTTAAAAAGATTCAGATGTATAAAACAGAACACATGGAGGAAGAAAATGATTTCATTAAGGTTCAACCAATTGGTACAGAAGTACGAGATGAAAAAATCAGATGCACAGAAACAAAACAGATGCAAAGAAAAGAAAGAAACAACATAGACTCAATCTAAGATGGCCCTAGTCTTGACAAGATCTTGGCCAGCATCTGTTTGACATCATTGTTGTGTCCTTCTTGCCTCTCAATGAAAGCATCATACTTCTCATTGAGTGAGCTTTGCTCATCCTGTCTCCTCTGAATCGCTTCTATGGTCGGCGTCCCTTCAACTGCACGCGCGCTTATCCATGAATAGTAACGACAAGTTTACCATCCCGAGATAAAGCGTAACAGCTGTTTTGCTTTAAAAGAGATTCTGAATCAACTTAGACAATGAAACGTTAGTAATAACCGAATCATAATTTCTAAACGAATTCAATCAGAACTTCTGAAAAAAAAAAAAAAAAATGTTCCACATTCATTTCAGAAGATACTCATATATGAGAAATTCTCATCTTCTCATTCTGGGCATAAATCCATACTGATGTTCTTCAGAATGAACTTAAACCTATCTTCAGCCAGGGGTTTTGTAAAGATATCAGCCCATTGATGGTCTGTATCAACAAAGTTTAAAGAAATAACACCCTTCTGAACATAGTCCCTTATGAAATGATGTTTTATCTCAATATGCTTAGCTTTTGAATGAAGAATAGGATTCTTAGATAAACATATAGCAGAAGTATTATCACAGAATATAGGAATGTTACTCTCAAATATCTGATAATCTTCTAACTGACTTTTCATCTAGAGCATCTGTGTACTACAACCAGCAGCTGCGACATATTCTGCTTCTGTGGTTGATAGAGCAATGGTTGCTTGCTTCTTGCTGTACCAGGAGATTAAGTGACTTCCAAGAAATTGGCAACTTCCTGAAGTACTTTTTCTTTCAATTCTGTCTCCAGCATAATCAGCATCGCAGAATCCTACTAAGTTGTATTCTTTAGATTTTCTGTAAACTAAACCAACATTAGTAGTACCTTTCAGATACCTTAGAATCCTCTTAACAGCAGTTAAATGAGATTCTCTAGGATCCGATTGGAATCTAGCACACAAACAAACACTGAACAGAATGTCAGGTCTAGAAGCAGTCAGATATAGAAGAGATCCAATCATACCTCTGTATAGCTTCTGATCTACCTTCTTACTTACCTCATCCTTACCTAGGATGCATGTTGGATGCATAGGAGTTTTGGCTTCTTTGCAGTCTAGAAGATTAAACTTCTTCAGAAGTTCCTTCACATACTTGGTTTGGTGAACATACGTTCCTTCTGATGTTTGATTTATTTGTATTCCAAGGAAATACTTGAGTTCTCCCATCATGCTCATTTCAAACTCAGCCTGCATAGACTTAGCAAACTCCTTTCCAAGTGTAGCATTAGATGTTCCAAAAATAATATCATCCACATATATTTGACAAATTAAAATATCCTTTTCAAAGGTTTTACAAAAGAGAGTAGTGTCCACTTTTCCTCTAATGAAACCATTATCTAGAAGGAAAGAACTTAAGCGTTCATACCAAGCTCTGGGAGCCTGTTTCAATCCATACAATGATTTCTTAAGTTTAAAAACATGATTAGGAGACATAGAGTCTTCAAAACCAGGAGGTTGATGGACATAAACTTCTTCATCTATATAACCATTTAAGAAGGCACTCTTAACATCCATCTGATAGAGAGTGATGTTCTGTTGAGTGGCAAAAGAAATTAATAGACGAATAGACTCTAACCTGGCCACCGGTGCAAAGGTTTCTGTGTAGTCAATCCCTTCTTGCTGACTATAACCCTGAGCCACCAGTCTGGCTTTGTTCCTTACCACTTCACCTTTCTCACTAAGCTTGTTTCTGAAGACCCATTTTGTACCAATTATGTTGAATCCATCTGGTCTAGGAACAAGATCCCAAACATCATTCCTTGTAAACTGATTTAGTTCTTCTTGCATAGCAATTATCCAGTCTGGATCTTCTAGAGCATGATCAACAGAAGTTGGCTCGATCAAAGATACAAGACCTAATTGACAGTCTGCATTGTTCCTAAGGAATGCTCTTGTTCTGATTGGATCATCCTTCTTTCCAAGAATGACATCTTCTGAATGACCAGAGATGAGTCTGGATGATCTTCTGACAGATGGTTCTTCAGAAATACTTAGATCCTCCAGAGAAGCTGTTACTTGATCTTCAGATTCTTTGCTTCTGAGGAGCTCTGCTTCTGATGCGTTGCTTCTTGGCTCAGCAACTTCTGATATGTCAATATCACAACCTGCAAAATTATCAACTTGCTTTGGTTTTTTAGAACCAAGCTTATCATCAAACCTGATATTGATTGATTCTTCTACAACCAATGTTTCAGTATTGTATACCCTGTAGCCTTTTGAGCGTTCAGAGTATCCAAGAAGGAAACACTTTTGAGCTTTGGAATCAAACTTACCAAGATGATCTTTAGTGTTCAGAATAAAGCATACACATCCAAAAGGATGGAAATATGAAATGTTGGGCTTTCTATTCTTCCACAATTCATAGGGAGTCTTATTTAGAATAGGTCTGATAGAGATTCTATTCTGAATATAACATGCAGTGTTTATTGCTTCTGCCCAGAAATGCTTAGCCATATTGGTTTCATTGATCATGGTTCTGGCCATTTCTTGAAGAGTCCTATTCTTTCGTTCTACAACCCCATTTTGCTGTGGAGTTCTAGGACAAGAGAAATCATGGGCAATACCATTTTCTTTGAAGAATTCTTCAAAGGATTTGTTCTCAAATTCACCACCATGATCACTTCTGACCTTTATGATTTTACACTCTTTTTCAGATTGAATCTGAATGCAGAAATCAAGGAACACTGAATGAGTCTCATCCTTGTGTTTCAAGAATTTTACCCATGTCCAGCGGCTATAATCATCTACGATGACTAATCCATATTTCTTTCCTCTGACAGATGCTGTTTTGACTGGTCCAAACAGATCAATGTGCAAGAGTTCTAATGGCCTTGAAGTAGAAACAACATTCTTAGACTTGAATGCAGGTTTGGAGAACTTGCCCTTCTGACATGCTTCACAAAGAGCATCTGATTGGAATTTCAGATTAGGGAGTCCTCTGACAAGATTCAGTTTGTTAATTTGAGAGATCTTTCTCAAACTAGCATGACCTAATCTCCTGTGCCAGACCCACTGCTCTTCAGAAACAGACATAAGACAAGTCACCTTCTGACACATAAGATCTTGCAGATCTGTCTTATAAATGTTGTTCTTCCTCTTGCCTGTAAATAGGATTGAGCCATCCTTCTGATTTACAGCCTTGCAAGACTCTTGATTAAAGATTATATCATAACCATTGTCACTTAATTGACTGATAGATAAAAGGTTATGTGTTAATCCTTCTACAAGAAGTACATTAGAGATGGAAGGAGAGTTACCAGATTTTATAGTTCCAGAGCCAATTATCTTGCCCTTCTGATCTCCTCCGAACTTGACTTCTCCTCCAGATTTAAGCACCAGGTCTTGGAACATAGACCTTCTTCCTGTCATGTGTCGCGAGCATCCAGAGTCCAGGTACCATGACATGTTGTGCTTTGTCCTTCTTGCAGCCAAGGATATCTGCAATAGGAATAATCTTATCCTTAGGTACCCACATCTTTTTGGGTCCTTTCTTGTTAGATTTTCTCAAGTTCTGATTGAACTTGGATTTAACATTGTAAGCAATAGGAGGAACAGCATGATAATTCTTAATGTGAGTTTCATGATATTTCCTAGGTTGTGTCACATGCTTCTTAGTGTGTGTAATGTGAAAACTTTGTGCATGTGAAGTGTGCCTAATATCATGTGAGTGGCCATACTTGAACTGATCATACAATGGCTTGTATGTAATTTTCATTTCATCAACAGGTTCAAGTTTGTATGGGGTTTCACCCTCATAGCCAATGCCAACTCTTTTGTTTCCAGACACAGCATATATCATAGAAGCTAGCTGACTTCTGCCAATACTTCTAGATAAGAACTTTCTGAAACTTAAATCATATTCTTTCAGAATATGGTTCAGACTAGGAATGGATTTTTCTGAATCAGAAGGAGATCCAACATTATTGGATAGTTTTAAAAGTTTTTCTTTTAATTCAGAATTCTCCAATTCAAGCCTCTTTGTTTCAAATTCAAATTGCTTTTTCAGCTTTTTGTATTTGAGACTGATCTGAGACTTGAGTTCCAGAAGTTCAGCTAGACCGGAAACTAACTCATCTCTAGTAAGTTCAGAAAATACCTCTTCAGAATCTGATTCTGATGTAGATTCTGATCCGTCATCTTCTGTCGCCATCAGCGCACAGTTGGCCTGCTCATCTTCTGAATCATCTTCTGACTCATCCCAGGTTGCCATAAGACCTTTCTTCTTATGAAACTTTTTCTTGGGACTTTCCTTCTGAAGATTTGGACATTCATTCTTGTAGTGTCCAGGCTCATTGCATTCATAGCACATGACCTTCTTCTTGTCAAATCTTCTTTCATCAGAAGATTCTCCACGTTCAAATTTCCTTGAACTTCTGAAGCCTCTGAACTTCCTTTGCTTGGTCTTCCAGAGTTGATTTAGCCTTCTGGAAATCATGGACAGTTCATCTTCTTCTTCAGATTCTGATTCTTCAGGATCTTCTTCTCTAGCCTGAAAAGCGTTAGTGCATTTCTTGATATTAGATTTTAATGCAATAGACTTACCTTTCTTTTGAGGCTCATTTGCGTCCAGCTCAATCTCATGGCTTCTCAAGGCACTGATAAGCTCTTCCAGAGAAACTTCATTCAGATTCTTCGCAATCTTGAATGCAGTCACCATCGGACCCCATCTTCTGGGTAAGCTTCTGATGATCTTCTTTACATGATCAGCCTTGGTGTATCCTTTGTCAAGAACTCTCAATCCAGCAGTCAGAGTTTGAAATCTCGAAAACATCTTTTCAATGTCTTCATCATCCTCCATCTTGAAGGCTTCATACTTCTGGATTAAGGCAAGAGCTTTTGTCTCCTTGACTTGAGCATTTCCTTCATGAGTCATTTTCAAGGACTCATATATGTCATAGGCCGTTTCCCTGTTAGATATCTTCTCATACTCAGCATGAGAGATAGCATTCAGCAAAACAGTTCTACATTTATGATGATTCCTGAAAAGCTTCTTTTGGTCATCATTCATTTCTTGCCTTGACAGCTTCACGCCTCTGGCATTTACTGGATGTTTGTAACCATCCATCAGAAGATCCCATAGATCACCATCTAGACCCAGAAAGTAACTCTCCAGTTTATCTTTCCAGTATTCAAAGTTTTCACCATCAAATACCGGCGGTCTAGTATAACCATTGTTACCGTTGTATTGCTCAGCAGAGCCAGATGTAGATGCAGGTGTAGGTATAGTCCTTTCACTTTCATCAACCATCTTTTAAATGAAGCGTTTTTCTCTTCCTGAATCTTTTCTAAACACGGTTAAGTGCTTGCACCTTAGAACCGGCGCTCTGATGCCAATTGAAGGATAGAAAAACACTTAGAAAGGGGGGGATTGAATAAGTGTGACTTAAAATCTTGAGCGATAAAAATAAAATGCACAATTATTTTTATCCTGGTTCGCTGTTAACGAAGCTACTCCAGTCCACCCCCGCAGAGATGATTTACCTCAACTGAGGATTTAATCCACTAATCGCACGGATTACAATGGTTTTCCACTTAGCCGCAACTAAGTCTTCCAGAGTCTTCTGATCACAACCTGATCACTCCAGGAACAACTGCTTAGTTCACTCCTAAGACTTTTCTAGAGTCTACTGATCAACACGATCACTCTAGGCTTAGTTCACTCCTAAGACTTTCTGCTCAGCCAACTGCCAAGACTTCCTGCTCAGCCAACTGCCAAGACTTCCTGCTCAGCTAACTGCTAAGACTTCCTAGAGTATACTGATCAACTGATCACTCTAGTTCCTTACAACTTAATGTAATCAATTCAAGAGTTTACAAATGCTTCTAAAAAGCGATAATCACAACTGTGATATTTCTCTTACAATTTAAGCTTAATCTCACTAAGATATTACAACAGCAATGTAGTGAGCTTTGATGAAGATGAAGATTCTGAGTTTAGATTTGAACAGCGTTTCAGCAAGTTAATTTGAATTGTATTGGTGCGAAATCGTTGTTAACCTTGCTTCTCATCAGAACTTCATATTTATAGGCGTTGAGAAGATGACCGTTGAATGCATTTAATGCTTTGCGTGTTCCGTACAGCTTTGCATTTAATGTTATACGCTTTTGTCAACTACCTCGAGCCTTGTTCACGCTGTGTCTACTGACGTAGCCTTTAGTAGCTTTAACGTTCCTTTTGTCAGTCAGCGTAGTCTGCCACGTGTACTTCCTTCTGATCTGATGTTTGTGAATACGACGTTTGAATATCATCAGAGTCAAACAGCTTGGTGCATAGCATCTTCTGATCTTCTGACCTTGAAGTGCTTCTGAGCGTGATACCATCTTCTGATCTTCAGTGCTTCTGATCTCATGTTCTTCTGATGCTTCCATAGACCCATGTTCTGATTCTGCTTCGACCATCTTCTGATGTCTTGCCAGACCATGTTCTGATGTTGCATGCTGAACCATTTGAGATACATCTTCTGAGCGCTGAATTATGCGTACTCTTTATATATTTCCTGAAAGGGAAATTGCATTGGATTAGAGTACCATATTATCTTAAGCAAAATTCATATTATTGTTATCATCAAAACTAAGATAATTGATAAGAACAAATCTTGTTCTAACACCACTATGTTTAGATCTTGTACAAGTCTCATACCAAGGCTTCTTTACAACCTTCTAAAACATACACAAACACAAAATCTATGGTGGACTTTGAATCACTTAAACTCAAATAATATTTTCACAAACACCAAATATTATGATGGATTTTGAATCAATCAAATTCAAAAGACCTTTTTACAAACAAGAAACACTATGATGGACTTTGAATCAGCTCAATTCAAAGGACCCTTTACCAACAACTTATCACCACAAAAATGATGATTAAGTCACAATACACTTTAAAATGATTTAATATGCAGTTGTTCTTGAAATGATTTCCAAGATGGATGATTTGCTCTTCTCTTTCCATTGATCACAATTCAAACTTAAATACTGAGAAATGTTTAATGGAAATTTTATAAGATATATGAAAGTTATGGACAAGTTCCAAAACATGATAGTTTGAACACTTTGAAAAATATTTTTAAATTGTATGCAGAATGATATGTGAAAGAGGTGATTTGAATTTCACATGTATCTAGCCTTATATACATCCTATAAAACTTTTATGAGAAGATGCATATGTTTGGAACAAAACCATGAAGTTTTGCCATGATTTGGAACGAAATTGGTTCATGAAAAGTTTACAGTGTGTAACTGATTACCAACAGAACGTAACCGGTTATGACTCTTTCAATGTTCAAAAAATTTCAAACAGAATGACCATGTAACCGGTTACCATATAATTAGACAATTACAACGGTTATGAAAGTGTTATTACGACAGTGTAAACTACCATAATTAACGAAAAATAGAATGAATTGGTAACTGATTACCAGTTTAGTGTAATCGATTACACTAATTGAAAAATGGAAAAATAAACTTTTTAACTGTAATGCTTGAGTGTTTTGAATGCATGATGCTAAAATTATAATGAACCTTTTAAACATGATCCATTAGACTGACTTTTCTGTAGATTAGTTTCATCATAGGTCAATACTTGTCCATCAATATCTTAACCTTTTTATTCTTTGATCACCATTGTCTTCATCAATCTTTATCATGATCAAACATCTTGATTAATCACTTGATTAAGCTTCATAATTGGCAAGCATTCATCATATGTCTTTTTAAGATTTTTCTTCTTTGATAGTCTTCATCAAAAAGATATTTGATAGATGATGTATATCTTCTTCACAATCTCCTCATTTTTTATGATGACAAAATATGCTAAACAAAAGTTTTTGTTTGACATTTGATATACTCCCCCTATCTTGTATATCTCCCTCCCTTTATTTTGCAATTCAAGCTTTGGTATCCTAGAATAAAATGAACAAAAACAAACATACATCTTCTCCCCCTTTTGACTTTATCAAAAAGAAGAAAGAGAGTAAAATCCAAAGCAAATTACTATAGAGAAAGATGCATTATGATAGATTAAGTGATTAGATGAAAGAGTATAATAAACATATTTAGACACTTATCTTCTTTGCAATGCTCTTTGAAAGTGTCACTCTTTTCAATTCATCTTCAACCAAATGAAATTGATCTTACCATATAATATGATTTCCTTGTATCTTGAACAACCAATCTTTATTTACAATTTCAACATATGGTTTTCAATAATACCTACAAAAGAGAATTAATAGTTATTTCTAGGTTCCCAATTTTCTTTGGATCCTTTTAAGTTAGTTCTTTTCTCAACCCATACATAACTGCCACCAAGTACACCAATATTTCTAATATAATATGCATTAGAATTATGATGTTTATAATTGCAATAAAAACAAGTATATGTCATGTTAGGCATTTTTTTATTATAATATAAATATTTCTTGTTATATGTCTTTTTAGAATACACATTATGCTATAATTTTCTATGAATATAGTTATCATCACTGCTAGATTTAATAGAGATAGTCTTTTAAATTTGACTAGAATTTTCAAATTTAGAATATAGTAATCCACTTTTATTATTAACATATTTTTGACTATTTAGCAAATTATCCAATCCATTTTTACCTTTTTCATAATTGCATATTGTAACACCCCAATTTTTAACAACGAGAGTGTATTTTTTCTTTTAAAACAAAAAATATCTTTGGAATAAAACATCTATGCTCATCTTTAAAATAAATCAGAGTAAAGTTTAGTAAGACAATGATCATAATACAATACATCTTTTATAAATTATTTTCTCAAATAAAGGTTTAAGAACACAAATCAAACATACTGTCTAAAAGAATATAATGACAATCTTTATTTTAACAAATAAATAAACAAGGTTTACCATAATACAAGTTACAGAGAAAACAGTAAGGAAGAGTACACAATGACTTCAACAACAACCCCTAAGCTGATCTTGAATTCCAAGTCAAGGATGACTTAGTACAAATGACTCATTATGACATTGAGTCTTGATGATTTCGATTTCCAAAGACATTCACATCTTGCAAGTCTTCACGACACCTGGATACCCTAATTATCACGATTCCTAACAACCTGGGGGCGTTCAGCCCAATAATAATAGTAGAAGGTCACGATCTAAAAATAGCATACATGAAAGAATACACACGTGCAAGTAAAACATGATATATAACAATCACAATATTTATTTCAATAAATATAATAATGTACCAATAACCTAATGCAGACTCTATATGGGTTGGTTCTCCCTAACTGGGTTCCTCACATGCACGAATTCCGGAATCCAACCTCTCCGCAGAGAGTCGTGGACCCTTTCCACTAAAGGCACAACATTCCCTGCTGACACCGACTCAATAAAATCCCGCAGGATTAGGTAGGCTCAATCCACTAGAGTCCTCACCCGGTGTAGTCCACTCGACATACACGCAACTATGATATGCATGAGTATATGTTTTCTCTAATGAAACAACTTACATAATCTTCACATATTTAATCATACCCACAAGTCAATTCATATATTTTTTTTAAAAACATATGAAAGTATGTTCACAAGTTTAGCAGCACGGCACAAACACATATTCATAATTGGACACACAACATTAAACATTCTTAGTCGGGCACACAATTATCACAAAACCCCCAATTGGTTACACCATCATTCATACCAACGCATATGCATTCAATCACATATAATATCATTAGAAAGTGTCCTTACCTTAGTATGCTTCAAACACATTTAACTTACGCTACATGCGAACGGTATGTCTCTCTCGACGAGGTCTCTATCCAGTTCACACTTTCAACCTTTTAAAATACACAATTTAATTAAGTTAACACTAACCCAATTACTTACATAATTAAGGCTTTATCTTTGCCACTTACCTAATCAACCAGGGTTAAGGTTTTCTTATAGATTTACTAACCTAAGAAGATTCCCTTAACTTGGTGAAGTTCTAGTTTAAACACTTAGGCAATAATGACACTTCAAAACTCTTTTCAAAACTTCAAATAGATTTAGGAAAAGCAGAGCCCTATCGATGTTAAAACAAAGTTACTTTTAGCACAAACTCGCAATTAAATATATTTTAAAGAGGGTACCTTCGGTAATTCGTTTTAACCGACATAAAATATTTCTAGTTTAAAAACGATGGTAGAACTGTTTCAAATTAGAAAGGTTACAACTCATTGAATCTTGGTCCGATCATTGCGGACAATATAACCATTTTGATTGTTTCTAAAATGGATATAATGGTTCATTTTTAAGTAAAATTATTAATTTAAAAATGAACTAAATTCACTTTTAAATTTTTCGGCCAACAGAGATTAAATAGAGGCAGTCTCACAAATTTTCACAAATGAGAAACTGAATCGCGGTTAGAACTAATTTAATCAAATCTAAAATTGAAAGATTTAAAATGATTGAAACTCTAAATTTAAATCTCCATGAACTCAATTTAATTACAATACTTATAAAATTACCAATCTTACATGTCAAGTTGTTTTTCAAATTTAAAGTTTGTTTAAAAAATCAAAATGTCATAATTTAGCTTTAAATAAAATGATTCCATTGTGTCAAATACTTTAATTAAACTTGGATGAAATTATTCAAAATAAAATATTATACTAGAATTACTATTAAATATACAAAAATAGTATTGATTGGAAACTAGGAATAAAATTTAGTTATTTATTTATGATTACCAAATAACCATTTTTTTTAAATAGTTAAAATCACAAATCAATTATTACCTCATCAATCAAAACAACGTTTTAGTTACTAATAAAATTATTAATATAGTTTAAACATGATATAAATCATTTTTGAAAAGCACTAGGCTTAAATATAAATATTACAGTAGCCATGTAGTTATTAGTAGTCATTATTATTATATTTCTCTTGTATTGTCATAAGATATAAAATCAAGTAATTGGTAGAAGTTATATCTCTAACAAGGAAGGAAGAGATCATACCAAGTTTACTGAGTTTTCAAAGTGTTGAAATTGAGGAGAGGAAGAAGAGACAATGTGAAAGAAGGATGAGAGAGAGAGAGAGAGAGAGAGAGAGAGAGAGAGAGAGAGAGAGACTTTTTAGTGGTGTGTGCATTTGATTTAAGTCACCTCATGTATTTATAATTAAGAGTCTTGATTTATGACCATCAGATGAAACAGTGTTAGAGATAAGGTTGTTCCCGAACTATTTGATCTTTCTCCCACGGCCACATGCAAAAGTCATCATGACATTAGGAAAAAATATCATGATATTTTTAGTTACCACTTGAAAGTGATAATTATCAATTTTCTTAAGCGATGCCAACGTAAGCAAAAAGACTAAGACTGCATCATAATTTAACCGAAATGAACACATAGAAAAGTACCCGGAAGGAATAAGTCGAACATGCATTTGATTGAAAAATAAAAATAAATATGTTAAAATGATTTAAGCGATACGAAGTTTAATAAAACAGACTGAAAATGATCAAAATCTTAAATAAAAATACCCGATTAAACAGGATCTGATTGGTAAAAGTATGACCGCAAATGGTATTAAAAAAATAAAATGAGCTTACCTACACGCTCTACGCGTAACATAGATTAATAAAATAGTCTGGTACAAATTAAAACTTGAAATATTTCGCCTGCTATTTTTCGCATAGTGTCGAATCTTTTTCATAGATATATAAGAACTATTAGAACATCGTGCCAAATCTTACTAAAGTTTTGATAGTGCTCCGGTATGGTTTCAATAACTCAATATTTATTTATAGACCATTATTTGGATTAACGATCGAAAAACCTCTAACTCCCTTATTAATCTTACACCCTGATACTTATAGTTACTTTAAAACTATGGGTCTTACACATATATTTAGATAAACAATTTTTGCTTCAAGGGATATAACCTCATTTTCATCTTCAGAGTAATGTGAAACCATTAATATCATGTATGTTTGTTTTCATCTAAAGGTAAACTTATTTCATTATCTTGTCATGCCATATTGCCCTTTTTTTTTTTACCTTTTTTCATCTTGTCACTGAAGTCTTTTTTTTTTTAATTAAGTGTGGGGCATTCACTTTTGACATGTCTCAATCTTCCACATTAAAAATAGGTAATTTTCTTTCTTGAAAATTCTTCAGTTAACTTCTTTCTTTGACCAATTGTCATCGTCTTTTCTCTTTTCGAGAATTTTTCATATTTCTTCACTAGTACATCATCTTCGTCATTATCGGATTGATACTCTTCTTCTTGATCACTATCATAATCTTTGACTTTAGTTTTTAAGGCAAAAGGCCTTACTATATGTTATTGTCCTTCGTGCTTTTCCAATCGTTCAAGTTCTAATTCATGTTCTTGCAACTTTACGAACAATGTCGTCGATGTCATCTTGGATAAAATTTTATTTTCAGAAACAACTATCATTTTCGGTTTCCATGCTCTTGTTAGGATCTAAGCACTTTTAGATTTAATTCATCATTTCTAAAGTTTTTTCCAAGAACATACAAGTGATTTATTAAATGAGTGAACCTCATTTGTAAATCAAGTATCATTTCTCCTGGTTGCATTCTAAACATCGCATATTCTTGAGAGAGTGTGTGTTTAGTTTAGATCTTTTAACTCCATCGGTGCCTTTATGTGTGACTTGCAAGGCATCTGGCATTTCTTTAGCGGCTTGATAATTTGACACCCTAAAGAATTCATTCTTACCCAAGGAAGATGCTAATATGTTTTGGGATTTCTTATCATGAATTTTTTTTTTGTTATCATCTTCATTCTAACATCGTTAACAAGTACAGTTGGATTGTAAGGACCACTTTTTACCGATTTCCAAACTTTTACACCTTCTGATTCTAGAAATATTTGTATTCTAATTTTCCAAAAATTATAATGCTCACCAATGAAACATGGTGGTCTATTGACATTGTCACCTTCTCCTAAGACGCTTTTACATAATACATTTTTACTTGTAACAATGAGATACAACCTAAGAGAGGAGGGGGTGAATTAATGTTGCTAAATTTTTCTCGTTTATGCGCAATGTTCGTAATTTTTCTTAAAATATGTAAGCAATGAATATTTTGGTCCTTAAACATATCAACACCAATTTGATGATTAAGTCACAATACACTTTAAAATGATTTAATATACAATTGTTCTTGAAATTATTTCTAAGATGAATGATTTGCTCTTCTCTTTCTCTTGATCTTAATTCAAACTTTTTTTTTAAAAGTTGTTGATTTATAAGTATCAACTACTTGTTTACAAATAAATGCTGCTCCCAAGATTCGAACCCTGGACCAACAGCTTCCTTAATTGATCTTAATTCAAACTTATATACATAAATGTTTAATGGAACTTTTATAAGATTTATAAAAATTATGCACAAGTTCCAAAACTTGATAGTTTGAACACTTTAAAAAAATGTGTTTGAATTGTATGAAAAATTATATGTGAAAGAGGTTATTTGAATTTTAGATGTATCTAGCTTTATATACATCCCTATGAAACCTTTAAGAGAAGATGCATATCTTTGGAACAAATCCATGAAGCTTTGTCATGATTTGAAATAAAGTTGGTTTATGAAAAGTTGTATTTTTACAATGTGTAAGTGATTACCACTCTTTCAACGTTCAAAAATTTCAAAAATAATGAACATGTAACAAGTTACCATAAAATCATATAATTACATCAGTTATGAAAGTGTTATTACGACTGTTTAAACTGTCATAATTTATCAAAAATAAAATGAAGTAGTAACCGATTACCAGTTTAATGTAACTGATTACACTAGTTGAAAAATCAACGTTTTAATGGCAACGCTTGAGTGTTTTAAATGCATGATGGTCAGGATTATCTTTGAGGGCGTGTAAGACGAATTACCGCACAGGACCAAAAATTTGTCACGGTTAAAAAGCGTGTAAGAGCCTCATAAAATATTTGTTATGGTTAAACAATGACAAAATAAGGCCTCAAATTGTTTTTCCATAGTCAAACCATGGTAAACTTACACGGGGCCTCCAAAAACTTGAGATAACTCTAACGATGATAAAAGAACTAAATGAAAATGTGTGAGATTTTTTTAGCATCTAAAGTTATATAACATGAATTGTAATGAACATTTAAACATGATATATATTAGTTTGATTCTTCTCTTGACTAGCTTCATCATAGGTCAACACTTGTCCATCAATATCTTAGTCTTTTTCTTCTTTGATCATCATTGTCTTCATCAATCTTAATCATGATCAAACATCTTGATTCATCCCTTGATTAAGCTTCATAATTAGTAAACATTCATCATATATCTTTTTAAGCTTTTTCTCTTTTAATAGTCTTCATCAAAATTAAATTTGATAGATGATGAATATCTTCTTCCGATGATATAATTTTTGAAGTGTTGAAAGTAAATCATGTTCTAATAGACAAGTGTTTTTGCCTTAACTAAAATTTTAGAAATTAAATTTTTATTCTTTTAATACTTGATTATTGTTTTGTCATTTAAGTGATTATTGTTTAATTAATTAGTTTTAATTAAGAATAATTCATTATTAGAAATTATTAGTAAATATTATAGTATATTGTCAATAAACACTAATTAATAGAAGAATATGTGTTGGATTTTGTTTGAGTGAAATCGTGACGCTGTTAAATTAAATAAAAAGTTTAATTATTTAATCGTTATTCTATTAGATATTTAATGATGTAAAAAAATCTAAATAGTCATGGGGATGAAATGATCATCCTCTCCTCCTTGCTCTCTCACCATTATAATCATCCTCTTGATATTATAATATACTTTAGTACGTCTTTATTAAATTCTTTCATCTTAAGATTCATTTCACATTACCAATGTATTTTCTTTATTTCTTTTTGTTACTATTAATTTATAAAAATGGATGGTCAATATTTATTTATTTTGGATTTCTTCTTTGTCCACTCAATTAAAAGGAATTGTATTCTTACCAACTTGCTAAGCAATTTCTATTTATATTTTGGAGAAAACGATTTCTATTTCTATTTTTAGGATATTAATATTTATTCAAAGATAAAGGCATCCAATTCTAGATACAGCATACATGTTACCTTATTCCTTCCATTTTGTATCTTTGTCATTGCGAGAGTTTCTCTTTTTTATTCCATGGTATCTATTCTTCCATAAATTAAAATTAAAATTTATATTTTGTCTCCAAATTTAAATGTTAGTCAAATGATTGATTAATAGTTCTCAATAATGATTTTTTTTTGTATTATTCATCAATTGTGATTTGTGATCAGTGGCGCTTAAAAAATCATGGAACATGACCTCATTTGTCCAATTGTCACATATTATTGGACTACAACTCCTCCTCGTCCCTCACAATACTTGTGGATCCTAGTAAATATGAAAAAGACTCATTTTTTTCTTATTCTATTAACATTTCACTCGTTTAATTTTGCCTTAACTGAGGAACGTTTATCTAACCCTAAAATTGAATATCATTTAATTTCAATTGGAACTTTAGTTATGTTTAGTGGTAAAACGAGTGAGCGGTTCAATACAAAGAAAATGCCAAAGGAACTTAAAACAAATCCTTATTCGATTGTTGATTACCTGTGCTAGTTTTCAAAAGTATCACTAGAGAGAAATATTATAACTGGTTGGGTATATACAACACAATAATGTTGTTGAATGAAGATATAACCTTTGATATTGATCATTTTTAAGGTTTCTTTACCTAGTCAGTAAGTTTGAATAGCTTGTTGCAGATGAAATTTTTTAGATTGACTTGTTAGAAAGAATCAAAGACTTCACATCTTGCATAATAGCTCTCATTAATATAGTGTGGTTTGTTAATAGAACGTTGGATTAAATGTTTGTTGAAGTAGTTCTCTTAAATTTGGGATGAAAAGATGTTAGATTCATACACTTTTGAAGATGTGCTTGCAGATGTTCGATTTCTCTTTAGTGTCATTTTTTGATGATGAGATAGCATAACCAAATGGAAAAAATAGAAAAAATAGAAAATAAAGAAGATAGATAAAGATATGAGTGATGATGGAGAAGGAAGAAGAAATGTACCAATTTATTGTCGGATTCTAATCAATTAGAAGCGGTCATAATCGATTAGAACATTTATGCAAATGATTAACTGATTGGTTAATAAACATGGTTGTAGAGTTTTGAAAATATATTCGATTAGATCTATAGTCTAATCGATTAGAAGGAGTTGAATTTAAATTTCAAAAGGTTCTAATGAATAACCTTAAGGTGTAATCGATTAGAAGGCGAGATTTGCAACTTCTAATTTTTGTTCCTGAAATATCTTTTGGCCAATTTTTATTTGCACCTCCTTTTTAATTTTCTAATCCATTTTCTTGTTGACATTCACTTGAGTACACAATTAGGGATGAAATGAACTGAACGAATTAAATTGGTAATTTAGCACTTGTTAAAAAAAATAAACAGAGTTTTGCATAATGAAGGGAGGTTGGTTATGTCCAATCAATCACCTTTAATTCCTCAAATGTTACAAGAACTTCATTCATCCCCTCAAGGAGGACACTCGGGTTTTCTCTAAAAATATAGAAGGATAGTTGTCAATTTATATTGGATTGGGATGAAGAATATTGTACATGAGTTTGTAAGAAGGTATATGTGCCAACGATAGAAATACCTTGCTGCATCACCAAGGGGATTTCCTGCTTGTTCCATACAAGATTTGGAGTGACTTTTCTATAAACTTTAATAGTGGGACACAGAGCCATATTGGTAGTGATGGATCATTTGTTAATACATAGTCACTTTGGACCCCTCAAACATTCCTACACAATCAAGAATATGTCATAAGTGTTCACTAAAGAGGTCATACGCTTGCATTGTACACCCGATTCCATCGTTAGTGATAGGGATATAGCATTTATGAGTCATTTATTTGAAGGGGTTATTCAAATTACTATGTACTTATTTGGAGATGAGTTTGACTTATCACCCGGAGTCGGATGGACAAACGGAGGTAGTGACTCATTGTCTTAAGACATATCTTCGTTGTTTCATAGCAGTGACTCATTGTCTTGAGACGTATCTTCGTTGTTTCATGGCAGATCAACCTAATTTATGGGTAGGGTGGCTCCATTGGGCACAATATTGGTTTAACACCGCATATCATTCAGAGATGGATAAAACTCCATTTGAAATTATGTATGGAAGGAAACCACCATTGGTTACTCATTAAGGGATAGGTGAAACAAGGGTGGAGGCAATGCAACGAGAATTACTTGACAAAGATGAAGCCTTGCATAAATTGAGAGCACACTTGTTATGCGCACAAGACATGATGAAATCACAAGCAGACAGAAAGTGATCAGAGAAGTGCTTTGAAGTAGGAGGGAGGGTGTTTATGAAGTTAAGCGCTGATAGACAACAGTCACTAGCAGCTCATATCCATGTCAAGCTGGCAGCTAAACACTTTGGTCCCTATCCTATTGAGGCTTGTATAGGAGTTGTGGCATTCAAATTGAAACTACCTGAAGGGTCCAAAGTTCACTGTTTTTCACGTGTCACTCAAGAAGGCAGTAGGAGGAAGGGCTACCAGACAATTTAGAAGGTGATGGTCCTAAGATAGTTGAGTAGTTACCTTTGGTTGTAAGATTTTAGTCATGAGAAGGGAGCTGCAAGCTTCCCTATAGGAGCATAGCTCTGGAAGTACCTGGGTACAATTCCCATGTCTGTAAACATTCCAATTTAACCATAATACAAAAACAGGGAGAGATTCAGATTAACTACCTTTTGTTCAAATCAAAATATACAAATAAATATGGATGTGTGATTATTCTCCAGCTCACAATTTTCTAATCCAAATACAAGGAATCATGCTACCCTAGCAAGGTTTACAGACATGTTTATAATACATTATATACTTTATACTAGATAACAATCACATATAGCAAATTTCATAACTTACTCTATTTTAAATCTACATGAAAAAAAATCAATTATCAGGATCAGACAAGTTAGAGGGGCTGTCAAGTTCTGCCATGCTAGCAGAAGCAAAAGATTCAGTAGAGTCCATCGTAGACAGGGAAGAAACGGTATCTGAATCTGAGACAACCTCGTCATGGATAATGATGTGATCTTCATCAATATCAGATGTCTCTGATCCTGATGCCCCGAGCAAGAGTTTGTTTATTGCCGACTTTGCAGTTTCGACAAACCACTCATCCGCAGGAAGTGCACTAAATGGTAATGGCAATTTGTTGAAGTCAGAATCCGGCAATGAAATGCAACTAAGAGTAAGGATTGCAAAACATGAACCGAGACCACGGAAATGAATAACAATAATACCTTTGTGGGTTTATGCCCCTAGCGGAGAAGGTCCGGATGGCACGAGCAATAATAGCCGATGCTATCTGATGAACATGTCGAGATGGATATCCCGCAAACCGTGCGATTTCAACCGTAAAGTGCATATCAAGTATCAGCTGCCACAAAAAGTCAGTTATGGTTTGTAAGATGGGGGATAGCAGTCTCTATAAACTCTACTTAGTCCTACTCATTTTTCAATGTCAGACTTAAATTTTTTCAATACACCGTCCTACTCATGTTTCAATGTGAGACTTAAATTTTTTTTAATACACATTATTGGTGTGTGGCCCGAATTGATAGGACTTGATACCATATTAGAATTTCAGTTGGGTTTAACTCAACACTTACAAAACTGGCTTGAAAGGTAGAGGGTGTCATTCTTTATAAACTCTTTATAAGCCTTATCATTTTTCAAAATGGAAATTAGATTTTTCCCAATAAACCCAAATTATAGACATCTGTTAAAAGACTTTTTCAAGTCTAGTTTGTTATGTGTTCCCGAATGTAATTTTGCAGTCAAAGAACTATTTTAAAACTCGGGTTGCATTTGAATTATTGAATTTGGAAACAAAAGAATTCAAACAACCTGTAACTTAAAATAATATAAACTTGGGAGTCATTATCTATGTAGAGTAGACAGTACCTGATGCAAACCAAGAGGCAGTAGAGGAGCTGAACTATCCTCCAAGACACCCCAAAATTCTTGCTCATCAGATAACCACATGACAACAGTCTCTGTTAATCTTGCAAGCAAAATTTTCTGTATTTTCTCCTTCCCAAGCAATACATCTCCAGCCACAGTAGCTAATTGCTGCAGCTTTGCAAATAATGCCTGCAAATATAGACCTGTCAGTACTAAAACAAAACAGTTTTCAAAGTGCAAAAAACACACCCAAATGTTTACACACACATATATATAGAAGTAGAGAATGAGAAAGATGACCTGAAATGGAAGTGAAGGCAGTGGGCCAGAATCCAAGTAAAGATCCTCTTTGTTATCGCTCAAGTAAATATTTGCATTCAATCGGGTTTTTCCCTCTCTTGAATAGATGAAACTCAAAACATACTGCCGACAGAAGTGATCTCGAAGCTTGTCAAAAGAATGCTGAAGATGTTTCCTCCACTCCTTTAATTCTACACTAGCATTTGTATTGAAACCAACAGTCTCCGTGAGTCCATTATTTGGTTCTTTGCTTTCATTTTGTAGTATCCATGTCGACAATACAGCACTTGGTAATAGTTCATCCAAAATAGTAAACGCTATTCCTAATATTGCAAGTTGTTCCGAGTCTGTCTCAGCTCTGAAAGGCACAGCCTCTTTAAGCTCCGGAAGATTGTCATCATCCAAAGGACCCGGTAGTGATTTGATAAGAGTGTCCATGTATTTATCAAATAGTTGTATGATTCTATTTAGTACATTTCCTCCAAAGTGTAAAATAGTCATTGGTGTTAACTGTTCCAATATCTCCTGTATAGTTTGTAAAAATAAACGTTCTGTTATAACAAGACAAAGCAAAATTACAAGCAAAATCATTCATTTGAACTCATTGAAAGACTCTTACTATTTTCACATACAAACTGAAATACACAAACAACAAAACAGGAGAAGAGAAGATGCAGAGACAAAGGCAGAGTGTGATCGATCATTTTGACCACGAAAGCCAATTATTGCTTTCAGGATATCCCTATCCACACCAATCTTGCTACTAAACCCTTGGGAAAATAGAAGCTCCTTCTAAGGACAATTCTTCTGTTAGGACTTAGGACAATGGCAATTTATAGTAATAATAGTAACTATATATTACATGCTATAGATCATTAGAAAAAACCCTCATTCCCCTGATTCTTTTTTTCTGTTTCAGAGTTGAAATCTCAGCCACTACGTGGTTTGCTGGCACAATTGTTCGGAATAAGTTGTTTGCAGGTTCAGTATACTGTAAGATTGGTCCTTAGACATTGCATTTATTCTTATTGATCTGAAAGGAGGAAAAACCCAAAACTTCATGCTGATGTACACATTTTGCAGATATTAGGGGTATTTGGTTGGAGCAGAACGCTCACACTTCCAAGGTGCTTCATATCCTTACTGTTGTTAAACTATGAAGCATGGACACTTGACACGACATGGGGAAGAAATATTGTGATAGTCATCTGAGTTGTTGGACACGTGTACACTGTCATACGGGTGTCAGACAAGGGAACATGCCTCCTAAGTCCTAACTTCAGGGGTGTTTGTACTTCATAGTTGCTATGTGAATGTGATAGGAACTTTTCATGGTTTCTCTTGGGTGTTTTTCTCATCCCTTCTACAAAAGAACTCCCCAATCAAATATGCAGAGGGATTATTAACAGGTTTTTCTTCTATTTTAAAAAATAACCCCCAAATACAGGCACCTAGCCACTTATTGTAACAATAACATTTCTTCAATTTAAAAAACTGAAAAATCACAAGGAATTCTTAATAAAACTATTTCCGGTTTATGGAAATTGTAGTGAATTTAATCAACAAATGGCTATTCATCAACCACTATAAACCAATAAACATCATCAAACAGTTGAGGGATTAGTTCCTAAACCAGAAAGACTTGTACTACCAAGTATAGCTTTTGTAAGATATTCCCAAAAGAAAACATGTAGAAAGGAAGGGAAAAGATATATATATATATATATATATATATATATATATATATATATATATATATATATATATATATATATATATATATATATATATATATATATATATATATATATATATATATATATATATATATATACACACACTCATAAAGGCAGAAAGGTACATGAAAGTTAATATATATCAGAAAAGTATGCATATACCAATAGTCACGCATCAACTGACAGTACTACAGTTAGTTCCACAAGTACCTCAACAGAACAAGATAAACCATAAAGATCATGGCTATCAAGGAACATTTACTATAGGTCAAAACATAATTTGTATCATGAAAACTGTAGTTAATAATTTTCTTAACCTACCAATAAATTTTTAAATTTTTCTTCTTAGACTAGCATGTTGTGCTCTCAAATTATTTAATCTATCTCCAGTATAAATGTTTATAACAACAGAAAGAGCAAAAAGAGGTGGGAAAAATCAAAGCAAAAAGAGGTGGGAAAAATCAAAGCAAAGGATGTTTTATCAAAGGTTGCTTAATTCCATCAACCAAAAAAATGTGCAGGGAATACATTAATTATTGTTTATTTGATGATATCCATATCAAATGATGAGCTTAACTTACTTCAATTACTTGCATAAATCGCACTCCACTCTCAACAAGCACGTTACTGGATGAAGATGCAACTGCGGAAAGTGAAGAGGCAAACTGTGGTGACAGTGGTAAGCATTCAGCCGATTCTTCCATGTCAAGAACTACTTTTCTAGCACGTCTAAAATTTGACTCTAAAACTTCTTCAACAGAAGGACGCAGTAGCACCAATAGTAATTTAGACATTTTTAATCCTTGTGGCTCCAAAATTGAGCAGTACTTCAAACTGGCCTGAATGCAGATGCTAGCAGATCGTAAGGCAGACACTGTCTCGGATGATGGTGCATTCTCTTTCACCAATCGTACAAAATATTCAATTTTCCACTCAGCCCACTGAACAATTCTGTTTGTATAAACAGGATTATCTCCAAAAATCATACCAGATTCCTTTATTGTCAATGAAATAACAGAGAAAACAATCTTAGACAATGTAAAAGGAAATGTTTCAGGACAGAAAGAGCTCGAAGGAAGCAACGCCTCAATTTTTTTTTGGAGGTGAGACCCATAAAATTTTAGCATTAGTTGATGTGCAACGGGACCTTTTCCAAGTTTTATCAAACCATCTAAGGCCTTCTTAAGCTCAGGAAAACTAACAGAAGGTTGCTCAGCAATTCCAATTAGCTGGTCTTCAAGCACTGCCTTTCTTTCCATGAGAGCAGACTTATATGAGGAACCTTCATCTGAAGAGTTATTCCCTGAGACTTTCAACTCGGCATAATTTTTTTCTTCAGCATCTAATGCCTCTAATGCTTCTTCAAACTTATGCTCAGCCAGAAGTACATCAATGTTTTCCAAGAATAGAGTTTTCTGGTCATTTCCCTCATTGGATACAGGCTCAAGGGGTTCAGGTTCATGAGGAATTTCATCAACATCTTTGCTAGACTGATTCCACTTATCCAATTCATGGCAGACACCAGTCATTAAATCCTGTACAAGAATACCTTGAGCTGATATATGTTTTTGCAGATCAATCAATTCATGTTTGACCTCCACAGCTTCTTCAGATATCCTACAACATCAAGAACAAACAACTAAACGAAATTATGCAAAATAGAGGAAACTGATTTAAATTATAACAAAAGTATGTAACTTTACAGTTCAGATTTCAAATTTATCAAAAATATTGATATAGGAACCATTCATAAGCCTTTTGCTAACAGCTTGAACTTTGGGGAAGCTTGGTTTTCTGATCAAGTGGCGGCTTTGTGCTTCGTGCATACTTCAATCCCAAAAATTGCTTTTGTCTTTGTGCATATGAATATGTTGGAGATATACTAAAGTATAACTAACCTACTGGGCAATATATTATGAGGTTAAGCTACTTAGATGATTATTGTTGGAAATTCAGCCTTAATTACACTCCGCCCCTAGCCGCCTAATCGCGCCATCTGGGTTGCCTTCATTGCAGCCTCTAGCACCTTTACTACTGTGTTGGATGTGAGGGGATGGTTTAGTCTTGCGTTGTCTAGAGATATGGCCTAAGGATTGGTTATAAAGTTTAGGCACACGTCATCTCAAAAGCCGGCTTTCTAAGGTTGAATTAAGTACTCCTAGAAATTGGATTGGGCCTAACTCAGTCTAACAAATTCCGCTTGTACGGTGAGAGTTGCTCTCACTTATAATTGCATATTCAGGTTGTCCCTCCTCCAATTTGGGACTCTTAACACACACCTCTCACACTCAGGACTGGACATCTCGAGCACGACCCAAGTGGCCCGTTAGCAGAAACTTGATAGGTGGCTATAGATTTTGAATAGACTCTGATACTATATTAGATTTTAAATTGGATCTAACTCATCCCTACAAATTGGCTTGTAAGGAGGACTGATAGGCTATGATACCATCTTAGAATTTGGGCTATGTACATTCCAAATTCTAAGAGTTCTTAATAGAACTACACAAATGATAATACTACCAGCTTGATCCTCATCTTCCTCTGTAGTATCATTGGTGTAGAAACCTTTAACAAGCTATGCTTGCAACAGAAATGGTTGTCGTGAGTCATGACAGTGGTTAATATGTTCATTAAATAAGATTATAAAAAATGTCATCAAAACTTAATAAAGATACAGTGAAGAAAAATGAAAATAGACCAGAGCTTTATTCGTGCTTATTAGCATAAAAGAAAATATCTTATACCATATATGATTATGACGCTTGTGTTAGAGTATCTTAGTATATCTTTAGGAATCAGTTTCTAATCTTAGATTATCTCTTAAGGTTAGTTTCTATATTACTTGGTTGTTATTTTAACTTTTTTCTCATATTCTAACAGGTATCAGATCAGCCAAAGAAAATGAATTGTTTAGTGTCTGCCAGAGGTGTCGAAGGCAGATTGTGGAATATGGCAGAAGGCCATAACAATCCAAATGAACACACCATTGCAGCTTATGTAGCCGACATGGTGCGCACCGCTTCACAAATTGGCTACGGTGGTTGCCAAAAAAAAACTTCCACGCCATTTTAACAGCACTGGTATCTGCTTATTATAGGCCCTATATGGGTAAAATTGAAGTCAAAAGTTCAAGGAACAACTTTCTAAACAACTTCACTAATAAGTAATAACTTATCCAGAAATATCTTACTCCCATTTTCACCACTCTATCAAAATGATCATTAATATGTTGACTACATCCCTTTTTAGAGACAACTGTTAAAGTTGTGTTAAACGATTATGGCTAAATGGTGATCACTCATATGACCGGTAACCAGTGCATATAGGTACCAGTTCAGAGACCAATTGAATGCATCATTTTCATTAATAAAAATAGAAATGGTCTCACATCCATACTCAGTAAGTACCTACTATGTGTGCTTGCAGTCATATCAATACAATAGACAAAATGTAAATGGGATATACAAAGGTTTTAGCATTCCTTACGGGATAACTGTAAATTAATTGAGATGGGAAATGCATGCTAGCTGCTTAATAGAGAAAATCAGGAGAATAGAAAGGAGCAAGAACATTTTAAGTTAGTTGATATATGTTACCTCAAGAAAGCCAAGTACTTTGAGTGCATATTGCCACATAAGTTCTCCACGGCATCCTTCAAATCTAAGAGTTCACAGCAAAGCTTTCTAATTCCCTGAAATGAATGACAGGTTTTATCATCAATATCATCTAATGATACATGTCGTACAGGCGATGATTAGTTAAGCATAGCCGTTATACTATGCTTATAATGTTGAGCATGATATTGCTACCCAATCTAATAGTTCTTAAACGGAACTCTTGGAACATGCAAGCACACCAGGGCTACAGCCAATGTTATCGATAACGGACCATGGCAGAAAACCAAAAATCCGCTGCCAAAAAACAGTGATTTTACTACGATTCTATTTGGATTGACTTATTTGCATTTATCTACAGGTACAAGACTTGTGAGATTGTTTGAAAGAGTTTATGGAAATATCTTATGACATGTCTATAAATTGTTTTCAACTCATTCCTATAACCTCTCAGTTACAATTTATGAAAACAAGTTGATTTTAATTCATCTTTTGTTATAAAAATAGCTTATACACAATGTCGTCAATCAGGAATTGCACAAAACATCAGTTTGTTCAAATTCTGCTACACTACATGGTTACAGAGCTACAAATAGCAATGTATTGCAGAATAATATCAACTTGTTCAAATTCCGCACACGCAATAGCACCGATATTTGACAGCATTGCTTATACCTAAGCCCATACATGTGTTTAAAATAGAAAACCCTATCAAAAAGATAACTTTTTTATTGAACTTAACCATCAAAACATCAAATCCGAGTTCCAAAAAAGACAGATGATCAGAATGAAGATAAACCCCCAATTTAATTTCTATTATCTAGAAATGTAGGTTACAAGGCATTGAAAAATTTCAAAAATTGAAGAGAACAATGATAAAAGGCATTGTTATTAAGGGTGAAGTGAAAGAGGAAAAAGCGAACCTTTTCGGTTTGAGACTGGTAGAGAGAGTCGACCTTGGATTGAGGAATGATGCTCTCAATGGAAGGGAAGTCATCTTCTTCCTCGCTACTTTCCATCGCTCTCAGTGTGTAGTTGTTGAAAGCTCAGCGAGGAAGTGAAACAAGACCCAAACAAAAATTGAGATTTTGTTTATTTACTTATTTAGATTTTGATTGTCACTAAATATAAAATTCATTTTTTTTTAGCTAAACCTCTAACATCTATTCATATAAAAAATAGAGGTTAAAGATGGGGCACTGATAGTGTGTAAAAAAATTTTACATTGTCATCCAATAGAAACAAATCATTTTGCTATGTCATATAAATTTTTTAAGAATTACAGTCTGATTTGTCTTGATTCATGATCGTGATTGGTTGACAGTGTAAAACTTTTTTACACTGTCAGTGCATCATCCATTTTCTCTAAAAAATATATTCTTTTACTACGGTATAAAATAGTTTTACGCACATATTATAGAGATTTATTAATCAGTCATGTCATATTATATATTTAAATTAAAAATATTGATATAATTTCACTGAATATATGGTTGTGATTGATTTAGATTGACGGTGTATATTATTTTTTTCTCTTCTTTTATATTGATTTTATTTTGATCACTTATATTAAAAATATCTATGAATTTTGAAGTATATTTATTATTAGTTTTTTAAATATATTTTTTAATAATTGTATTAATTTGTCTTAAAAGATCAAATTAAATATATATAAAAATAAAAATAATTTAGTAACGCAAATACGTGTAGGGTCATTCAAGTATTCTTGTTTTTTTGTCAAAGATTAATCACATGTTTTTTCTTAGAGATAAAATATCTTTATTTGAATGAGATACTTCGATTTCTTTTAATTGAATGGAATATCTCAATTTTTATAAAATTCTTAGTTCTGCAATGTCTTTCGTTCAAATTTTGTTGATAATTTCCTTTTGAGTAGTTATTTTTTAGTCTAATCATCTCTTGTAATAATAATATCATCAATATAGACAAACACTTCTTTTTGCTTTTCTCCTTATTTATATTTAAAAGTGTGATCTCTTTGATGTTGTTTACAATCCAAATGCAAGCATTGTCTTTGTAAATTTTCTAAATCATGCTTGATGGAACTAATTTAATCCATATAAGACATTCTTCAATGTTGTTAGCTAAAGTGACTAGAATAGCATTCTTGGTCGACCATTCATGGAGACTCTAGATGTTGTGGCCTTTTTTGTCTACCTAAAGATAAAGTATCACAATAGTTATGGTAGACCTGTTAGAGTCAAAGTCAGCCTTGGCGGAGCACGTCAAATACATGAAGCAATATTGAAAAATCCCTTGATTGTAGTCATTGTTCATGAATGAAGAGATGGGGGATTATGAAGCGTTGGATGTGGTTGACCTCGATGTTCGAGAAATACTTATCTTGCACTTTGTGAGATTTGTCTGCGTTCCTTCGACGATCGGCCTTAAGGAATCTGTATGTGCTCATTCGGAAGTCGAATTTACCTTTGATGGGATAGGTGGCAGTGGACTTTATTTTCTGATAGGACTCTCGCCTTTTTGTTGAACTAAGGGTTCGGTTCCTATAGGTTTTCGCATTTGTATTTTATATGGAATCATGGCCCCAAATTTCTTCGGATTCTTGCCTCTTCCAAGCATCGAGGTGGATCGTGTAGGTTGTAACCACCCCGATTTAATTTTTAACAGTATTACTATTATTTTACTATTACTATCTTTATTTTTAATTATTTTAATTAGGTGTTGGAGTATTTCAAATAATTAATTAGGTATTTTAATTAATTAATTATATTTAATTAATTTATTGGAATGATTGAGTTTATTAGAAAAATTAGAGATATTTTAGAGTTTGGAGAAAAATATAATTTTTATTAAAATTAGGGAGTAAGGGGTGAATTGAGTAAGAGTTTGGGTGCGGTGAGATTTAATGAAATAATTAAGTTAGAGTAATATTTAATTAAAATCAAATAATAAAATTAGAGTTTTAGAAAATAGAAAGAATATGGGTGAGAGGAGAATTGAGATAATTAGGCTGAATAAATAGATTGAGTGAGGTGGAGTTTTCTACTGTACGTGCAAAATTAAGGAAAATAGGCTGAAAGAGGCAGACCTAGGAGAAACGTTAAGAGCATGGAAATATCTCAAAGACAAAAGGTTTAATACATATGTAATTTTGAGGTAAGGGGAGAATTATTCATATATGGGTGGATAAACATAGGGATGGTGAGGGTTTCTTACTCGCTTGTCTTCTCTCTTTCCCTATAATCTGTGTTTTTAATGTTTGTAGCCAAAGAGAGTTTGGACAAAATCCTTTTAGGCGATCAATTGATAATATTTTTTTGAGTAATATGATATGTATATTCATTTATATACCTTGATGTCTTATTTATGTCATTTGATGCCTTTATGATGATTGATGAGTTATAGTTATGCCTTAAGGAAAAAGTGTAAAAATTAGATACATGTGTATGATTTGTGTATGTCTATGTTTATCTGTATGTTTTTGAGGTGGTGATAACTCAAAAAGGCGAAATAGATGAGTTTTGGATATGTTCAATAGAGAAAAAAAACACATAAAATCGCAGGTAGACATATAAGGGGATTGACCGCCTTATTTCATGCGTAACTTAAGTTTCGTAAGTCCCTTTGAGATGTCGTCAGTTGCGTTAGAAAGCTAACGCGATAATCTTTATTTTGAAGCTGATAAATTGAGTCTAGGATTACTACAGTAGTAGCAGTTATATAGTTTTTATACCAAAGGTGTAGTCAGTTTCAGTTTTGCGTTGGTCATCTTGTTTCACGCGTTACTTGAGTTTCGCAAATCCATTTAAGGTGTGGTCACTTGTTTTATAAATAGGGTTTAATGATATTTTAAATTGGAGAGTTTCATAATTTTATCATGAGTATGTGATTTTTTATGTTATTTTGAAGTAAGGCAATATGTTTTAGAGTTTATGCAGGAAATATTGTGATATGGCTGAACTGAAACGAATACAACTAGAGTTTTGTAACTCTGTTCGAGGTATGATCAGTTGTGTTAGAAAGAGAGTTTAAAGAGTTTTTAAACTGGAGAGTTTCATAATTTTATCATAAGTATATAATATCTGGTGTTATTTTGAAGTTAGACAATTTTAGAGTTAAGTCCAGAGTTTTGGGAAACTCTTTAGCAATTTAAGGAATTAAATATATTTATACATAACTTTAAGTTGATTTAGTTGATATTTTTTAGTGTTTTTTAAATTAAGAGGGTTGGGTTTGATATGTTTAGAGTTGATTTTAAGTTATTTGACATGTTTAGAGTTCAGTTTGAGGTATTTGATATTTTTATAGTTGAGTCTGACATGTTTTGAGCTGAGTCTGAAATGCTTTGAGTTAAATCACTTTCAATGAGTTATGTTGATGTGTTTGGAGTGTTATGCGTATCAATAATATTGAATTTGAGAAATATGGCGTGTTCAGAGTCATGTTGAAGAGTAGTGAGATAAGGCTAGAGTATGTCGGTGAGTAATATTGAGCATGTATAATAATATTCTTACTGTGTTGGTGAGCTTACATGAGTAATAATATGTTTACCATGTTGATGAGTATTGTTTAGCACATATGCTAATACTTTTCCCCGTCGATGAGTGTTGTATATATAATTATATGTTGTTGAGTTGTGATGACTTAAATATTGTCGAGTTATAATTATATACATATGTTGAAAAGTGTACTAAGATAAAAAAAAAACTAGGCTTAAATGTAGTTTTGCCCCCTTAAATTTCTCAATTGCTTGATTTTGGTCCCCTATGTTTCAATTGCTTAATTTTTGTCCCCAAAGTTTTGTAATTGTTTGATTTTGGCTCCACAAGTTTCAATTGCTTGATTATGATCCCTCAAGTTTGTCCCCCTTTTGCATTTGATAGTCCCTTAATGACATGTGGGCTAAATTTCTCTTTTTTTTTTGCTTTTTATCTTTTCTTTTCTTTTTTTTAATTTTCTTCTCTACAACTTTATTCTTCTTCTCTTTTTAATAGTTAAACTTTGAATGTAAAATCGTTGCCAAAACCAGTTAAAACCGTTGTAAAAACTCAGGAGGGACTAAAAATGAAACTGCAATATTTATAGGGACCAAAAACTTATTTAACCCAAAAAAGAAAAACAAAAAACCAAAAAAAAATGAAATTTAGTCTACGTGTCATTAGGGGACTATCAAAAGCAAAAGGGGGACAAACTTGAGAGCTCAAAATCAAGCAATTGAAACTTAGGGGGCCAAAATTAAGCAATTAGAAAACTTAGGGGACCAAAATCAAGCAATTGAGAAATTTGGGGGTCAAAACTGCATTTAAGTCAAAAAAACTATTGCGGTGGCCTTAGTGGGCTATGTTTACAGCTCGAAGATGATTTAGTGGTGATTATTGCACTTGTATGTTTTTGTTGCATATCATGCAACATGTGTGTTATTGATAGATGTATGGACCTCGGTCTATTGACGAGTCTCTAGCTCAAAAGAGGGGATTAGTGACAAGTCGGGGTTCGAAGGGGAACCATCAGTGGGTGGACGAAATTAGCAACATAATTCTAATGTCCAGGATTGGTACCTCATGCATTAGAATTGAGGAGTTGGTTGCATTGCATATATAACTGAATTGTGAATCGATTATTGTTGTTGTGAATAATTCATGTATTGGTGAATCTTATGTATGATACTATCCTAATTGTTTATTACACCGTTAACATGATGAACGTATTTCTTACTCCTTTTATTTGCTTGTGTGGTTCTTTGTGCCAATGGTACAAATATTCAGGTGGAGGAGCATTAGTTGCTGTTGTGTGGAAGGATTGACATAGATGCCTACTTCGTTCTATTTATTGTTTTGTTGAGTTTACTTAGTATTTCCGCATTCCGCTCTGATATGTAACATTGGAAACAAGTTTTTTTGTTACGTGTTATATTTTCTTGAGTCGTTTGGATTATTTAATTAGGTAAATTATATTGAGATCAATAAATGAACTATTTGAAGTTTTGATGTTTTACTCTGTTGTATGTTTTATGCTCCATGCTTCTTCGAGAAAGTCAAAAACAAATTTCTATCAAAAGTACAAAAACAAGAATCACAAAAGCTTGTTTGCCTAAATAAATGATAATGGTACTTCTAAAATTCTCAAGCATTCACATTTTCTTTCACCTTTTTTTCCTCCTTCATCATCTGTTACAACCTTTGGCATAACTTATTCTCATAAATATTTTTTCTATTTTTAATTTTCCTTTTCCAACGCTTTTTTCTCTTTCTTTTTCTTTCTCACCCGCATAACAACCAAACATTTTCTCCCCAACTTGAATACAACCAAACATAAAATGTGAATACGTCCAACTTTCTAAGACAATGGTAAAAATTTAAACCACGAGTTATGGTTGAGGGTTCAAGAAAAAAGTTCAGAATCCACTTTAAAATTAACAATGAACTAATTAGTTATGTACAAGTTTCAAAAGTCAACATCAAAATGAATCCTGACACATGACTCCAAACAAAGACTTGTTTGAGGAACTATGTTATCAAGATGGTGGATCTGTATTGCTGGGAAACAACAAAGCTTATAAGATTACAGGTGTTGGATCTATTAGATTTAAGCTCCATGATGAGTCAATAAGGTTGTTGACTAAAGTCATGTATGTACCTAATTTGAAGAGAAATTTGATTTCTCTTGGTGAATTCGACAAGAAAGGATATGTTTTCAAGGAGAGAGAAGTATCCTAAGAGTCATGAAGGGATCGAAGGAAGTCTTGAGAGGCGTGAAGAAACAAGACTTGTATACCCTTGAGGCTAAAGTTGTAAGTGGTTCTGCAAATGTTGCATCCATGAAACCTTTGTCAAAGACAAAAAATTGACACATGAGATTGGGCCATGTCAGTGAAAGGGGTCTGGTCGAATTGGGGAAACAAAATCTGCTTCGTGGAGACAAAGTCGAAAAGCTAAAGTTTTGTGAACCATGTGTACTAGGAAATTCTTGCAGAGTGAAGTTCAATAAAGGCAAACAAAGATCACATGGATCCCTTTATTACATCCATGTTGATCTTTGGGGGCCTGCAAGGTGTCCATCACATTCAGGAGCAAGGTATTTTTATCCATAGCTGATGATTATTCCAGAAAGTTATGGGTATTAATCCAGAAGACTAAGGATGAAACTTTTGAGAATTTCAAAAGTTGGAAGACTCTAGTTGAAAATAAGACTGGCAGAAAGGTAAAGAGGTTGAGAAACAACAATGGCCTTGAATTTTGCAAAGAGGCATTCGATAGTTTTTGTGCAGCATTTGGTATTGCAAGATATAAAACTACCGCAGGTACTTCCTAACAAGATGGTTTGGTTGAAAGGTTTAATCGAACCATTTTGGAAAGAGTTAGATGCATGTTAGCTAGTGCTAGATTAAAAAAGGTGTTTTGGGCATAGGTTGCTTCAACAACAACATATCTAATAAATAGAATTCCTTCGATTGTGTTAGATATGAAGACACCTGAAGAAGTTTGGTTGGGGCATCCACCAGATTTTGAAAAACTTAGAATATCTGGCCGCGTAGCTTATGCTCACATTAGGCGAGACAAGGTCGAACCTAATGCTCTGAGATGCGTGTTCATGGGATACCCTGAAGAAGTCAAAGCTTATAGGCTATGGTGTCCAGATCCATGTCACATGAGATGTATCACTAGTCGAGATGTATTTTTCAATGAAGCTAAGATGGTGTAATACGGTGAACTGACTTTATCGAAATGTCGCGGATAGCAAGAGTCGCCATCGACTTTTATTTTATCCAAATTAACGGAAAGGCTAAAAGAACAGGAAAAACCTTTTAAATAAAAACTGAGCTCGGGGGATAATTTATGCAAAGGGAAGGTGTAAGGCACCCTTTGCATCCATGGTTTTCCATGGGCTCTTAATTGCTTTGCTCTTTTGAAAGAAAAAGTGTAGAAAAGAAATAAGACTTTAGCTTGTAAATAAGCGTAGCTTTTTGAAGATTTTTGAGAAAAGGGTAGAAAATGATTTTAAACCAGAGCATGCAATTAAGGGCAAATTACCTGGTTAGACGAAAAATGTTCTTTAGCCTTTTAGGGCTATCCCTACCATAAGAGGGTAAGGAAGTCCTTTGATTTGGAGGTTGAAGGGTCGTCGAATCATTGTTCGCCATAAGACTGTTCCATGCCATAGAGGGGCAAGTAGTCTAAGGTAAGGATCAGAATAGCCATTTTTTGTTTAGGCAACCAGAGGATACCTCAGCACTTCGTAGGCAACTTCGAGGGACGAGATCATATTTGGCGAATCGAAGGCAGCATCATTTGGAACTTATGATCTTTGAATGAACTGAGGGCAACATTGTTGAGGTATCCTCGTATTCGAGGGACATGGCTATTCTGCAAAAAACACAAGGCAACAAGCAACGGGCAACAGGCAACAAGAGAGGTACCATAAAAGGTGTGTGGGTGCAACAATCACGTGATCAGATTCAGTTATAATTTATCTTGTAATTAAGTGATTCTAGATTCAGTTCAAGGTTACCACTCCCTAGGATTACTAACCACGTGGTAATATAGTGCATACAGTTTAAGTGCCTTCATGGCCAAACAATACACCAGGAAGCAGTTACAAAAATATTATGGGGAAGGGGAAAAAGAAACCAGGGGACCAGCAGGGCAATAGGTCTGACATAAATAATAATTAAGATAGAAAAATAAATGAGGTTAGGTTTTAGGGTTACCGACTATTGAGCTTTGACGGTTGGCTAACCCTGAAAATTGAAAAAAGAAAACAAATACAAAAGGGGTGAGTGCATTATCAATTTGTTGACAGTTAAAGCTAACCCTAATTTGATAAAAAAGGTAAAAGAAAATTAAAAATAAAATATAGAATAGGACTTAGCTTTGAAGGATAGAAAAACACTTAGAAAGGGGGGGTTTGAATAAGTGTAGCTTTAAAACTTGTAAGATAAAAACAATTTGCACAATGATTTTTATCCTAGTTCGTTGTTAACTAAACTACTCCAGTCCACCCCCTTGGAGTGATTTATCTCACCTGAGGATTTAATCCACTAATCACACGAGATTACAATGGTTTTCCACTTAGCCAACTGCTAAGTCTTCTAGAGTATACTGATCACAACCTGATCACTCTAGGAACAATCTTCTTAGATACCCTCTAAGACTTTCTAAAGTATACTGATTAACAACCTGATCACTCTAGTTCTTACAACTTAATGTAAACAAATTCTAAGAGTTACAATGCTTCTTATAAAGCTATTATCACAACTGTGATTTTCTCTTAAGTTTAAGCTTAAATCTCACTAAGATATTACAACAGCAATGTAGTGAGTTTGATGATGAAGTTTGAGAGCTTTTGAATCGAACAACGTTTCAACCTTTTTGCATAAAGTCTTGTATTCAGAATTCTTAAGTTATAACCTTGCTTCTCATCAGAACTTCATATTTATAGGCGTTTTGAGAAGATGACCGTTGGGAGCATTTAATGCTTTGCGTAAACCGTACAACATTGCATTTAATGTTTCACTCTTTTGTCAACTACCTCGAGCCTTGTTTTCGCTATGTCTACTGATGTTGCCTTTAATAGCTTCTAACGTTCCTTTTGTCAGTCAGCGTAGCCTGCCTGCTAGTACTTGCTTCTGATCTGATGTTTGTGTAAACAACGTTTGAATATCATCAGAGTCAAACAGCTTGGTGCAGAGCATCTTCTTATCTTCTGACCTTGAAGTGCTTCTGAGCGTGATACCATGAGAACTTCAGTGCTTCTGCTTCTGATCTCAAGTTCTTCTGATGCTTCCATAGACCCATGTTCTGATTCTGCTTGACCATCTTCTGATGTCTTGCCAGACCATGTTCTGATGTTGCATGCTGAACCTTCTGAGTCAGTTCTTCTTGCGCTGATTTTATGCATACTCTTTATATAATTCCTGAAATGGAAATTGCATAGTATTAGAGTACCACATTATCTCATACAAAATTCATATGCTTGTTATCATCAAAACTAAGAATATTGATCAGAACAAATCTTGTTCTAACAATCTCCCCCTTTTTGATGATGACAAAAACATATATAAATGATATGAATTTGCGATCAGAATATCAGACGGCTAAAGACAATTACACAGCTATAGCATAAGCATATAAACATAATGTGTGAATATGTCTCCCTCTGAGATTAACAATCTCCCCCTGAGATAAATAATCTCCCCCTGAAATAGATACTGGAAGAAATTTATAATTAAAGGACTTCCCTGAGTATTTTCCATTTCAGTTGAGACGATCACACATGCTTAGATCTTCAGAACATTCACAGCTTCTGATTCTTGCTTCCATAGGACAGCTTCAGAACTTGAATTTCTTCGATCTTCAGAACATTCATAGCTTCTGATTCTTGCTTCCATTGGACAACTTCAGAACTTGAATTTCTTCTTGAATCATTGCATGCTAGATTGTATCAGAACATTGTTGAATGTACCAGAGCATCATCAGAGCCACTCTACATCCTGAAATGTTACAGAACAAGCTAAATGACAACAGTCAGAGCATGAACGAGTCAGAACATAAAATATGTATCAGAGCAAACAACAGTAATGTTTCAGAGCATATTTTATAACTAAAAACATGCATCAGAACATATAAGGAATAAGAATGTGTTAGAGCATATTCTATCATTAGAATATCAGAACATTCTTCCTTCTTGCTTCTGATCTTGAAGCTTTACAGCACTCAGCTTGCTTCAAGTTCCATGAGCTTGTTTATATACATAATTGCTTTTCCCCATGTCTTTGCTTCTCATGTTGAGCTTTAAAGAGGATCTTCCATTCCTGTAAAACACTCACAGACATAGAACTTGCTAGTTCTGTTAGAAATGTGGAGCCTTTCTCCCAGCAACTGATAAAATAAATCAGATCATTTATCACATCTTTCTCCCCCTTTTTGTCATAACATCAAAAACATAAAAGATTCAGATGAAAAACAAGACAAACAATATGAGAGAAGAAGAGATAAATTTCATTGATTGCCAAAGAGAGAAATTATCAGAAGTACAAGAGGGATGCTAAGAAAACAGATGCAGCAAACAAAGAAAACAACTAAGACTCAAAGACTAAGATGACCCTAGTTTGGACATGATCTTGGCCAGCATGTCATGAATCCCATTGTTGCTCTCAGTATGCCTCTCCATGAAGGTGCGGAATTCAGCATTGATCGTTCGTTGCTCATCCATGCGAGAAGATAGCCCAGCCTGGTTCTTCTGAATAACTTCCAGAGTCCTTACGAGATGAGAAGGTTCATCAGAAGAAGCTTCACAACTTTTGTCCAGAGGGATAGCATTCTGAACCGCAGCTTCTATAGTCAGATCATCACCTTGATTTTCCTCAACAGGAATACTTTCAACAGGATGATCTTCAGCATCTGCTTCTTCCATAGAAGCATCTCCATATTCTGCAGCAGGCACCTCAGAATCTCCATTCTCAAGAGCCTGAAGAATGGCAGCCAGATTCCTTGGAGCAGAAGGACCTTCAACTTCTGGAGGATCAGCAACTTCTGGGATGACCAAATCAGGATCTTCTTCAGAAGGATTTTCCCTCAGCAAGTCAAACAAGAACTTGAAGTCTCCAGTCAGAACTGGATACTGAGGTCTCCAGACCACAATCTCCCTGCAAGGATTGGCTTCCATTGCTGCAGCAATTCTTGCTTCCTCAAGTTCATCGGTGAACAACTTCTCTTCAAGGGTATATCTCCCTCCGAGACGACTGAACCAGAAGTCTTCATAACTCCTCAGAATTCCACAAGGGCGTGGAGCAGTTTCTACACAGATTTCCTGAAGTTCTTCAAAACAAGCATCTGCTTTTCTTCGGAAGATTCTCCAGAAATTTCGCATAGCAACATCATTCAGGCCAGAACTTTCAACAATTCTGAGAGTATCAAAGACTCTTCTGAGATAACTCTTTACCATTTCAAAATTTACACCAATAGGGTACTCCCGGCGGGATTTTATTATAGTTATTAGGGAATCAGGGTTAGGGAAAAAATAGGGTTAAGGCTCTCTATCCAACCGATAAGAAGATTCTGCTTCATTCTCAGAGTCTAACACTACCATTTCAGCTTCAGGACGAGGCTTGGGAGTGTAGTTGCAGTCACAGAGCAATTGCTCATGTGATGCAGAATCTGGAAGACCAGAACCAGAGGGGTTGTTTTGAGAGGTGGAAGGGATGGGTTCAAAATGTGCATGAGGAGGTGGTTGAGAAGTGGATATATTTGTGTGAGGTGGAAAGATAGTTTGTAGGGGTGGTATATCAAGAACAGGGTTTCCAAGGGCCTGGTCAGAAGCAAGGTTGGTTGTGGGTGGAGATGAAGGAATGGGAGCAATTTTGATGGGTGAGGGAGGAGGAGTAAGGGTTTTGGTTATAGGAGAGGAAGGAGGTGTGAGAACATGGACTTTTATGGGTGATTCTGATGGGGCTTTTTCTGGTTGATTTACTGGTTCAGGGGTTTGAGCAACAGCTATTGGTGCAACTTCTGAACGAAAAGTAGGAACAAAATCAGATTCAGAGAGATGAATATCTTTGGATACCTTCTGAACAGCTTCAAACACAGCCTCAAGCTTCTTCTGCTTCTTACTCTTCTGCTCTTCCACAATCTTAGCCTTCCCAAGAGAGATTTCTCTTTTTCTGGCAGATTCCGGTGTCTCCTTCTCACTAGTAACAACCTTCTGACCTTCAACTGCTTGAGTTGTTGGTCCTTGAGATATTTTAACTTGCTGATTCACAGCTTCTGCTTGCTGATTCACAGCTTCTTGAACATTCTCGTCTTTATCAGAGGCATTTATTATTAATTTTCTTTTTCTTGTCTTCTTCTTCTCAACAGCTATACCAATTTCAACATTTTTATTCAACTTCTTCTTTTTCTTCTTCTCAACAGTCTCCTTTACATTCTTCTTAGTTGCAACTGAAACAACTTGAACTTCTTCAGCAACAGCTTCTTCTGGAACAGTTTTCTCAACGGTAGTAGCAGCAACTACACTCTAAACTACCTTCACCTGATTATCAGAAGGATGATCAAATTTTCTCTTAGTCCTTCTTTCCTTCTTCACAGCAGCTTCAGGAGCAGCTTCTGAAACATCTTTCGAGGCAGCAGCCCTAGAAGTAGAAGTTTTCTTGCGACCTTCTTTAGCAGGAGCACCTTTTTCTTGATCTTTTACTCCTTCATCTTCCTTGAGTGACTTCAAATATCTAGTTCTGACTCCTGGCACCTCACTTCTGAAGAAGGGTTCAAAGTCAGCAAGAATAGGATCTCTTCTGCTTCTTGCTCCAGGAAGAGGTTGAGGGGTTTTGATGATAGCATCAATGACACTCATCTTTCTCAAGGTGAGAGCGTTCAAGCAACTTCCAGTATTGATAGCCAGATCTTTGATGGTACCTTCAGCTTCCAATTTCTCAACTATCTTGGAATGAACCAGAAGGTTTGTAATGATTCTTCCAAAAGGAATGATAGTACACTTCTTTACTCTGAAGGCATTCCTGGAATCCCTCACAGCATTCCACATGTGATTGAAGATTATGTAGATAACGTCACCCTTCTTCTGAGTAGCAATGCAATATAGAATGTATTTTTGCTCATTGTTGACGAAGTCTGCAGCATGTGTTCCTTTCCTGTGATAGAAACAACCCAGAAGAATCTTGGTCCAGATTTTATAAAGATCCCTCATGTCCTTGACACGCTTTGTCTCCTTTACATCTGTGTAAAGGGTAGACAACACTTCATCCCAATCAGCCCTTTGATCAATTTCATAAGCACCCTCAGGGTTTCTTAGATCGAACATCATACTCAGAATGTTCTCAGTAACGACCACAAACTTCCCATGGACGAAAGACATGATGGATTTAGGGGCAACAATTGCATGCACCCAAAATTCCTTAACAAGATCTGGGTAGACTGGTCCACAGAACTCAGCAAATAACGAGGTCCATCCTTGAAAAAGAATATCTTCTTTAAGACGAAAGTTATGTTCTTAGAGGCTATCAAAGTCTACCATGAGTTCACAGATAACTTCCAACTCCTTTTTGGGAATAGAACAGGCAATAACCGGAGTAATTTGTTGATCTTCTTCTTGCAGATGGAGAGGGACAGATGGGCTAACATTGTGAGATGATGAAGCGGCCATTGAAACAGTACTGAGAAGCAAGATGACTTCTGCCAATACTTCTAGATAGGAACTTTCTGAAGCTCGAGTCATATTCTTTCAGAATATCATTGAGGCTAGAAATGGATTTTTCTGATTCAAAAGGAGATCCAATATCTTTGGATAATTTTAAAACTTTTTCCTTCAGTTCAGAATTTTCCACTTCCAGCTTCTTAGTTTCAAATTCAAATTGCTTTTTCAGCTTTTTGTATTTGATACTAAGATGAGCCTTGAGCTCCAGAAGTTCTGTTAAACTGGAAACTAACTCTTCTCTAGATAGTTCAGAAAATACCTCTTCAGAATCTGATTCTGATGTAGATTCTGATCCATCATCTACTGTGGCCATCAGCGCAAGGTTTGCTTGCTCTCCTTCAGAGTCTGATTCTGATTCTGATTCAGAATCATCCCATGTTGCCATAAGACCTTTCTTCTTATGATACTTCTTCTTGGGATTTTCCTTATGAAGTTTTGGACATTCATTCTTGAAGTGTCCAGGCTCATTGCACTCATAGCAGACGACCTTCTTCTTGTCAGATCTTCTGCCACCAGAAGATTCTCCTTGTTCAAACTTTTTTTAACTTCTGAAGCTTTTGAACTTCCTTTGCTTGTTCTTCCAGAGTTGGTTTACCCTTCTGGAGATCATGGACAATTCATCTTCTTCTTCTGATTCTGATTCCTCAGAATCTACTTCTTCAGCCTGAAAAGCATTAGTGCATTTTTTAATATTAGATTTTAATGCAATAGACTTACCTTTCTTCTGAGGCTCATTTGCATCCAGCTCTATCTCATGGCTTCTCAACACACTGATTAGCTCTTCCAAAGAAACCTCATTCAGATTCTTTATAATCTTGAATGCAGTCACCATTGGACCCCATCTTCTAGGCAAGCTTATGATGATCTTCTTTACATGATCAGCCTTGGTGTAGTCTTTGTCCGGAACTCTTAATCCAGCAGTTAGCGTTTGAAATCTTGAAAACATCTTTTCAATATTTTCATCGTCCTCCATCTTGAAGGCTTCATATTTCTGGATTAGAGCAAGAGCTTTGGTCTCCTTGACTTGAGCATTTCCTTCATGAGTCATTTTCAATGACTCATATATATCATAGGCAGTTTCCCTGTTAGATATCTTCTCATACTCAGCATGAGAGATAGCATTCAGCAAAACAGTCCTACATTTATGATGATTTTTGAAAAGCTTCTTTTGATCATCATTCATTTCTTGTCTTGTAAGCCTTACGCCAGTAGCGTTCACTGGATGTTTGTAACCATCCATCAGAAGATCCCATAAGTCACCATCTAGACCAAGGAAATAACTTTCAAGCTTATCTTTCCAGTATTCAAAGTTTTCACCATCAAATACTGGCGGTCTAGTATAACCATTGTTACCATTTCCATTGTATTGCTCAGCTGAGCCAGATGTAGATGTAGATGAAGGTGGTGGAGTCTCAACCATCTTAACTTAGTGTTTTTCTCTTCCTGAATCTATTCTAAACACGGTTAAGTGCTTGCACCTTAGAACCGACGCTCTGATGCCAATTGAAGGATAGAAAAACACTTAGAGGGGGGGGGGTTGAATAAGTGTAGCTTTAAAACTTGTAAGATAAAAACAATTTGCACAATGATTTTTATCCTGGTTCGTTGTTAACTAAACTACTCCAGTCCACCCCCTTGGAGTGATTTACCTCACCTAAGGATTTAATCCACTAATCACACGAGATTACAATGGTTTTCCACTTAGCCAACTGCTAAGTCTTCTAGAGTATACTGATCACTCTAGGAACAATCTGCTTAGATACCCTCTAAGACTTTCTAGAGTATACTGATCAACAACCTGATCACTCTAGTTCTTACAACTTAATGTAAACAAATTCTAAGAGTTACAATGCTTCTTATAAAGCTATTATCACAATTGTGATTTTCTCTTAAGTTTAAGCTTAAATCTCACTAAGATATTACAACAACAATGTAGTGAGTTTGATGATGAAGTTTGAGAGCTTTTGAATAGAACAGCGTTTCAGCGTTTTTGCATAAAGTCTTGTATTCAGAATTCGTAAGTTGTAACCTTGCTTCTCATCAGAACTTCATATTTATAGGCGTTTTGAGAAGATGACCGTTGGGAGCATTTAATGCTTTGCGTAAACCGTACAGCATTGCCTTTAATGTTTACCTCTTTTGTCAACTACCTCGAGCCTTGTTTTCGCTGTGTCTACAGACATTGCCTTTAATAGCTTCTAACGTTCCTTTTGTCAGTCAACGTAGCCTGCCAGTTAGTACTTGCTTCTTATCTGATGTTTGTGTAAACAACGTTTGAATATCATCAGAGTCAAACAGCTTGGTGCAGAGCATCTTCTTGTCTTCTGACCTTGAAGTGCTTCTGAGCGTGATACCATGAGAACTTCAGTGCTTCTGATCTCAAGTTCTTCTGATGCTTCCATAGACCCATGTTCTGATTCTGCTTGACCATCTTCTGATGTCTTGCCAGACCATGTTCTGATGTTGCATGCTGAACCTTCTGAGTCAGTGTTTCTTGCGCTGATTTTGTGCATACTCTTTATATAATTCCTGAAATGGAAATTGCATAGTATTAGAGTACCACATTATCTCATACAAAATTCATATGCTTATTATCATCAAAACTAAGAATATTGATCAGAACAAATCTTGTTCTAACAAGCTTTTAATCTGATATGGTTAGTAGTCGGGGGTAGCCTCAAGGTTAACCCTGAAAAATTGGCAAAGACAGACAGAAAAGGAAGTGAGTGCAGAAAGAGTCCATTGAGTTTCGAGGACAAACCCTAATAACAATTTTATAAGGCAAACAAATAATAAAAATCGAGACTTAGCTTCGTAATAGGCGAGACGCATAGTCGGAATGTGTCTGGTGATTACCCTGAAAAAAATGCACAAAGAAATATTTTTCAGTGTAGGAATGATCTCGTAAACCCTGATTAGGGCACAAGTTAACACTGGTTAATAGAATAAAATAAAAAACCAATTAATTGTTGGTTTTCAACCCAATTAATTAAATCGGTGACAATCAGGTTTCGATTAAATATCTAATCCTAATATTTATTTTTAATCAATGAATAAAAACTAATTAAAATTAAACAAAATTTAATCAAATAAAACAATTAAAAATCAAATTATTAATAATAATAAAAATAAAAAAAAAAGTTAGAAAAAGAATATGTTTTTTAAGATTTTTAACAAATAATATACATATATAATAAAACTAGTTTATGTAATAAAAAATAAAAGAAATTAAAATTTTCTTAGCTTTTGATTCGGTGGTGTGCATGTCTGAGGGTCCATGGTGGACCTGCGCTTCAAGATGCGTTGGATGAGTCTGGAGAATTGATTTGATGGATAGGATGATGGGGATGCATTCTGGTCACGCGCGAGACAAGCATACTGGATCCATAAGCGAATCACTACATGCATTTTGTAAAAAAAAATAAGGGTCCTCAGTAGGGTTCGAACCCAGGATACTTCCCTCTCCTTAAAGCGCTTTGCCAACTGATCCAAGTTTCTGCGCTGATTTGTGAACACGTAACAAATAATATATACACAAACATAATTCAAAAGGAACAAGACTCAAACCAGACGCGCGCCCTTTTTTATTTGAAACCAACCAATGAGACGTTGACAGCGCTCATCTTCCTCTTTCGCCCGTCGCCTTAGGTACTTCCCTTTACCTACGGATGTGCACTTTGTCGCTATAGCTTCTGCAGGTAATAAACAACGCAAAACGCAACGAAAATACATTGCAAGGACATAGATCGAACGGGTCCAACCCCCTGAACACAGTAATAGCGTTAATACCGGCTAATTTCATCTATACGCAGAAACCCTAAAACAGAGCTTTCATAACCTAACAATGGCGGATTCATGTACCTATGCCTAAAACGAAATTAAATAACCCAGAACGCTTCCAAACATTGCCACGATCACAAATATATCGTTAAAACATGTTAAAGATGCTTGGACATGCGAAATCGAAATTTACAAAAAAAGCTATGAAACCGGGATCGAACCTTACAACTCAGGGAGATTTGTCTGCTTTTGAACGGCTAGGATGGATCAGAGTGAGCCAGGGAACGAGTTGGAATGCTTTGTATGGCTTGAATTGAAGTAGAACTCGGTCTGCAACCTCCTTGATTGTCACTATTTTTGAAGTTCACCTAGGGTTCTGAATGCGGCAAAAAATGTCCCCTAATGCCTTGGATCTATCACATACTTATAGTAGAACGTGTTAGGTCACAGATTTTTGGCCAATTCCATCTGATTCTTGGATTGTAAGTTTGAGAGATTTGATTTTTAAATCTTTCTAATTATGGCCAATCTTTATCCAATCTTGCCAATTTCACTTTGCACGAATTTTGGCATCTTATGTATTGTGATGGATTATTGAAATTAATCATTATGGTTCCTTTAATCAAATCTTTGATTTCCCTTTTATTTATGAGAATTATATCACCTTTAAATGAGTGAAAAATTCATATAAAATAAAAATCAATAATTCGTGAGGATTGACTTAAGTATCTTGGGTAACTTGAGGAACCGGATTGGGCCAAAAAAGATTGGGTCCCTTTGCAAGAAAATTCAATTTGAAGCCTTTTGTTTCACATTTTTTCTCTTGAAATAGACCAACTTTGACAAGGCATATCTCCCTCAATTTTTAAGATATGGAGGATTTCTAAGACTTTTTGGAAACCTCAAGATGTCCTCTATAATCCACTTTCTAAGCTTTTTCCCATTTGAAGAATTTATCTTGATGATATGGGCTTTGACAAAAAACTATTTTTGGTTGACTTTCAAAAAGGACCTACAATCTTTTGATCCATATCTCTCGAATGAAGCATTTTTGGACTTGACTTGTGAGAGACAAAATTGTAGAGAATTAAATTTCCTTCAAATTGAGCTTTGGATGGGAAATTTCTGATGTTCCATGTGGAAGTTATGGCTGGTCAAAGTTCAGTTGTCTTTCTCCTATGAAAACCCTAAATTAGAAACTTTTGAATCTGTTGATTTCTGATCTTTCCTTGATGAACCATGATCAATTCTTGATCAAATGGTGAATGATACTTCAATATAAGGATGTTGACAAAAAATTAGGAGTTTTGACTGTGCTTTGACCACAATTGACTTTTAGGTCAAACTAGTCGACTATTGATTTTGTGAGCAATTGTCTGGGCAATCTTGTGAATCAGAGCTTGAAACTTAGCATAAGGATTATTTGAATCATATGAGAGGCCATGGAGTCCATTGGAGGTATCAGAACCTGACTTTTCTTTAAGAAAGGCAAAACCCTAGTTGGAGGGTGTTTGTTTAAGAGAGTGTATATTCCGTCAAGTATTGAGTCTTTGATTTCAGATGAGTTTGAGTATAAAAATGTGGTGGGCAAATTTTGAGGTATGACAGATGGCTTTCAAGAAAACTGATGTTGGTCAAAGTACAAAGATATATGAAGAATAGCTGGAATAGGGAGAAATTCCTATTAAGGTGGATCATGTGGATGCTGATGTGTGTATCCCAAATGATGTTGAAGAAGCACAAGATGCTGAAGATACTGAGGAAGTTGAGGAAGTTGTTGATGACTACCTGTTGGCATGAGATAGATCGAGAAGAGTCATCAAACCACCTCAGAAACTCACCTCATAGCTTATGCCTTAATCACATCTCTAAAAGTAAGGTTCTAGATGAAGAACCTAAAGACTATAAGGAAGTTTTGAGAAGTTAAAATATGATTGAATTACTGAAGTCCATAGATGATGAGATGAAATCTCTTCATGATAACCACATTTAGGAACTGATCAAGAAACCTGTTGGATCCAGGTTATTCAATTGTAAGTGGATTTTCAAAGTTAAGGAAGGAATCAAAGGAGTGACGTCGTAACTATACAAGGCGAGATTGGTCGCAAAGGGGTTCACTCAGAAAGAAGGTGTCGACTTTAATAATGTGTTCTCACCTATTGTAAAGCATAGATCCATCAGGATGTTGTTAGTTATGGTGGCAAAGTTCGACCTAGAACTTGAACAAATGGATGTGAAGACTGCTTTCTTATATGGTGATCTAGATGAAACAATCTTAATGAGGCAACCTGAAGGGTATGAAGAAAAAGGGAAGGAAAATTATGTGTCAAAGCTAAAGAGATCTTTATATGGACTGAAACAATCTACTTGATAGTGGAATAAGAGATTCTACAAGTTCATGGCACACATAAGTTTTGTCAGAAGCCAGTTCGACCATTATGTTTATTTCTGATTTCGACTTGGTAATTCATTTGTTATTTTGTTGCTTTATATGGATGATATTCTTATAGCAAACAACAATGTCAAAGATGTAACAAGGGTGAAGGCTGAACTCAATAAGGAGTTTGATATGAAAGATCTGGGAGCTGCATCCAGGATTCTTGGGATTGACGTTCGAAGAGATAGAAATCAGTCAAAATTATACTTATCTCAAGAGGCATATATACGAAAGATTCTCGAAAAGTTTGGTGTGTCGAATTCAAAGCGTGTTGTAACTCTAAAAAATCCTCAATTCAAGCTAAGTATAAACCAATGTCCCAATACTGAGTTCGAAAGAGCTTATATGAATAGCATCCCATATGCTAAGATAGTAGGTTCTTTGATGTGTGTTATGATCTGTACTAGACCTGACATATCATATGCAGTAAGTCTTGTAAGCAGGTATATGGCAAATCCTGGAAAGGCTCATTGGCAAGCATTAAAGTGGATTTTAAGGTACATAAATGGGTCTCTGAACAGAGTCCTAATTTAGGGTGGAGTTTATGATGAATATAGTAAAGCAGTAATTGAAGGGTATGTCGACTCTAACTATGCAGGTTGTATGGATTAAAGGAAATTTACTTATGGATATGTGTTCACTATGTTTGACAAAATAATCAGTTAGAAAACAACACTTCAGAAGGTTGTTGCCTTATCAACCACTGAAGTAGAATATATTGCCCTAATTGAGGCTGTGAAAGAAGCATTGTGGCTTAAAGGTTTTGCTAAAGAGCTGAAACTTCTAGGTCGAGTTATCATTGTGAAATGTGATAGTCAAAGTGCAATACACCTATCTAAGAATTCAACCTATCATGAGCAAACCAAACACATCGATGTGAGGCTGCATTTCATCATCAAGCGTGGAAAAGTCCAAGTGCTGAAGGTTTCGATATATCACAATGATGCTGATATGATTAACAAAACCTTGCCAAGTTGCAAGTTTTTCCATTGTATGTAGTTGATAAAGCTACAGGAAGAAAGCTTGTTTGTTCCCTTGATGTTATAGATTTTGTTCCAAGGTGGAGATTTGTGAGATATTGGATCGAACTCTAATATGGTCAAAGGGTGTCTTCTTGGTTTGACAATTCGATAAGATCTTAGCATGTTGTCGAAGTTTGTTCACATGTTGTAGTCGAAGGCCTGAAATGTTGTAGTCGAAGTTTGCTCAAATATGCATTAGTCAAAATTCTAGAAATGTTAGCATGTTGAATTGGGTATGTTTGTTAAGCTCAACTGTTCAAGTTAGCTTGTGTAATGGGTCTGTGTGTAAAACCCACTAGTTTAGTGTGTTAGTTTTATCATAAATAGCATACTAGTCTCTCATCATTGCATATTGAAAATCCAAATTAGGGTGAGAGGGGTTATTTGTTATTCTGTAACACTTGTAATCTTGCTTAAAAGAGAAAATAAAGAATAACAGTTTATAACTAATTTCACTGTGTTCTTCTTGCTTTCATCTTTCCTACCCTTGTGGGTTTCTTACCAAGAAACGAAACCTATTATACTTTATTATTGGCATCGATTTCACAACAATGTGGCTAGAGACAGGCCAAAGAAACAAATCACACCACCTCAAGGGTATGAAGAATGGTTTCTTTTGCACTCAACAGCGTATAAAGCATTGAAATACATGTGAGGAAGCAAGAACCAAGTTTATTTTGAACAAGAACCAAGTTTATTACATGAAGCAATACATGTGATGAAGTATCAAAGTGAATTGGTGCATTGAAATAAGAACCCGTACCCTCCATAAGAATCATACTCGGGAGCTTGCTGAGTGAAATTCTGGTATCAGATATAAGATATTGAATGAGACGTCACGACATAATATATGAGCATTTTAACAGTTATGAACAAGTATATGACAGCGGATAAAACACCACAGAAAGTAAATGACACATCGATATGTTGACCTAGTTCGGAAACAACCTCCCTACTCTGGGGGCTACCAAGCCAGGGATGAAACCAATATTTGATAGTATCAATTCAAAGTCAAACTTCTCGTTTACACTTCTCACTTAATCACTACCCTTCATATGACTTCTACCTAAGAATCCTCTAGGCATGAGACCGTCCTCAAATCCATTTAATCACAGAACCCCTGTGACAACTTAACAAAACAAACAAAAACGAAGAACACACTCTTCAAAGACACAAGATCATCACTTGCTTAAAAGCTCATGGATGATCAACAAAATACAACTCAAAGAAACTACTCCACCTCTAGTATCAAACTGATACAATAGAGGATTACAATGGACTCATAAACTTAATTACTAGGCAAAACAAAACTCAAAGTCCTTAACAAAAGCCACGACACAACTAGGATTGTGCAGCCCCCAAACAGAAACAGCAGCAGCAGCGGACAAGCAAGCATGGGCTTGGGACAACAAATAGGGTTCATAAGCAACCCATAATAACTTCAATCAGTCAGGTTATGATTACTCCACTAATGCTGGAATAACTTGAGAAGATTCCTCCTAAGATTAAGCAAACGAACCTGACACAAATAAAACCCTAAAATAGGAATAATCAAACAGATCATATTTAAAGACACAATATCAAGACATATGTTTTGACATCTTGCAAAAAACACCCTGATAAAATGTTTTACCAAAATAGCTGCCAACACACAGAAATAATATTGAGAAACCAAATGCTAAGAAGATTGTGGGTTGTAAGTGGATTTCCAAGAAGAAATATGGAACTAGATATAAATCAAGGCATGTAGCAAAATGTTTTACAAAGAATGGTATTGATTTAATGAATTTTCCTCCTAATGTAAACCACCGTTCCATTAGAGTTATTCTTGCTTGTGTCTCTGCTTTATGTAGAGTTAAAACAAATGGATATGAAGATACCCTTTCTTCATGGTGATTTGGAGGTAGGGGTATAAATAGGCTGGGTCGAGCTAGGATTTGCTAAGCCAAAGTCTGTCATGCTAAAAATACCAAAGTATAGGCCTGGCATGTAGCCTCTCATAAGCTTATTTTTAAGCTTGAGTCTGATATTTTTGAAGGCTTGATTGATATGTTAGTCAACTTAAAAGTCTGTTTTATTTGAACATATGTAAATAAGGAACTAAATTAATGTTTATATAGACAAAACATTAAAGATCACTTATTCTAAAAGTTTACTTGTATTGACTTATCTGAGCTTATAGTAGCATAAGTTTTGTGAGACTATTTGTTCAGGAAAACTTATGAAAACAACTTTTGACATTGTTCATAAAGTTTTTTCAGCCTATTTTCATAAATTAGATTATATAAGTTTGTATAAATAATTTTTGAATTTAAATGAAATACACTAACAGTGTAAAGAAGTTTTACACTGCCAGTGAATAATAACCGTTAAATTTTTGTAGATGTTTAATTTTTTTATTTAATCACATATAAAGTAGTATTTGTGAATGGTTGTGATGTAATGACCATGTAAAATATTTTACACTGACAATGCATAACAATCATTCTCATAATTTTTATAACAAAAGATTAAATAATGTTTTTTATACGTTATAAGTTATTTTTAAGTTATTTTGAATCATTTGTGAAAATACAATTTGAAAAATATCATAAGTGTTATGAATAAAGATTAAAGTGGATGTCCATCCTTATTCTTCTTTTTCATCTTCCTATTCCCCATTAATATATGTGACTTTCTATCTCACTTGGATCCTATATAAGACTCACATTGTGATGTAAATGATACTTTTGGAAGAAGATAATACAATATTAGTTTTTCCATTCTCTTCCTCTATTTGATCTTTCTATTGTTTTAGTTAGTTTTATAACACGTTATCAGCACGATACTCTACAACGCCAGTGATGATATAGTCAGGTTCTACGTTATTTTTTTAATCTTAATATATTTGAACCAATATAATATAATTCATGATTATGTTACTATTTTTTTCTTCATATAAATATGTTTATTTTTTTAAATATTTTGAAGCGAAGTTTATTTACCTTGTACAATAATATTAGATTTCTTTGATCATTCTTGTTAAATTCTGGAAGAATTTAATATTAAAGCATTTCTATATGTTTGTCTGGAATTGATTTTTAACACATAAAAGTGTTAATTTAATATTCAAGCATCCTTGAAGGATTGCACAAAGAATAATTTTTCTTGACCATTGTTTATGGAAATAGTTTTTGATGTGATATTTGTAGAACTAAAGATTATTATTAAACTATCTCCAAATTATTGTTCAAAGATTGAGTTTAATCGAGTATTGTGTTTATCAATAATTGATGAATTCCATAAGAATTCAACGTTCAATCACCTTTAAAAGGCCGCATCTATAATATTATTGAATCCCAGAAGGATTTCATAAATTTTTTTTTGTTGCATCGATCTAAAAATTCATAATTTGTAGTATGCTCGTTAAAAGATTGTCATTCCAGAAAAATGACACAAATAATTTTAACGCATCTCAGAAGGATGGTTATATTTTTTTTAGATTATTGTTTATAACAAATTATTTATATAGTTCCTGAAGAACTTATCAAGCATCCCTGAAGAATAGAAAAAATAAATTATTTATATAGTTCCTGAAGAACTTATCCATCCCTAAAGGATAGTAAATCAAATTAATTATATGATGATATAATTTTACTGATATAATATTGTATGATTAAATATGTTTAATTTTATAAGGGGTAATTGTTTGATAATTATATGATAATATGTTCATATAAATGTGTTTGATTAAAGTGTTTAATCATGAGATATTGTTATATTGGTTTTGAATTATATTGGAGGTATCAAATATCTTTGTATTACACAACATAATTTGGACATAAAATGTCTAATAGAAAAACTACTGGCTTTTCCCTCGGATTTGCACTACACTTATATTAGTACAATTGAAGAACATGTCATTGTAAACCAGTAGTTTACAAATTACACTTAAATGTGTCGTTGGTAAAACCGGTTGGGTCATCTCGAATATAATAGGATGCGAATAATTTGTATTGAAGAACCGGAAGTTTCTTCAATCCAGTCAATTTTTGTGTTTTTCTAAAGGAAAATAAAAATTTGAGAAATTGCATTTTTATGACATTAATTGTTGCATCAACTAAAATATCATGCATATGTCTCTACTCACAACCAATTAGACTAAGATCTTGTTTTCTGGATTTTTTGGAAATTCATGTATAAGTATCACATATATTATTAAAATTGATATTGAATATCATGTAATATATGTTCATAAAAAGAAAATGGACCCGAAGATCCATTATTTAGACGTCTAAAGTTAGTTAAATGGTTGATACTTATGAGATCATCAATTCTAAATTATATATTTGAAACACCTAAAGTATGATATTAAGATATTTATTCGTATTAAGCCAACAAGATACTATATCTTAGTCCTCCATAATTTATTCTAATACTTCTCATCTAAGTGAACATTTGGATTTGTTGTGTATATTCCAATTGCTCCAATATAATAAATTAAGACGAGTCATGAAAGAATATTGGAAAAATATAATTAATATGAATCTCAATTTTGAGGATATAATTTGAGCAAATAATCAAATACTTGATTGCATCCCAGTAGGCTGATTATCCCTTGATAAATTAATTTTTCCAATATTAGGGGGAGAGAATAAGCAGCTAAAATCATCAATAAGAAGTTCAAATGAACAGCTGAAATCATGAACATGAAGTTCAAATGAACAATTTAAAATAAATTGTTGTCTTGATCCTCATACAAGTCAATATGAACCAAAAGTTCAAAATACTATTCATTTGCAAAATTTATGAAATAAATTATCAGCAGATAATACTCCACTCAAAGTGGATTCTCCTATTGGATAATATATTATTGCAAATGAGTTGTTGATGCGCCTGAAGCGTGGTATGAAAGTCGGTTCCAATGTTAAAAGTCCTCTACTAAGAAAAGAAACTAAAGATGACCCAAATGAGGATATAAAAATTCTAAGAGCACTTTGACCTAATTTAATTTTCATTTCCAGAAGAACAAATCAAGTACTTGAAATATAAAATAAAGAGATCTCGATAAATTATATCATGGATGAATTAGAATGGAACTGAAATTGAGATAACCAAATAAAGTCAATATTGACAATGTCTTTGTATAAAATATAGCGCTAAAAATAATCAATGATAATGAGGATCATGAGTCAGAGTCTATTAAAGATTGTAGACTAAGTGAGAATTGGCCAAAATAAATATATTCAATTGAAGAAGAATTAAACTCACTTTACAAGTGACTCACTTTTGAACCTGTAGTCCGAACACCTCAAGGTGTGAAACTAATTGGATATAAATGAGTTTTTGTGAAAAAGAAAATAATGATATAAAGTTTGATTTATTGCTCAATTATTCTCACAAAGACCTAAGATTGATTTTGATAAAACATATTCACCTGTAGTGGATTCAATCGATTTTTGATAATTAATTAGCCTTGTAACACATGAAGGGCTTAATCTGAACATGATGGATGTAATGACATCTTATTTATATGGCTCACTTAATAGTGACATTTACATGGAACTCCCTGAAGGATTCAATATACCAGAGGCACATAATTGTGGATCTCGAGAAAACTACTACATCAAATTGAACAAGTCTCTCTATGGGCTGAAAGAATCTAGATGCATGTGGTATAATCACCTCAGTGAATATTTACTAAATGATGAATATACAAATAACTCAATTTGTATTTGTATTTTCATAAAATAATGTGAAAAAGAATTTGCAATACTAGTTATCTATGTGAATGACATACATATTAGTGGAACTCCTGAATAGCTTCCAAAAGCTATAAATTTCTTAAAGAAAGAGTTTGAGATGAAGGACCTAGGAAAAACAAAATTATGTCTAGGATTACAAATTGAGAATTTGGACAATGGAATATTTGTACATCAGGAAGGTTATATAGAAAAGTGATGAAACACTTCTATATGGACAAATCTCATTTGTTGTCTACTCCAATGATTGTTATATCATTAGATGTAGAGAAAGATCCTTTCAGGCCTCAAGAAAATGATTACAAAAATTGTTTGGTCCTGAAGTACCATATCTTAGTGCGATTGGAGCACTAATGTACCTTGCTAATTATACACATCTCGATATATCGTTCGTGGTCAATCTATTACTAAGATACAATTATTCGCCTACACGAAGACATTTGAACGGAGTCAAACATATAGTTCGTTATCTTAGAGATGCTGGTTACTTGTCAGATTCTCACAATAGTAGATCAGAAACAGGCTATTTGTTTACATGTGATGGTACAACCATTTCATGGAGATCTATGAAACAACTCATGGCAACAACTTCATCAAATTCTGCATAACTATTAGCACTACATGAAGTCATTTTCAAGAAGAAATTTTAAGCAACTACTACAAATAATATCGTCTCACATGTAAATGTCTGCATGAGGGGGATAAATACATATGTTTTGCACTCTTTTTTCCTTCATCATGGTTTTTTCCATTGGGTTTTCCTGGTAAGGTTTTTAACGAGGCAATTCACATTCAAAGGATATTGTACCCTTTTTCCTTCACTAGAATTTTTTCCACTGGGTTTTTTCTAGTAAGGTTTTAACGAGGCATATCCTCAATGGACATCCAAGGGGGAGTGTTATGAATAAAGATTAAAGTGGATGTCCATCCTTATTCTTCTTTTTCATCTTCCTATTCCCCATTAATATATGTGACTTTCCATCTCACTTGGATCTTATAAATAAGACTCACATTGTGATGTAAATGATACTTTTGAAAGAAGATAATACAATATTAGTTTTTCCATTCTCTCCCTTTCTTTGATCTCTCTATTGTTTTAGTTAGTTTTATAACAATAAGTTATTTTTATAAGTTTTCTTAAACAACGCCACAAAATTTATGGCATTAGATAAAGTGAGGTAACTCAACTGTTATATGATAATCGAGTGTAAATTTAGAGTTTATATTACACTAATTCAAAAGTAAATGAGTTAAATTTTTTTTTAACCTCAATTCTATGAAATGATTAAGTTCAAAAATGATTTATTTTAATTTAATTTTTATAAGAATTTTTGAATTTGGTTTATTACGTCCAAAAATATTATTTGAAAACTAAAATTATTATAAAAAAAATTCAATACGCAAGATTCGTAAATAGATTGTGGAGTTTAATTCAAGCCTTGCTTACATATAGGTCCACCAAAAAGGATCATAATCTGCTAACATAAATGTTTTATTCAAAGAAAAGCAAAACTAGCGGCGACAATAATTATAGCGAGGATTAAGACTCTCTTTATTTTGACTGTTTTTCTGATTTTATTCTAATGACTATAAGTTGAAATAAACAAAGGCTACTCAGAGACGAGGCTCGTACTTGCGAGCCCAAATGTGTTTTCCGTTGATTTGAAGCTTGGCAACACGTTTCCCAGCCAGAATTTGATCCACAATTTCCACCATTTTCAAAATCATAACTGCAAATAAAGGTTGATCATTCTTGACATGATTTCCTCCCATGACCAAACGTTGCACACAATCCCCATAATTAGTTGTGAACAAGTACCTCACCTCCATTTCCGACACAGGGAAGCCTCTAGAAAATGTGAGAAACAAGGATTTATCATCATTCGTAGCGTCGTCATAGGGTTTCTTTTGAATCCATATACTTTCATCAGACAAGCTGGTGTTCTCGTTTCTTGGTAACAAATCAAAGCTGCCAAATAAAGGGTGAGGAAAACCTGGAAGAATCAAAGGCATGTTGAGTGCGTGAGTTCGTGATGTGGTACTACTACTACCCCGTGTTTCGATTATGTTTTTCCTTTTCAAAACTATCTGCAAAACATCATTAAAAACTCGAGCGCACGTCTCATTTAAAACGATTTTAATGCCAGTCATTGCCGTATACCTTTTCGAGATGAACATCTCAAGAGAGATGTCTTTTTTTATGAGCATTTTAGTCAAGGGTAAACCACCTCCAATTGGGATAGGAGGGTTATCCCTCTCCAAAAATTGCAAGCAAGTTATAGCTTCAACAACAATGGCATTGATAAGGGTACCTTGTAAAGATGCTACTTTATGGATAAGGTTATGGTACCCGATTTTTTCAAGCCATAGCCATAGTGCCATGACTAAAAGAGATTGAGTTACTTCATAGTGAAGTTTGAAGATCAAAAAACAAAGTAGCTCACGATCAATACGATAAAATAAGTGAAGCTCTTTTGTGGTGATAGGAATTTGTGTGACAAGTAAAGGTGTATCCATGCTTGGATGGAAATGGGAAATTGAGATTGTGTATCATTAGTGAACTACCATATTAATATATATATACAACTCAAGAAAGTATATTATATTAAAATTATGTTTAACAAATATGAAAATATTTTTATTTTAAAAACAAAAATAATACGTAAAAGAAGAAAAATAGGAGTTATTGAAAAAAGGCATAATTTCAATTCAATGGCTCTTTTTTCAATAATGGGGGTTACTTTTAATTACTGTTTGAATTTTGATTATTTTATTTAATTTTAATTGGTAGTTAGTGAATATTATTTTTATGTGAATTAATGGATTTTGAAATTAAAAATTAATGAAAAAGAAATAATTCATTCATTTTAAAATATATATATTCTTTTTGTTTGAATACAAATATTTTATTTAAGAATATTAGTTTTTTATACAGTGAGAGATTAAAAAAAATGATATACTATGGTGATTAACAAAAAAAAGAAATAATGCTATATATATATATATATATATATATATATATATATATATATATATATATATATATATATATATATATATATATATATATATATATATATATATATATATATATATATATATATATATATATATATATATATTTTAAAAGGTGAATTCTTTTTTACTTGGGGTTCATTTATCCAATTTAAATAATAAAAAAATTTCATTACTCAAAATATTGTTTGGTTAATTAATAAAATTCAAATTTTTAGATATGGATAGGTATCCAATAAATCTCAATAATACCAGAGTACTCGCCAAAATATTAAGGAATATAGACAATATAATATACACTGTTCAATGTTTGAATTTAAAATATTTATTTTTTGACTTTTTAAAAAAATCTTGGAAATTGGATGAATGACATCACAAACATAAGTATTTTTTCCTTGAAAAAATTATGACATCATAAAAATTAAGCTGTAATAAGTACAAATTGTGTACAAGGCAAAAAGATCCATATTTATTTTCTAATAAAAGTAAAGTTATTTGAATATCCAAATATTTTATAACTACTGATAAAATATAAAAAGAAAAAATAAAATAATAAAAAATAATATTGTATACGGAACCATATCAAATATTTAATAAAATTTCAAATAACATTTCTCTACCCATATTATCTTTTTCTCCACCTTTTTTCATCATTAAGAAATGTCAACATGAACTCCATCAAAAAGAAGGATTATTAGTTTAAAGTTCAAAATATTTAAAATAAACAATTTCATAAAAGCAAGTGGAAAATAAAATCTTCCTATACACAGTATATTCATAAATTATTTTATATAAACTATTATTATTATTAGTTTAAAATTTTATTTTAATCCCTAAAAAAATTTTCGGATTCAATTTAGTCCTTATAAAAGATAAAAGTAATTTTAAGTCTATGAAAAAATATATCAGAGATTTTTTTTTAATTTTGTTTGGTTAATGAATAAAAAAATAACAAGAGAAAGTAAAAAGTAGATAGAGTTAAAAATGAGATGATAACTAATAGTTTGTATTAAAAAATGAAAGAAAGTTATGATAAAAATATATACGTGAATTTAAAAAATTATATAAGATGATGACCAATAGAGTTAAAAATAAGATGATAACCAATAGTTTGGTAATAAAAAATGAAAGAAAGTTGTGAGAGAAATATATACGTGAATTAAAAAAATTATATAAGTGTCTTTAAATATAAACTAGATACAATAAAAGGTTATTATATTAGCAAAAAATTATAAAAAGGAACAATGGAAAAAAAATAGTCAACAGCAATAAATTAAAATTTTCAATTTAATAAATTAAAATTTTTAATTTAATGAAAAAAATTTACTAGAAAAGAAAATTGAATTAAGTTTTATTTATAATTTAATTGGTATACACCGATGGTGTAAATACAGTGTTAGTTAATCGAGACCATTAGATTTATATTAAAATCTGAATTTTGTTTTAATTTTTTAGTATTATTTATGGTTGTTGTGATACAATGATCGTGTAAAAAAAAATATACTAACAAGTCGTAACAATTAATCTTTTTTTAAATAACATAATTAAAATTAAATTAAAATTTAATTTAATTAATAAAAAATAACATAAGAAAATCTAGATATATTTTTACATATTTACATATTGTGAATAAAAAATATTAATAAATAAAAATTTGATAAACAATACCAATTACATACCATATAATTAACTAAATGTTATCCTATGAAAGTTATTATTGTCCTTTTTATTGTTTGTCATATATTTATATTTTATATTTTTTAATTTAAAAAGATAATTAAAAAAATATTTATTTTTAGCCCCTTTAGATATTGCGCTCAATTAAAACATAAAAATGACTTCTAGTTATCCAGAAAATTCAGTCAACTCATTCTTTAACTCATTATTTTACATTTTACCTTTTTAAGACTGTGTTTGAAAGCATTCGATCCTCCGAAGAAAACAAAAGATATATAAAAAAGCAAGATAATTTCTTAAATATCTCCCCTCGATTTAAAAAATATTATACAATGGAAAAATAATTATTTATTATTTATTTATAGTATATAAATAAATGAAATGTTAATATATTTTATTCTTTATTTATTCATTTATTTATTTGGAACATTTTTTAATTATTTTATTAATAATAATATTTATAATTTATATAAAAAATTGTTTAATTTTTAAATAACTTTCTAGATTACATTTTTGTTCTATTTTTTTTATAAAAATTTTCGTTAATTATAATGGAATAATTTTTTATCTTATGAAATTTATCATTTTAATAATTTTTTTTATCATTTCATAAATATACATATTTCTTTTCTATTATCACTTCTTTTTATTTCTCTTGTATCACACTATTAATTAATTACAGTATTTTCTATTAATTTATTTTATTTTATTTTATTTTTCTTTCCTATGTTTTCACTTCATCAACTAAATAAAGTATAAAGAAGATATAGTTTAATTATCTTTAAACAAAGGCAAGTATTATGAAGTTCTTTGATTGAAAGATGAACATGCAATTCATCCATCTAGTCTATATGCGTAAGTGTGAGTTGCATGAAGCAACACGTTTGAGTTTAAAATTCCACATTATTTAAAAAAATAGAGGTTAAACACTTATGAGATGACTCATACATCTATCACTTTAAAAGTATTTGGTGAATATGAGGTATCTTTTTCATTTGTTTGGATGAGTCTTTGATTTTTAGGTGAATGTTAGACCTAATGTGTATGCGTTCACTCTCATGATGACTCATCAGTGGTATCAGAGTTCGGTTCGAATAAGGGACCGACTCCTTGTATCGAAAGTCCTCCTAACATGGTGGACACTCGGCGTGTCCCGTTGAAATGCCCATGATGAGATAAGGGTGTCTCTCAATGGCGATACAAGCATGGAAGAGCTTCCGCTCGAGGGGAGCATAGTGGATGTACTCACACTTGAGGTGAAGATTGTTGAGAAACAAGTGTGAGTTGCATGAAGTAATAAGTGTGAATTCAAAGTTTCACAATGCTTAGAAAAGTGAAGGTTAAACACTTTGTAAATGAGATGACCCATACACCTATTACCTTAAAGTTTTTGGTGAATATGTGATGTTTCTCTCATTTGTTTGGGTGAGTCTTTAATCTTTAGGTGAATATTTGACACATTGTGTATGCTTTCCCCTCTCACGATGACCCATCAAATAGACCATAGAAGCAAAGTTGTTACAATCTCAATTTAAAACCTAAACTCTATAGATTTCACGTTTCTAGGTCAACATTTCATGTTAAATCGCATGTAAAAACCTTTTTATGTAAAATCGTATTCCGGAGCGATTTTAAGTGATTTAAATTTTTCTAAAACTGATGAAATCCTATAAAATCATGTAAAATCGTTGGATTTACTCTTTGACCTGATTTTACTTTTTTTTGGATCAAAATTTATAAATCACATTTTATATTTTGTCCTATAAAATTTTCTCTATGGATTTTTAATTTTATTCACCTTCATATCGTTGTTATACTACCTCCGGTTCCACTTATAAGAAAAGATTATCTTTTTAGATACATTGAATAAATGATGTATCTGGACAATATGTTGTCCAAATATATTATTTATTCAATGTATCTAAAAAGTGATTTTTTTTCTTATAAATGGGACGAGATTAAACCTAAACTCTATAGATTTCACGTTTCTAGGTCAGCATTTCATGTTAAATCGCAGGTAAAAACCTTTTTATGTAAAATTGTATTCCGAAACGATTCTAAGTGATTTAAATCTTTCTAAAATTGATGAAATCGTGTACAATCATGTAAAATCGTTGGATTTTACTCTTTGACCTGATTTTACTTCTTTTTTTTGTCAAAATTTATAAATCACATTTTATATTTTGGCCTATAATTTTTTCTTTATGGGTTTTTAATTTTATTTACATTCATAACATTTGGAGATGGATTTAATCAAGTCGAATATGAATGTTCTAATGAAGATGATGTTATAGAAGGATTGAACTTTTGATTAAGTTGAAGAAGAAGATGAAAATATTTGTTTTTTTGAACTTGAAAAACTTATGAAACAATTGTTTTTTTTATAATCTTTTGGATGTTACATTTTATAATTTGGTGGACAATTTATGTAATTTGATACAAGTTTGTGAATATTATACTATATTATGATGAGATAGTATATTTTTGCTTTATAATTAAGTTAAAATTTTAAATTATTAATGCATTTAGAATATTATATATATATATATATATATATATATATATATATATATATATATATATCTGTGTGTGTGTGTGTGTGTCGTATATATAAATTTAATATGAAGTAAAAAGTTGCAGCCCTCCAAATAGCATTAATGATGTTGATTACATAAGACTAGATCACAATCAGACCTTGGGGAGACCAGTCTATGTCCATGGCCTTCAAACAATCATCAAAGAAGTTTATAGTAAAAGAAATGTTGATATCACTAATGAACCAGTTCCAAATATAGGCCGCAAATTGGTAGTGAAAGATGAAGTGCACAATTGTTTCAATCTTCTTCTAGCATAAAGAGTGCATAGAAGAAATAAGAGCCCTCTAATAGATAAGTTCTCATCCGTAGAAAGTTTGTTGTGTATTATCTTCAATAAAACTTGTTTCATAAGTTAACCTGATGTCGTTAAGGAATGAAAACATAAGCATGTTTCAAGGTGAGGATTCATTGGTCATTACAATGTCAAGCTCTTCTACCATTAGATTCTTCTAGAGGAATAAAGCATTTGGATATTATGCAAAGCAAATAAGGAAAAGCCAACATGAGATTTGGACGTAAGGACCTTTTTTGTTAACAAAGAAATTGCTAACAAGTATTGTGTTAAATTCTAGGAATATTATACCTTTTTGGGATAATAGTCATTTATCCCTGCTATATAGGCGAGATTCAGGTTACTCCCTATTATTTTATTTTTTTGAATTACCCCCTTGAAATATGAAAAGTTCTATAATTTACCCCCTAGACTGTAAACTTGTTTTTTTGATTCACCTTTTGATTTTTCACAGTTTTTTACACGCTTAGGGGTACCTTAAAAATACATGGGTAATAAAAAAAAAATTAATAGGGGATAACCCGAATCTCGCCTATATGACAGGGGGTAAATGTCTATTATCCCTATTTTTTTTAGTAGTGGGATATCACACCAATTACCCAATGAAAAATTAACCTATTTTCTACTGCCAATAATCCAATATGAGTGATTAATAATTGTGCTAAAGTGAATTTCCAAACTACTCTGAGTAGAAAATATGATAGGTTTTGGCTTTACCATTTTTAAAACTCTAGATTTGACTAGCATATCCAACTTTCCTTTCCTTCAAGCACGTCTCAACACAATTTCATATTATAAGCTTCATTTAAGTAAAACAATTAAAAATGAGACATTTTTATTCATTAAAATGACAATAATAACTAAAGTGTTGCATTACAATTAATCCTTTTAAGTCTTGATATAGATTGCCGCTTTCGTTGAGTCACAAATCCTCCAGGAATACAGGGTAACACCTCCTAGAAGCATGGGGTAAACATTTTGGTTCCTCCCGGATTAACACAACGCCTCCTAATTTTTTATGCAATTTCATTAATCATACTCTCCAGTTGTATGGATACCTTGGAGGTGATTTTAAAAGAAATAAATAAGTAGGCTTGATCACCCTTTCTATCCCCACCCAAATTGGAACAATCCTCATACATATTAGGTAATTCAACTTTGAAATCCCTGATATTCTTTTTTCGCATCTACTTTAGAAATTCTCATGGTTGTAAATTCTTGACATTTTATCCATTCGAGCGTTCATTCATCCCTGAGACATTTAGCGACTATCAATCTTATCCAACCTCAAGATTTCCATCTCTACAAGCCCTTAAACTTAAGTGTTCATGCTCAATCTTACTACTTTTTGGCTATCAACTATAAGATCCCTAATACCAAACACAAACCTTAAGTTAATCAAACTTAACATTTATGAAATGGTAGAAAGAACACAATCAATTTCCCATAATCTTGCTTGGAACTTGACACTAATGATCCATGGCTAGGTCGTGAACTGACGCGATATAATACCAACTGTAATACCCTATACTTTCTAAAAAAAATTATAGATGCGTATCAACCCTAAGCTGGTAGGAGTTTCCAGAGGATTTAGTGTTTTTGGATGTTAGGGCAGGCTCACGAGGACAAGGAGCCCCATTCTAGGCATGTTTTATGTGGGGTTAGAGCGAGCTCACGAGGGTGAGAAGATCCGCTACATGGGTATTTTTTGGTGAATACCAGATTATCTATCTTAACCCTAATGGAGAGATATTTATAGAGGTCTATGGACCAGGTTTTGGAAAACTCTTAAAAAGCGATAATTGTCACACCTTGACTATAAAACCTGTTAGCTGCCTACTTCGTAGGGAATTGCGGTCATGACTTCTTTAGTACATGGTTATAAATTGTATACATTCTATCATTATCATTTTCCTATTAGGGCGGGTCATTTAGCGAGTGGAACTTGTGCCTAGGCACCATCCCTTAGGTGGGCGCCCAATAAGGGCATGTCTTTGTATCGTTGATGCAGATCTTTTATAAATATATCACTACATATTCCCTCAAGCATGAGGACTTGTAAAAGGCGAATTGATTAAGCTTCTTCTCCATAGTGTGAGTCTTTTGTCCCTTCCAAACAAGTCCCTTAATTAGGAGCACATCCCTCAATTAGGGATGCGTCTCTCAATTACAAGTGATTCCTTATATTAAGGGCGCGTCACTCAATTAGGGACAAGTCCCCCAGTTAGGGGAGAGTCCTTCAATCAAGGGTGAGTCATCAACCTCTTGCCATTTGTCTCCTACGTAGGATATCAGACATCAGACAACCAATTTTAGAGACGTAACAACTTCAATCAATTATGAAAACTTGATCGTTTAGTGGGAAAAAGGTGTGTGTTGGAACTTAATGTTGCTCGTGATGGTTTTCTTGGGGAAATCCAGTCTAGTTTTTTTCTAACGCATTTCCTTGATGTGGGAAGTATGTTTCTTGCACTATTAGCTTTTCATTATAAAGGGCCCTGGTTTGCTTCTCAGAAAGACCGTTTCCTCTCCCTCTTATTTTAGAATTTCCACTATTTAATTAGAGAATATCATAGGTGAGGTAGTTCTTCTTTAGCCTTTAAGCTCGAATAAGAGAGGAAAAATTACGAGGTTCATTAAGCTTCTAGGAATCCAAGTACTGCATGTTTTTAACCCTCATCCCTTTCATCAAAAATTGATGGCTAAGAAGAATGCCAAATGTGTTCATGTTCGAGATATTGTATCCTTATATTCCGACTCGAACATGATCCCAAGGTTTCATCAGAATATTAGGTTCTCATGCACAGGGAACGAAAAGGTTGTAACCTTGGAGCCATGTTCAGAAACGGAGAGAGATAACATAACTAACATGGATAATTTGGGTAGGTTATCTGACTCTTATTTTTACTTGCACCTCCTTGTCATTCATGAATTAGGGATTCTGATGCCTTTTTCACCATTTTAAGTAGACTTTCTGGCGATCAAATCACACCCAATGTTTGGAGCATCATTAGGGGCTTTGAGATCATATATTATCATTTGGTCGTCCTCCCCGTCATTGGGATATTCCTTTTCTTTTTACGATATAGAGGTTCTCCCCGTTTATGGTTGGGTAACTTTACTCTCTTTGCATGGTATGAGTTTGTTGGAGCCCGGTGTTGAGCCTTATGAGGATTTGAAAGATAAATTTATGCGAGACAGAGGGTGTGATGGTGCTTCTATGGTGACCATAAAGGTGAAATGCACCTCTCACTTTCCTCTATCATGGACAACAAATCCTCGACTTATCAAGGGAATATACTCCTACATCCTTTTTCCCCTTGAGTGAGAGGTGATCTAGGTGTTGAGTTGCTTCCATACTATGAGTTCTTATGCTCTGATCAACCTCGATCAAGGAGATAACGACGAGAACGAGAAAACAAATGCCTCTACTCCCAGCTCCTTGTAATACCAACAAGATACCCGAAGGCCGAATAACATGTGCCAGTGAAGCTGTTGCACCAAAAAAAACCATGCATAGACCAAGACTGAAAACTTCCAATAGTACCAGACACTTAAACTAGGACGCCTCCCTTAAAAAACAACTGAATGTTAATCCTCAGTGTCACCCAAACATTCTCTACGATGCGAGAACCACTACAAAATATTATTCGCTACCGATCCAGATTTAATATGTAGCCATTTCCAAGATAAAATTTTCACCTCCTCCACCATTTCTTCTAAGTTTATTTCCTTGTTTTGGAATACCTTTTTATTTCTACCCTTCCAAATAGTCCATACACATGAAAACCATATAACTGTCACCTTTAATGCCGTCGTTCTGTCTCGGTAAAGAAACCCTTGGAATTGAATAAAATGGTGCCTACTGACGAATTGCAAAGCAGACTGAATTCCAAGCCACTTAAGAATGAAGCTCCACAACCCTGCAAAAACATAACACTCGAAAAATAAATGAGATACCGATTCATCCCCCCCGCACCCTCCCACACATATGCCTAAACTTTGGTCGATCACCCCCTTCTAATTAAATTATCTACTGTTGGTACTCTATTTTGAAGCAATCTCCATACCATCCCCACCACTTTTGAAGGAATCACCTTATTCCACACCCTAGCCCAAGGATGAATCATAATACTTTGAACATGCAACACTACTCCTTTGTACACCTCACTCACCGAAAACTCCTCGAAATGACTCAACCTAGCTATATCAAATTTATTGACATCCCTTCACCATACTGAACTCTCTCTTTCCCCTGGATTGACTACATCATTAGACTCGCCATATTTGTTAACCAAATCCTTATACCACATACCCCTCTTTTGTTTTTTTCACCTTCCAAGTCCATTTGCCTAATAAAGCTTCATTGAAAGCTCCCAGGTCTCCAATTCCCATCCCTCTGTCGATGATGGGTCTACAGACCTTGTTCCAACTAACCCAATTGATTTTCCTCTCCTCCTCACTACCCCCATAGAAATTGCTTAAAATAGACTCTAATGTAGAGATAATACAAGTTGAAGCCTTGAAGAATGAGAGAAAATAAATTGGGATTGCGTACAAGACAAATTTTAAAAAAAGCTACTCTCCCCCAAAATGAGAGATACTTATTCTTCCATCTTGATAGTCTATCTCTCACAGTCACAACCACTTTCTTCCATATTTCCTTCCTTTTTGGATTCTCCCCGTTCGGAATACCAAGATAACTAATAGGAACATTGGCGATTTTGCAATTTAGGATTCTTGTTGTCTCTGTCACCCATTCTTGAGATACGTGATACCTAAAATCACACTTTTTTGGAAACTAAGCTTTAACACTGACATCAACTCGAATAACCTCAAATTTGCTTTTATGATCCTAATATTTGACCAACTCTTCTCTCCTATTATCATGATATCATCTACATGTTGAAGGTGGCTAAATCGATCAACTCCCTTTTGGAATTTAAAACCTGTAAATAGGCCTATCTCCTCCGCTTTCTTCGTCAAAGAACTAAATCCTTTTGCCACGATCTAGAAAAGGAATAGGGATAACGGGTCCCTTTGTCTAAGACATCTACCCATCTTGAACTCCTTTGTTGGGCTCCCGTTTATCAACACTGATACTGAAGACATACTTAAGCATTCTTTTATCCACTCCCACCACCGACAGAAAAAAATTCCATATTCTTTTGTTCGCCTCAATACTTGCAATTTCATTCTCCTTCCTTCACATATTAATATATCCATGGTAATATCTCGTATTAGCATCTCCTTCTTTCAACCATTTGCTTCTCGCTTTTTACCATTAAATGTTGCAATTAATATTTGACAACTTAAATAATAAAGACATTGTATCAGTGTTTGGATATTTAAAAAAACAAGCGTGTTTACATATGACTTAATATTCTCACATTTGGGAACGTTCTTGAACTCGTTTTCTCATCCAGTTAGAACAATTAAGGGCAATTATCTATAATATAAGAAAAATTGTTATTCTAGAAATAACAAAAATACCTTTTTGTTAGCTTAGTCTAAATTAATAATTTGGGGGTAAAAAATGTCTTTTTTTGGTTTTTTTAAACTCACTTTTCACTTTCCAACCCAGTTTGCACTTTTCACTTTTTCACGTTTCACTTTTTAAAACTTTATTATTATTATTTCTAATGACCAAAATATTCCAATAAATTATTTTTTAATAAAAAAATTATTATGATCATTTTAAATGATTGTTAACTTACATTTAAAATAGTATTTAATTTTTAAAAATTAACTTTAGTAATTGAATATTAATAACAAAAAAATATATTTTGAAATAATTTTTATTTTAAGATACAATATTTTTTAAGAAAATAATAATAATTTTAGTTAATTTTTTTTATTTCAATTAAAATGAATTTAAAAATATACTTGAGAATGTGTGTTATTGGATAAAATACAAAATTCTGTGTCACTTATCATTAACTTTAATTTATATGATTCAAAATATTATTATATTAACATATATCATTAATGAAGTTTATACAATTAAAATAATATTTGCACAATTAAATATTAAAAAAATTATTTGTTATTGATGTTATTTCACAAATATATGTTATCAATGTAAATAGGATATATATATATATATATATATATATATATATATATATATATATATATATATATATATATATATATATATATATATATATATATATATATATATATTTGTGAAGGCCTGGCTGGAGCGGGTGACGGAGAAGGAATGGCTGGGGCGGGTGAAGGAGTAGGCCCGACTGAAGCGGGTGATGGAGAAGGAATGGCTGGGGCGGGTGTATCAGATGTCGTAGGTGCATCATGTGGAACAACTGCTCCATCAGTGACCTGAGATACTACACGTGTAACACCCTTCTAAACCCCGCGGAAATAATTAGAATAATTCAGAGTAAACATGAAATACAAGGGTATCACAATTAATTCAAAATAAATACCAATGCCAAATGTCATGCCACACGAGGAACAATTTAACATAAAACACCATTCATGTTCAACACAGCGGATTATAATTCATAACGTTGCATATTCGTCATCCATGCAAATTTATCCAAATCAAGTCTAAAACAACAAATTCAAAATAGAGTAATTCATCTCTAAACCAGCGTTCCCCGGTGTTACAATCAGAGCATGACCGACACGACTCATGGATGAACTCTAAGAGCTATCCTCACCAAATCAGCTAAGCCGCTACTCCTCAATCTGAAAAGCAACATGTAAGGGTGAGTTTCATTCTCAATTAACGAGTATTATATAGTCGTAAGCAATAAACGTCAAGGAATTATTAATCACTCAACCTACATGTATATAAACATTCCAATACTTCACATTCGTCAAACATACCAAGATACATCATCAATCACAACATAATTCATTCAAGCCATAACATCTTATAATGCATATGAATGAACTGACACTAATGCATGTGGTACCAAATCATGTACTAAACCCATCCAACTGATCTACTCATCATCGAGATACAGTCCACCGACACAAATTCCGCACAATGGGAATTATGTCCTACAAAGAATCCACTCATCATCAGGATATATCATCAAATGCAAATGATTCATGAATGGATGCACACATATCACATACTTATATCATCATCAATATGATGCTTAACATCGTCTATTTTCATCTCATCTCATCAACATCGTAAGCATGTACATGTATAAGCATCATTCAATCATTCATGCATATTCACCACAATAGTCATATTAATATTAATCACATATTAATACAATCACAAATCATCAAACCATCACACAAACACATGGTCATATATATAAACACATTTATACATATACAATGTTTCAATCCACCAAAGCAATTTAATCAAGTTTTTAAAATAAAGTCGGCCATCGCCCATTTTATCACTTTGTCATGTAAAACATCTATTTAGCTTCGCAACGCCCAAAACGACACATAAATCGGACAAACGGATCAAAAGTTATGACCTTCAAAATATTTTTTAAAAATTGCATGTTGTGCGTCGATGCATAGCCTCCTTCAGGTCGACGCATATAACTTCTACCATGTAATTGCAAAGCATCTCAAGCATAGTTTGTTTTGATGAAGACAATATGGACATCAAGCTTTCATAAAGGATGTGCAAAAAGAATCTCAAGTCTTAAGCAAAGAACACACAATTTCAAAGTCTTGAAGAAATAACAAAGATTCAAGAATCAAGCAATAAATGGCAAAGGTATAAACAATACTCACTTTGACATATAATTGTTCACAAAATATACTCTCATGCATATCATAATCATGAACAAGTCTCATATATCAAAGAGTTCATTTAAAACCTTTTTCATAGTTAAAATTCAAAATAAAGGTTTTAGGAACCGGGTTGTCCCTATGGGGGAACCGGTTCCCAGCATTCTCAAATTTCAGCAATCTGTGGTTTACTATGGGGAACCGGGTTGTCCCTATGCAGGAACCGGTTCCCACGTTCAAAATTCAAATTTTCTGCTGTAACGTTCAGCAGGAACCGGGTTGTCCCAGGCAGGAACCGGTTCCTACTGAACCAGTGTGTTTTTCCATTGCATTTTACACTCAAACGAAATTGTCTTTATACCTTTTAAACATTGCATTGCTTCATGGAAAAATAACCTTTTGAAGAGGTGTTTTACACACTATATATTACACATCTTTCATATTCAAAAATTACCTTCTTCATTAACAATTCATAAACCATATTCTTCATCTTTCAATATTCTCAAGTGTTCATAAATTCTCATTTTCAAGTGAAACTTTCCATACACATTTTCATTGAGAAATCTATTCAAAGTCTCATGCATACATTGTGAACATTTATATTCTTTGTTAGAATTGTTTATTTGAAGAAGAAGATCAATCCAAGATTGATAGTGCTATACAAATTTCATCTAAATCTCTTGTATAAATTCAAAAGTATTATCTCCTTACTATCCAGGATTGTTGGAAGTAAGTGTTGTGTTTGAAGAGGATTGTTCTTCACTCACATTAGTATTGATTTGATCTTAAAGGTGTTAAGAACCTTTGATCACCCTATAGGTTAGATAGTAAGCATAGGCTTGTACAATAATTCTAACTATAGTGAAATCTCTTTCGTGTTTGAAAGGGGACTGGAGTACTCTCGGATTGTGAGGGGAACCAGTATATATCGTTGCGTTCTTTACTTTTCCGCACTTTATTGCATTCATCACCATTACCAAAGAAAAGAACCTTACAAAAACCTTCAAACACTTAACCAAAAATTATTAGAAGTATTCTCATAAAACCGATTAAATTTTTGAAAACCTAATTCACCCCCCCTCTTAGGCGCACTCTTATACTTACATTTGGTATCAGAGCAAGTTATAGGTAACTTGTTCCTAAAGATCCAGAATGGCTTCCGCAAATCAAAGACCAGTTTTCAAAGATGGTGGTTCTAACAACAAGCCTCCATTGTTTTGTGGTGAATATTTTGACTTTTGGAAAATCCAAATGAAGGCTCATCTAGAAGCACAAGGAGAAGAAGTTTGGGAGGCTGTCCTACAAGGTCCTCATGTTCCTACAACGGTCGTTAATGGTGTTGGATCGGAGAAACCTAAAGCGTCATGGGATGATAATGATAGAAAAAGGGTTCTTGCTGACAAAAAGGCGATCAGTCTCCTTCATGGTGCTCTTAGTATGGATGAATTCTTCCGAATATCAACATGTACAACATCAAAGGAAATTTGGGATACTCTTGTAGAAACTCATGAAGGTACTGCTGAAGTTAAAAGATCAAGGTTGAATACTTTAAGCCAAGAGTACGAACTGTTTAGAATGAAGCCCGGAGAAACTATTCTCGATTTGCAAAAACGATTCGTACATTTGACAAATCACTTAAAGGCACTTGGTAAGACTCTTACTACCGAAGAACTTAATCTTAAAGTGCTCAGATCTTTGACAAGGGAGTGGCAACCAAAAGTGACGGCGATATCCGAAAAGAAAAATTTATCAAAACTTACTTCCGCAACACTATTTGGAAAACTTCAAGAATATGAGACAGAACTTGGAAGATTGGAAAAGCATGAGAACTTAGAGAAGAAATCCAAAGGCATTGCATTAAAAGTGGATTCAATAGAAGGCAAAATGAAAGATGCATCGGATGAAGATGAAAACTTCTTGCTTCTTGTAAAAAGGTTAGGCAAATTTTTCGGTAATAAAAATAATATTGATAATACTAACTATGTCAAAAGAAAGAAATTCTCAAAGCATAAAGATAAAGAAGCATCCACTTCATCACAAGAAGTTACATGCTATGAATGTGGGAAACAAGGACACATAAAGCCGGAATGTCCAAAGCTTTCGAAGAAGAATGTATTCAAAGGCAAAAGGGAGTTCAAAAATAAAAAGGCCTACATAGCATGGGAAGATAATGAAGTAAGTTCCTCATCGGACTCCGATAGTGACGAAAGTGCAAACCTAGCACTAATGGCATCACACCACTCCGACGATGAAGAAGGCGAGGTTAGTTATGATGATTCTCTTTTTGATAATGGTGCACAAGGTGCAATAGAAGAATTATTAAAAGAATGCAAAATTCTCTATAAAACTATCTCATCTCAAAAGAAAATAATATCATCATTAGAAGAGAAGGTTAAGATGATTGAAGTAGAACATAAAGATGATAAAGAAAAAATGATTAGTGTTCAAGAAGATAATGTTGCATGCAAGAATTGTGAATCACTTTCTTTCCAAATTGTCCAATTAAAACGTGTTTTAGAAAGATATGAAAAAGGGCAAATTGGATTGGAAAATGTTCTTAGCACACAAAGATACTCCAATGATAAGAGCGGACTTGGTTTCTCTAAATTTGATAAACCAACATCCAACAAGACTATCTTTGTCAAAGCTAGTAACCAACCAATTCAAGAGAAAGTGATCAAGCCTAAAGTAATGCAACATTATCCTAAAAGGAAGAACTTTGTTAAGAAGAAATCTTATCCTCCTAGATATAGAAGTAACTTCGAACCTACTTGTTTTTATTGTGGTATTATTGGTCACACACCCAATGCTTGTTATGTAAGGAACTTTAGTGTTCCTAGTGGACATTATGTATGGGTGAAGAAAGGAACTAACTATGATGGACCCAAAGCCATTTGGGTACCTAACAAAACTTAATTTGTTTTGTAGGTATGCTTGAAGACCACTTCAAACCTATGGTATCTAGATAGTGGTTGTTCAAAGCATATGACGGGTGACCTAAACCAATTTTCAGATCTAAAGTTAAAGGCCAAGGGTTTTGTCACTTATGGAGACAACAATAAGGGAAGAATTCTTGGCAAAGGCAAAGTTGGTGCACCACCTTTCACATCCATTGAAGATGTTCTTTATGTTGAAGGACTAAAGCATAATCTTCTAAGCATTAGCCAACTTTGTGACAAAGGCTTCAAGATCAAATTCACTAAGGAAGAATGTTTGATCATCGATGAAGTCACCAATGAGGTAAAACTCAAAGGTACAAGAATTAATAACATTTTTATGATTTCTTTAAATGATTTATCTTTGAAAGTAAAATGTCTTTTGGTAAACAATAATGAATCATGGTTATGGCATAAGAAAGCAGCCCATATTCATATGGATCATTTAAATAAGTTAACCAAACATGATCTTGTCATTGGCTTACCTAAGATAAAGTTTGTCAAAGATAAACTATGTGATGCTTGTCAAAAGGGAAAGCAAACCAAATCATCTTTCAAACCAAAGAATGTGGTGACTACAACAAGACCACTTCAATTGTTACATATGGATTTATTTGGTCCATCAAGGACAAGAAGCTTCGGAGGTAATGTATACGCTTTAGTTATTGTTGATGATTATTCTAGATATTCTTGGACTTTGTTTCTTGTGCAGAAAAGTGATGCGTTTAGAGCCTTTAAGAAGTATGCAAAACAAATCCAAAATGAGAAATCATTAAAGATTGTATCCATAAGAAGTGATCATGGTGGAGAGTTTCAAAATGCATCATTTGAAGAATTTTGTGAAGAACATGGTATCTCTCATAATTTTTCAGCACCAAGAACTCCACAACAAAATGGAGTAGTTGAAAGGAAAAATAGGTTTCTAGTGGAACTTGCAAGAACAATGCTTAGTGATGCAAATCTTCCTAAATATTTTTGGGCGGATGCGGTTAGTACGGCATGTTATGTTGGAAATCGAGTAATCATTAGACCTATCTTAAAGAAGACTCCATATGAACTCTTCAAAGGAAGAAAGCCAAACATTGCTCACTTTCACATTTTTGGATGCAAGTGCTTTGTTCTCAACAATGACAAAGACAATCTTGGTAAGTTTGATGAGAAATCCGATGAAGGTATATTTCTTGGTTATTCTCTTTCTAGTAAAGCATATAGAATTTATAATAAAAGAACTTTAACTATTGAAGAATCCATGCATGTATCTTTTGATGAGACTAACACTTCCAAAGAGGAAGAAGTTGTTTGTGATGATGATGATCCTTTAGATTTACCCCCGGAAGAACCTTCAAATAATACAATTGTAAAGGCACCGGAAGAACTTTCAAATGATATAATTGAGAAGGCACCGGAAGTACAACAAGAAAGTGTTCAACAAGAAAGTGTACAACAAGAATCAAACACCAATGATCTACCAAAAGAATGGAGAACTCATAGAGATCATCCTATTGATAAAGTTATTGGTGATATTAGTCAAGGAGTTGCAACAAGATTAAATCTCAAAGATGCTTGCTTACACATGGCTTTTGTTTCTCAAATTGAACCTTCAAAAGTTGATGAAGCCTTAGGAGACGATCAATGGATAAATGCAATGCAAGAAGAATTAAATCAATTCGAAAGAAATCAAGTTTGGGAACTTGTTCCTAGACCAAGTAATAAACATATCATAGGTACTCGATGGGTGTTTAAGAACAAACTTGATGAGAATGGTATAATTGTTCGAAACAAAGCAAGATTGGTGGCCCAAGGTTACAATCAAGAAGAAGGAATCGACTTTGAAGAAACATTTGCTCCGGTTGCAAGGTTAGAAGCTATCCGTCTTTTACTTGCTTATGCTTGTTCATTAAATTTTCAGCTTTATCAAATGGACGTCAAGAGCGCATTCTTAAATGGCTACATCAATGAAGAAGTCTATGTCAAACAACCCCCGGGATTTGAAGACTTCAAAAATCCTTCACATGTCTTTAAGTTGAGAAAGGCTCTTTATGGATTAAAGCAAGCACCTAGAGCATGGTATGATAGACTTAGCAATTTTTTGTGTGAAAAGGGTTTCGAAAAGGGTAAGGTTGATAAAACTTTGTTCATTAAGAAAATCAAGAGTAACACTTTATTGGTTCAAGTCTATGTTGATGATATCATTTTTGGATCGACTAACAAAGAAATGTGTGAGGAATTCTCATTGATGATGCAAGGAGAATTCGAGATGTCTATGATGGGAAAGATGAATTACTTTCTTGGACTACAAATTAAGCAACTCAAAGATGGAATCTTTATCAATCAATCCAAATATTGTAAAGAACTATTGAAGAAGTTTGATATGGATAATTGCAAAGCAATGAATACTCCAATGGGCTCCGGTACATATGTTGATCAAGATGAATCCGGTACTCCAATTGATATTACCAAGTATCGAGGTATGATTGGTTCTTTATTGTATTTGACGGCAAGCCGTCCTGACATAATGTTTAGTGTTTGTCTTTGTGCTCGCTTTCAAGCAAATCCAGTCATCATCAAAAAGGGGGAGAATGTAATTGCAAAGCATCTCAAGCATAGTTTGTTTTGATGAAGACAATATGGACATCAAGCTTTCATAAAGGATGTGCAAAAAGAATCTCAAGTCTTAAGCAAAGAACACACAATTTCAAAGTCTTGAAGAAATAACAAAGATTCAAGAATCAAGCAATAAATGGCAAAGGTATAAACAATACTCACTTTGACATATAATTGTTCACAAAATATACTCTCATGCATATCATAATCATGAACAAGTCTCATATATCAAAGAGTTCATTTAAAACCTTTTTCATAGTTAAAATTCAAAATAAAGGTTTTAGGAACCGGGTTGTCCCTATGGGGGAACCGGTTCCCAGCATTCTCAAATTTCAGCAATCTGTGGTTTACTATGGGGAACCGGGTTGTCCCTATGCAGGAACCGGTTCCCACGTTCAAAATTCAAATTTTCTGCTGTAACGTTCAGCAGGAACCGGGTTGTCCCAGGCAGGAACCGGTTCCTACTGAACCAGTGTGTTTTTCCATTGCATTTTACACTCAAACGAAATTGTCTTTATACCTTTTAAACATTGCATTGCTTCATGGAAAAATAACCTTTTGAAGAGGTGTTTTACACACTATATATTACACATCTTTCATATTCAAAAATTACCTTCTTCATTAACAATTCATAAACCATATTCTTCATCTTTCAATATTCTCAAGTGTTCATAAATTCTCATTTTCAAGTGAAACTTTCCATACACATTTTCATTGAGAAATCTATTCAAAGTCTCATGCATACATTGTGAACATTTATATTCTTTGTTAGAATTGTTTATTTGAAGAAGAAGATCAATCCAAGATTGATAGTGCTATACAAATTTCATCTAAATCTCTTGTATAAATTCAAAAGTATTATCTCCTTACTATCCAGGATTGTTGGAAGTAAGTGTTGTGTTTGAAGAGGATTGTTCTTCACTCACATTAGTATTGATTTGATCTTAAAGGTGTTAAGAACCTTTGATCACCCTATAGGTTAGATAGTAAGCATAGGCTTGTACAATAATTCTAACTATAGTGAAATCTCTTTCGTGTTTGAAAGGGGACTGGAGTACTCTCGGATTGTGAGGGGAACCAGTATATATCGTTGCGTTCTTTACTTTTCCGCACTTTATTGCATTCATCACCATTACCAAAGAAAAGAACCTTACAAAAACCTTCAAACACTTAACCAAAAATTATTAGAAGTATTCTCATAAAACCGATTAAATTTTTGAAAACCTAATTCACCCCCCCTCTTAGGCGCACTCTTATACTTACATACCACTCTCGGGTAAGCGTACGCTGACACTATAGGTCGACGCAAATTCCTGAATATGTCGATGCAACTGACACTTAGGTCGACGCATGCTGCGTTTTATGCAGAATTTTGCTGCGATTCTGACATCCTTCCTCTCTCACTTTCAGTCAGATCACACCATAATCATACCCACATAAAAACATCATCAAGTGGCATAATATACTACAATTATAACACATTTTAGAGGTCATATAACATCAAAACTATTCATCAATTCATCAAAACCTAACATTCCTACTCATTCATCATACATCTAATTGACCCAACTAATAATCCTAAACAATTCTATCACTATCGATCACATAATAATCATTAACCGAAAATGAATCCCCCCTTACCTTAGGTTTGATCTTCGGTCTTCCCCTTTCCAAAGCTCTTCAGGTTTTCACGTTCCTTCTCTCAAATGCTGCAATCCCTCTTTTCACAATATTCCTTCTATTTTATGAAAAATAGAATAATTGTGGTTAGTGGGCTTAGTAAATTAACACCTCCTATTTACTAATCGTAACGCAAGCCCAATAACTGTCTTTTCCAATATTTCTCAATAATCCTCACAATATCGCTTATTCAAATTAAATAATTTATCCTCATTTAAATTAAATAATAAGAAATAATTATGGGGTGTTACAACACGCATCCGTTCTCGCCGGACGGATGCATGCTGTGTGGTCCTCCCATGAATGTCCTCATTAGGGCCGTGGGTCATGATGTCTATATTATGATACAAAAAAACCCGAGTTAGATACTGCGTATTTATAAATAAACATCAAAATAAAAACAGAAAATTACTCTTCCGTAGATGCATATACGGAAGTACCTTATTTTTCAAAACATTGGGTGCTTCCATAGATACATCTACGGAAGTACCTTAGACTCAAAAAATTGGGTGTTTCCGTAGATGGATCTACGGATTTTCCTAACGTACACCTCTTCCGTAGATGGATCTACGAAAGCCACTGAAAATCAGAAACGCAACAATGGCATCTGAGTATTGTTCCAGCCACTACAAACTCTATTTTTGTGGCTTGATCGTCCGTTTAAAACCTCAAACAACCCCTATATTGTCTCTAAACACTATTGCTAAACCTATTAATTCATTTCTACACCTAAATATCAAATCCTAATTTGATTTTACAAATACTCTAAAACTAATCGAAATGTCGAAAATTTACCGGTTAAATAAATATAGAAACTGGATGGAAGCTGATACTTGAGTTGACAACGTCTTCTGAACTCGAGATAAAGAAATACGTCAATTTGAAATTTGAAGTTTGAGAGAGTTTGAGTTTGAAAATGTGAAGAATGATGGAGGGGAAAGGTCTGACGCGAGTTATAACGTCAAATCTTTCCGTAGATGCGTCTATGTAAGTTTTTCGTAAGGGCATCTACGAAATAAAACACCGTTAATAATAAAAAAGTTATTTTTAGAGATGCATCTAAAGAAGCACGAGGACAATTTTGTCAATTCAGTTGTGCGCCTTGAGTTAAAAAATCTTCGTAAAAAACTATGCTTAAAATATAAGAATTTTTCTTTAGCCACCTCCCTATGGGGGTCACCCCAGCGAAATCCCAAAATTACCCCTGCTTCGGAGATGCATCTCCGAAGTTATTTTTTTTTTTGATTTTTTTTTGAATTCGGAAATGAATCTCCGAAACACCAAAAAATTCAAAAAATTCAAAAAATTTGCAAGTGCCTTTTCTTAATTATTCACCATTACAGGACAAAAATGAGTTGTAATCAATCTGATTTGAAATTTCTAAGTGCATTTTCTTTCTCCCCCACCACTCTCAGACGGTTACCTTCTAAGAAATGTGGTAACACTTTCCTACTTAAAAGCCTGCTCTCTCACCCATTTTTCCTCCATATGTTGCAGCTCCGGTTGTTCGTCCACCTGTTGCAGTGCAGCGCCGTTTGTTCCATCTGTTGCAGCGCCGGTTGTTACTCCATCTGTTGCTGCGCCGGTTGCTTCCTTGAGTTCGGCTCCGATTTCCATCGAGAGCCTGACTGCCGAAGTTAAACAGAAGGCTACTCTAGAGTCGGCTCCGTCGTCTCAGAAGGCGGTTAGGTTCCCTAACCGACCTGGTTACGGTCAATTGGGAAGGAAAATTCAAGTTCGTGCTAATCATTTTCAGTTGCGAGTGGCTGATAAGGATCTACACCACTATGATGTAAGTATAGTTTGCTCATAAGTTTTTTGAACTTTAAGTGTATAGTTTTTGTTGTTGTTTATTATGTTGGTAAGTTACAATGTGGTATGGATTTCTAGAGGATCAGGACTTTCTAACCTGTTGTAGCATCTCCTCCATCGTCTTCCTACTTAAAAGCCTGCTTTCTCACCCATTTTTCTTCCAATCACAATGTCTAGCTTGTAACCGCTTTCATCACAATGTCTAGCCGCGGTGGAGGAAACCATCCCGAATATCGCCGGAGTCAACCATCTCCTGCACATGCTTAACAATCATCCGTCAATGCTGCAAGATCAGGCCGTGGCTCTCGCGGTGGACGTACCGCCGGTTCTTCTTCCTCCGGACATCCACCTCCTCCGTCATATATATGAGAATCAATCGGGTTAAACTTGACTAAAGCACGCTTCATATATGTGAATGTACTAGTACTCATTAACTGTACTCATACAGTATCCTACAAGATATTTTACAACATGTTTAAATGATAACAACTATGTTAACAAAAGGGCAACAATTTCTACACCTCTTGGTAAAAACAGTAAAAGTAAAGAAAGTGTAATTATCGGGAATATGAAAAGGAGGAGGTAGGTGAACAAGGGTTGGGTTTGGTTCAGTGATGTGAAGAAAGTGAATCGATGTAAAAACAGTAAAAGTAAAGAAAGTGTAATTACCGTGTTTAGCAATATGTAACTTTAACCTTATGTAATGTGATCGATGTAATCTTCATCCGATTAAATAAAGCGAATCGTTCTTGTTTGTTATTTTTCTTCTGTCCAGACCTTATTTCGGAAGTACATTTCCGAATTCCTCCAAGGGGGTGAATTCAGAGATGCACTTCCGAATACACCAATTTTCTAAAAAACTTTATTTCGGAAATGCATCTCCGAAATCAATATTTTTCATTAAAAAAAACACATTTTCGGAGATACATTTCCGAAAACACCTTTTTTTTCAATAAAAGTACGTTTTCAAAAATGAACTTCCGAAACAGGGGCATTTTGGTAAATTCACTAGAGGTGACCAAGAAGGATAGGACGTGGGTGAAGAAATTTCCAAATATAATTCAAGTGAATACTATGCATATTAAAAAGCTTTGCATTGTAAAAAAAAAAAAGAAAAATCTTTTCGTAACCAATAAAGGGTTTAACAGGGATTTTTGTACCAAAAGAAAAGGTTTACGAGAGGAAGAGAACTGTAACAGTCACTTCTCAATTCATTCATCACCCAAAACCATGTTGTTACGCCGTCTTCTCCTCCGCTCTCTCCGTTCATCCACCGTACCTCCCATTTCCATCACCGTACGTTCCTTCGCCTTTTCCTCCGCCGAAGAAGCAGCGGCCGAGCGCCGTCGTCGTAAGCGAAGACTTCGCATCGAGCCTCCCTTGAACGCAATCCGTCCTCCACCTCACCAACACCAATCCCGCGACCCTAACGCTCCTCGCCTTCCCGATTCCACATCGGCGCTTGTAGGACCTCGACTCAACCTCCACAACCGTGTCCAATCCCTAATTCGCGCAGCTGACCTAGACGCCGCCTCCGCCGTTGCTCGCCATTCGGTATTCTCATCCACTCGCCCCACCGTGTTTACTTGCAACGCTATCATAGCTGCCATGTACCGCGCCAAGAGGTACAATGAAGCTGTTGCTCTTTTTCACTTCTTCTTCAATCAGTCTAACCTTGTTCCTAATATTGTTTCTTACAACAACTTGATCAATACTCACTGCGACGAAGGCCGCGTCGATGTGGCTCTTGGGATTTATCGCCACATCATTGCTGAAGCACCTTTTAGCCCTTCCCCTGTTACGTTTCGCCATCTTACTAAAGGTTTGATTAGTGTCGGTCGCATTGATGAAGCTCTTGATCTTTTGCGCGAGATGTTGAACAAAGGACACGGTGCTGATTCATTGGTTTATAATAATATGATATTGGGTTTTCTTGAGCTTGGTAATTTGGATAAGGCTAATGAGCTTTTTGATGAGCTTAAGGAAAGGTGTTTGGTTTATGATGGTGTTGTCAATGCTACTTACATGGATTGGTTCTTTAATCAGGGAAGAGATAAGGAGGCTATGGATTCTTACAAATCGTTAATGGATCGCCAGTTTAGGATGACCCCGGCAACTTGTAATGTTTTGTTGGAGGTTTTGCTTAAGCATGGTAGGCAAAAGGAGGCTTGGGAGTTGTTTGATCAGATGTTAGATAATCATACTCCTCCTAATTTTCAAGCTGTTAATTCTGATACTTTTAATGTCATGGTGAATGAGTGTTTTAAGCTTGGTAAGGTTGATGAAGCTGTTGCTACTTTTAGGAAGGTTGGAACCAAACCTAATTCTAAGCCTTTTATAATGGATGTTGCCGGGTATCGTAACATTATCTCTAGATATTGTGAGAGTGGGATGTTGTCTGAAGCTGAAACACTGTTTCAAGAGCTGTGCTCTAAGTCTTTGAGCCCGGATGTGCCTACTCACACGACTTTGATAGATGGGTATTTGAAAGCGGATAGGATTGATGAAGCCTTGGGGATATTTAACAAAATGGTGGATTCTGGTTTGAGGGTGGTTGCTACCTTTGGCAACAGGGTGTTTGATGAATTGATTAAGAATGGTAAAGCTGTTGAGTGTGCTCAGATTTTAAGCAAAATGGGAGAAAAAGATCCTAAGCCTGACCCCACTTGTTATGAGGTTGTGATCAAGGGGCTGTGTAATGAAGGTTTGTTGGATAAAAGCAAAGAGTTGTTGGACGAGGTTATGAGATATGGTGTTGGGGTAACTTCTACCTTGCGTGAATTTGTGACTGATGTTTTTAAAAATGACGGGAGAGGTGAGGAAATTGAGAGGCTCTTAGATATGAACCGAGCTGGATACAATCCCCGTCCAAGACCTGCATACCGTCCACCACCGGGAAGGTCCCCTTCTCAAATGTCTGGAACACATAACCCAACTTATGGGCTTCCACAACAGCGCCCACCATTGACTTCTGCTCAGAATCAGATGGCTGGGGTCCACAACCCAGTGTCTGAATTTCCATCTCAAATGGCAGCACCTCAGCGATACCAAACACAGCCTTCTCAAGTTGCAGGAACACATAACCAACCTTCTGGGTATCCAACTCAAATGGCAACACAAAACTCCTCACCACGCTTCGATACTCGAACGGCTGGAGCACGCTACCCGCCTTCTGAGTTTCCTTCTCAAATGGCAGCACCTCAACGATACCAAACACCGCCTTCTCAAGTGGCAGGAACGCAAAATCAATCTTCTGGATTATCGGCTCAAATGCAAGTACAAAATTCCCCACCAAACTTTGATAATCGAATGGCTGGAGCACATAACCACCACTTTCCCTCTGGATATCAACCTCAAAATTCAGGGCAGCAACACCCACAACTGCCTTCTCAAATGATAGGGCAGCAACTCCCACCACTGCCTCCTCAAATGGGAGGAATGGATCGTCACCCTCCATGGGGAGCATCTCCTCCAACAAATGGGTTGCGAATGCCAGCAGCTGGACCTTCTCCTAATTCAACAGGGCAGTCTCACCACCCTCAATACCAATATCCTCCTCATATGCAAAGGGTATCTCCTCAAACAACCCCAAATCCTTATACACCATATGAACCTTCTCATCAAATGGCAGGACATCAGCCATATGGATCACCATCTGGGCCCCAACAAAGGGCAGAGCAACCATATCCACCGTCAAGATTCGCTACTCCAATGTCAGGGCAACATTATCCACTGTCAGGGCCAACTCCTCCAATGTCAGGGTCTTCTCTTCCATCAGCTAAAGCATCAGGGCAATATTATGCAGCCCCAGGAACATCTCAGATTACAGGATCAAATCACCCATCATCAGGAGCCCCTCCTCACTTTGAAGAAAAACATCAACAGCAGTTAGAAGTTCCTGAACAGGTTGCAGTCTGATCATTGAAGTTCAATCTAATCCTTAATGTTGCTGGTTCTCTTTGAATCTAGAAAAGGGTTTATCGATCATTTTATATTGTCAGTGTCCTGCGATGCTTACTTCTGATGTTCAGAATCACTAGTTATTTATGAGTTTATATGGGAATAATTTTATATTTTTTGGTCAGTGACATGTATTGCATTTGTTGTATAACAAATTATTTTAATTTATTCCTCTAACTCAACCCTTAATATTTAATACATCACAGAATGCTATTGAATTTTCTGATAAACTGTTTAGAGAGTTTAATTTGGCATTGAAATGTAATTGGTGCTATTTTCCACCTTCTATGGTAGTCAAGTTATTGAATTTTGATATTTTGCTATCTTTCTTTACTTCTTATTCTGAGCAATCTATCAATTTCCTTTTTATTAATTTCTTGTCTTGTTCTGATACTGAGATTTTGCCAATTTGATTATGGTTCATCTGATTTGAATGGGTGATACTACTATGGTAGTCTATGTTGTATGATTCAGTTTTACAATTGTTTTGAACATGTCATCATCTTAACTGGCGGAAGTCGGAAGCAAGAGTAGAAACTTCATTTATCCAGTATTGTATAGTAATTGAACAGATATCTTGCTGGATACCTAACACTCTATGGGGTGTGCTTGGTTGGCTTACTATGCTGGAAAAATTAAGGTTGTCAAAATCGGGATCTTGCATAAGACCGGGAGGGGATAATAAGATCATAAAACATAAGATCGTAACTAAAATCAAAAGATCCTACTCAATTATTTCTATAAGATCGAGAGGGGGAAGCAATATCGTAAACCATAAGATCGTAATAAAAATCGTAAGATACTACTAAAACGAAAATAGTTATACTATATATTTGAAGTATTTATACATGATATTTTAGTAGACAAGTGTAGTAGTGGGAAAATGGACGCTGCCAAACCATAAATGTTGCTCATATGCCATTTGTCATCATTCTCGGCATGTAATGGTGGTGGCCGGAAAACAGTTGATCGTGGCCGGACCTAGCCAAGATCGCACATAATCAATGCTTTCACAATTTTTTCACAATTTGGCTACAACGCACGATTCTACTTAAAATTTGGATCGTTGGGGGTGAGTGAGATCGTAAAATCGTAAGATTTTAAGATCTAGATTTAGATTTTGACAACCATGGGAAAAATAGTGAAGGTCAGGCAACTTTCCTCGATTTTTATCATGTAATGAAAATATGGTGGATTCAAATAGGGGACATGGTAAGCTGTCGAGTCTTGTTATACTTTATGATCTCTTTACAGACTCTCAAGCACCAATATGGCAATATCTGCACCACTTCCTTTATTGTTAAAGGGTTTCTCCAGATCCAGTTCCTCATCTCAATTTAGTGGTAGAGAAAGTGAAAGCTCATATGGTAATATCGTGACTTGTGAGTAGTCATGAAGCAGTTACATTTGCTGTTATGAAACACAGATACTTCAAAAACTAGGCTGTATCGTATCCGATACGTACCACTGATACGTATCGAAGGAGTATCCGGATATATTCATTTTAAAAAATAAATTAAAAAAAATTTCGATATGTCAGCGATACGTTTCCGATACGTCACGGATACGTGACTTCTCAATTTTAAGAGTTTTTTTTATTGTAACGACTCTTTATTCTTTTTAATGGTCATTTTTAATATCCTATTTAATTCCTTCCAGAAACATGCAATTTCTTAAGAATGGTTTAATTTCTCATAATGTATTACTACCGATTTTCAATATTTTAAATTTAGTTCATATTAATAATGCGGCGAGAATCTATAAATGGTTTTCGGAGGTAAGTTTGATATAGATTCTAGTTGCTTTGATATTGAGAGTGAAATTATTAGTATTGTTTTTTATCTTGGCTGGGTGAATGTGATTTCAGGAATATGAAGGGGAAGAAGATTCACTTAAGAATCTTCATTATGGCGTGTGTGGACTTGTGTTAGTGACCAGTGACCACGAAACTAATGGGATAATGCATCATTCTAATGGGCCCTAGGTGTGAGAGTGGGGTAAAATGGGGAATGCTTGATTAATTCTGTAAGAAGGTTTGGCGTTTGAGTGAGTGTTGATTGTAACTGTTCCACAATATAAGGAATGAATAGAGGGGTTGAAAGATTATCTTGGGGTATTTGAGCATTAAACATGAATAGGAAACACTAGCTTCCTATAGAAGCCTAGCTCTGGTCAGATTCAGTGTGTCATTCCCTCTATGTAGCATTCCATTTTCCATAAATAATATAATCAGTTATGTCTTTGTTTGCTTAATTTCACTGTTGTGCAACTGTTACTTGGGTTCCTAACAACTTGGGAGTAGACGTCATGAGCATTTTCACAAGGTTTGCATTCAAATCGTTATATATTCTCGTGGTTTTCTAAGCTTTGACTATAGTAATGGTGTTGCTATTTGTTGTGTTTTATCTCATACCTATGTCATTCAACGCAGGTGGCAAAGTTTGTAGATAATAAGCTTCTTGGAAAAGGTATATTCATTTTGAACACATTTGGTTCTATTATGAATTTGATGCAAAGTGGTGGACTTCAATTTGATAATTTGGCTTATCGGTTGCATGAATTCCATCCGTTTTTTTGTTAGTCTTATGTACAATGCCTGACACTGATTGAAACTTCCATTCGTCTGTTTGACTTTATGAAAATTTTACGAGTCAAATAAAATAAATGGTAATTATGATTTCTCCTTCTGTCTTACCATCATAGTAATTGATGTATATTTTGTGTATTGCTTGTGCTAACCTTGCATATATAATTTTATGTTAAAACCTAACTTCAACCTTGTTGCAGGCATGTATGATAAGTTATTGGGAAAAATTGCAACTGCAGACATTGATTTAAGTATTTTGAGTAATTCACCTGCCCCTGGATTCCAGAATCACCTGCAAAAGTTTTATCTTAGCCTTGATAGATTGGATATGGGCTCTTTGAATAATTAGGGCTCTTTAATTGTTTAGCTAGTACAATCTGATGATCTAATTCCTGAAGATTCTGTTCTAGTTAGGTCCAATGCAATTGAAACATTGCTGATATGGAAAGCTGACATTTCAAGGGTATTGGATATGACTGAATGTGAAATTGATTTGCTTGAAAATGAACTTAAGTCTCTGAAATATGATTCTGTGGATAGATATATCAGTCTCCAGTGGCATTGGGCATCCAACATGCAGATACCAGAACCATTGTAAATTAGTTCTTCCTATGAACCCAATATGGAGAAGATGCCACTATCAACTAATTTATGTAGTATTCATGAAAATCACTAGAGGATATTGATAGTCCTTGATCAGCAACTTCTAAATTTGTTGAGTCTCTCTACCTTTGGAAAAAGCAGTCTCTCTACCTGGAGTGACTTTCAATTCCAGGGAAAATTGAGTTTGAAATTTCTTTTCAAACGTTATTCAGTTAGGGTGCAAAACTATGGAATGACAACTACAAAAAAAAAATTCAACCATTTCCCTTTTCATCGTAAATAGGGATAGATTCCTTAGGTGTACCCTTTCCCATTTCATCATAAATAAGGATAAATTCTTTAGGTATACCATCGTAGTAAATAGGCATAGATTCCTTAGGTAGTAATAGTTTTTTTTACAATATATTCTCTACGTCCCAAAATAATTGTCACATTTAACAAAAAAAACTATCCTAAAATACTTGTCATTTTAGATTACCAAAACAATTTTATATTTAATCTTTCAATTGTACCCTGTAATAAATACTCTTAATTTATTGTTTTCTCACTTAACATTAATGTTAATTTAAATACACCAATAGTTAATCAAGATAATTTGGTAAAGTCGTTATTCTCTCTTTCATTCATTATTGTTTCTTAATTTGTGTTAAATGATAAAATGTGACAAATAATATGGCACAAAGGGAGTAACTAGAAACAACTAAGAAAGAGAAACAATTAATTACTATTATTTTTTAAAGGACAAGGCCAAGAAAAAAAATGCAATTCCTTAAGTGTACGAACGTTTTTTTGAGTATTAAGAGTATTAATACCGGCTAAAAATTTGAGTGGCTTCACAATTTTCAATGACACTATGTCACAGTAACTTCACCGTTTTCAATGACACTATGTCATACTGTCTTGTATATTTGACTTAAAATTATAGTGGCCAAAATTTTAATAGTGGCTCTGCACAACCACTGTGGCTTCACCGTTTTCAATGACACTATGTCATAGTGTCTTGTATATTTGACTCAAAATTATAGTGGCCAAAATTTTAATAGTGGCTCTGCACAACCACTGTGGCTTAACCCACTAATTTATATTGTGAAATTTGTAAGATTCATTATAGAATTTTAGATGAGTGATATGAATATTTAAAAAATGTAGTTGAGTTGCTTAAATAATTAGAAAGTGTGAAGTAATATATTATATTAAATAAGATTCTTTATACCACTAAATTGGATGACAAGGATGTGGATGTGTCGCACGCTCGCGAAAATGATGAACAGAGTCGCCACTAATATATTTATCCCAAAGAGGGAAAGGAATATCAGAAAACCTAGAATAAAGAAAGGATAAGAAAAGGTCTTTCGACCAGAGGTAGGATACGGGAGTCGGTTACGCAAGGGGAAGGTACTAGCACCCCTCACGCCCATCGTACTCGATGGTATCCACCTATGTTTGTTGCTATCTAAAGGGTGTGTTAACTATAAATCTAAAGCTTAATGCTAAGGGAATGCATGCAAAAGAAAGAAAAAGAAACACGGGGAAAAAAAGGTTTATAAATAGTTGTGCTCGCTTAGGCCCCGCGACCTAATGCCTACCTAATACCTAATGCTCGGTTCTTTAGTTTTTGTTTGTTTTTGTGTTTTTTAGTTGAACAGTTACATTCGCACTCCGCTGCTCGACCTCTGGAGTCTTAAGCTGGGAATGGAGCGGAAATAACGTGTCCGATTAGGAGAAAGAATGCCCTGAAGGCAAGAGAAAGAATGCCTCGGAGGCAAGAGAGAGAAGAGATAAAATTGGTTTGTGTCTTTTAGATGTAATTCCATGATGAACAAAACCCAATACAAGGCTTCGCATCACTTCCTTACTTTGTTTAGGTCTGAGCCTTTATTAAGTGTTTTAGATGTTTTTGGTTGGGTATTTTTTAGGGAATTTACTTTGCGATTCGAATCACATAAAAATGTATAATGATCGAGAAGCAGATTAGGGAATGAATCCCACTCACTTCTATCCCATTATGTAATGTTCGAGAAACAGATTAGGGAATGAATCCCACTCATTTCTATCCCATTAGTTAATGTTCGAGAAACAGATTAGGGAATGAATCCCACTCATTTCTCTCCCATTAAGTAGTGACCGAGAAACAGATTAGGGAATGAATCCCACTCATTTCTATGCCACTAAGTGATTGAGAAACAGATTAGGGAATGAATCCCACTCATTTCTCTATCACTTTCTTAATGTGATTCGCATCTCTATTTGTTAATGTTTTAATGTTGAAAAGAAAAAGAAGAAGAAAACTAGCCTAAAATGAATAACTAGCTTAATGTTATGAAGGGAACTTCTAAGTCCTAATGTTGTCATGGTTTCTACCTAAAGTTAGGAATAAAAGAGACATGAAAATAAAGTCACAATTAGAAGTCATAAGTAAGATACATGAGCAAAATTGAGAATGATATAATGGTACCAAATTATACACAAGCATGAAGTAACAAGTCAAAATATAGTACAAAATGAAGTAAAATACTATTGTTTTTTATATTGACTTTATGGGAGAAATTGAATTACAAATCAAGCAAAAGAATTAAAATAAAAGCCTAAACTAATATTTTTTATGTACATTTTTATATGTCAACAATTGTGTTAAATGTCTAAAAATAAAAGGAAGAGAATTAGTATTTTTGTTACCTAAAAGAAACATGAAAAATCTAAGTAAGGAACTAAATTCTACTATTTTTTTATATGAATCCAGGGGGTGTATTTTGATTTTATGATGGTGAGGAGCAATTAGGGCGCAGGCCTATTCAGATTAAGGCCCAGGGATTGATTTTGATACAGTTTTCTTTGCCAAACAAGTACCGGGCTTTAGGGGGTGTGAAAATGAATTCGGTGGGCATGGCCTAATGAATATTGATGATCCATATTAATATGACTAACTCAAAATTTGATTGTGATTTTAATGTCTTCTTTTTGTTCAATTAATCAGACTAATCTAATGCCTCAATTTCAATTAAACAAATTAATTCAAGTTTCATATAGTTTATATTCAATTAGCAAAAATATTTCGATTAATCAAATTAAATATGTAAAGGGGAATTTTAGGGTTCATACGTGTGACTATTCAACTTCTCCTCTCAGACTCAACTCTCTCTTGTTCACTCTCAATCAAAACAGTCGCCGGAAATCGCTTCCCGGCGGTGACCATGGCGGAGGTGTCCCAAAATACTAAAAACTAGCACAGTTTTGCTCATATCCTCCTTCCGATTCCAAATTTGCCATTACTTTCTACGATTTCCACTCAATTCACTCCTAAATCTGAACGAAAATGTAAACCCTAGGTCTAAGAAGAAATGCAATTAAGCTTCCACGATTAACAATCAAGGAGCGAGATCATGGGAAAATTAATCAGAAGCCCTCAATCTAACATATAACATCAACTAAAGCGCAGAAGAAGATGAGTGATGGAAGGAGTGGTACTTACCTGTCGGAGAAGCTCCAACGGCTTGAACTTCGACGGCGGTGAGCAGGAAGCCGGAAACAAGACTCGACTCAACTCAGATGTGAAGTAAACGTGGAGAGTGGCGAATGAAGCTCCCGTTCAAGTAACGCCGCGAACTCCTCGACTTCTTGCAATGCTCCTTCTTCTATCTCCTTCTCTGATTCTTCTTTTTACCTTGAAATTCTGTTTTCTGAATCTTGCTATGTATTGCGTTGTTGTTGCTGTTCGCAGTGAAGGCAATGAGGATGTGATGATGTTGAATCGTTGCGGAGAGTTGAACTCTGAGATTGAAGATTGATGAGAGGTTGCAGCGGTGGAGGATGTGGTGAGGTTGTGGCTGAGCTCGATTGATAAGAGCTTCATATGTTGAAGCTCTATCAATGGTGGATTTCTGAGCTTTTAGTGGAGGTAAGGGAGAGAGATGAATGTAGCAGAGAAATGGTGTTGGTTGTGATTGAGGATGAAGGTCGATGAAAAGTGATGAAGAAATGGTTGAATTGAAGAGTGAAGATGATGAATCCCGTGAAGAATGAAGATGAGATTGAGTGTGATGAATGTTGAATGGTTCAGCAGTGAAAATGGTGGAGTGATGGTGGATTGAAGGTGGTTTGTGGAGCAGAGAAGAAGAATGGTGGGGGGAGGATTGAAGATGATGAATGAAGTGGAAGAGAAATGATGGATGAGTTGAAGATGGTTCAGTAATGATTCTTAATGGTTGAAATGAAGAGAAATGGGGAATGAGTCGAGAGGTTCTGGAAGTGAAGGGAGAGTCAAATGATGAAGTGAATTGTGGAGAGAGTGAAGAATGGCTGAGGTTGAAGAATATATAGGTTAGTCCTCATCTCTTTTCTGTTATGATTGTTTGTAACTGATTCTGTTAGCAACTCAGTTGGAGTTTGTAAGTTATGGGAAGTTAGTTAGTTATTTTCTGTTGGAAGTTTATGAGCTGGAAATTTCGGTTATGGTTTCGTGTGCTGTTAGGATAGTTTTGAAAGGCTGTTATATGGTTGTTATGTGAATTGGTTTGCTGACAGTTAGAAGTTTGTTAGGTGTAGGAAATGTTAGTTACAAATTGGTTAGAGGTTAGTTAGTTAAGTTAGTTGTTTAGAAAACTGTTAGAGGGAGTTATATTCTGTTGGGACAGTTAGTGACTTGGTTTAGGTAGTTGCTGACCCTGTTAGAGAGTTTGAATCAAGGTTGTTAGTTAATGGGTGCTGTTAAGAAGTATGCTAGATGTGCTTGGCTGGTCTTGATACAGTCCATCTCTTTGCAGGATTTTAGTTTTGATTGTTTAACTTGCACTGCATATCTCTGAAACTGAATTGCACTTTGTCTTTGCCTTTTTCTGATGCCATTTCTTTTGTTTGCAGCAGGCCTTGCTTCTGAACTAGTATGGGTCTTTTTGTTAATGATGCAGGTTGGCCAATTTGGAGCTTGTGACTTGCTAAACTGAATCGTGAATAAGATGTGCAGTGTCAGTTTTGGATTGTTGAAACCTTGTACCAGTCCACTTAGCACGACATGAAGTTATACATGGAATGAGGCGGTTCGGAGAAGATACGAAGACGTGTCGTAGTGAAGATGAATGATCATGAAGAGGACATTGAAGCATATAGCAAACAGTAGGTTTTTAGGGAGAAAAGTCTAGGATTCAACTTTGGTAAAACAATGTTGATTTTGATGAAACTTTGTAATTTTTCTTTTGTAATTTTCTTGATGATGATGACTTGTATCATGAACACGGGTCAGATTTGAATGAGATAAGATTTCATCCTCTTTGAGATTTGGATTCACATCTATCTGTATAAAGCACACTTAGAAAATGTAGTGTGGTAGTGCACAAGTATGAGGTTGATTGGCTTGGGATCAGTCTGACTTTGGTCAAAATATGGAGATCCTTCTTTTTTTTCTTTCTTAATGGTATATTTGAAATGAATGTAAATGGAATTTTGACCAATGATAATGAAAGGTGGACATTCTCACGAGTATGTCTACTCTTTTTTGTGCTTGTAGCTTGTAAACCAAGAAATCCCATAAATGTCCCAAGCTTTGCATAATTGAGACTTTGATTCTTTTGAACAAACTTTGAACTTAAACCAACTTCAAACTTGTATTCTAAATCCAAATCACAACTCGCAGGACAAACAAACAAGTACCTTGTACTCCAAGAAAATCATATAAATAAATCCTTCTAAAACAAATGAACCAAAAACCTTGATCTCAATGTCAATTGTTGATTAATGATGCATGATGTTAGATGACCTAATATGCGGATGATTATAAAACAATAAGCCAGTTAGATGTAAAATTAGATGGGCAAATTTTGGGGTGCAACAGCTGTCCCTATTTAATCGTCTTAAACCTGAAGGTGAGAATGGCATTAGCCTTTCGAGCATTCGAGGTAGAAGAAGATTAAATACCAAGTGAACCTGAAAATTTGCTTGGAGAAAGATGAGATCCACTTGGATAAACTTATTTGCGTTTTGATTTTAGATGATTAATTAAAAAACCAAATTCGATCTGATCCAATTTCATGCGCTTTATTTTGGATCAATTTTTGAATATCCAAATTACAAATTTTTGAATTGATTAAGATTATTAAAATGCTAATAAATAATAGATTTGATATAATATATAACATATAATACTTTAAAAATTAATATTACAAAATAAGAATGATTAATTATGGTTGAAACAAATGAAATAATAAAAACAAATAGATTTAACTAAACTAAGAAATAGTATTAAGAAAATAAGTATCATCAATTAATAAATTAACACAAGATATCATAATAATAAAATATAAATATGTAATGAATAAATATAAAATATATACATGCGGTTTGGTTTGAATGTTGGTGATTTTAGTATCATCAATGTATTTTGGTAATAATGTGATTTACCGTAGGCCGATGCAATTATGCGTTAAGCTTGAAACGAGTTAGGGTAGTGCGGAGTGCACGCTCGTAGAGCCAAACGTGCAATCGAATACGAATAATAGAAACGGGGTTCCAAGGGGCGGAGCCCCTGGCGGGGTGCGGGGCAGCGCCCCGAACGAAATTTTCGTTTGAATAGTTGCACTCTTTCCCAACCGACATAACCGTTTTACCGAACAGGTGCGTCGTTTCCCAACCAACATAACTGTTTTTACCGAACAAGTGTGTCATTTCAGTTTCTATTGTTGATCTCCTATATAAGGAGTCATTTGGCCTCGGTTTCGAATACGAAAAACATACTTCCTCTACATTCTGATCTGTTCTCCATTGTCAGAAATAGATTGTTCTTCGAGAATTATCCCCGCAAAGATTTCGTGAACCCTGACAAGAATAGGGTCGAAATACTTTGTTCGGAAAGTGAACGAACACGATTCTTGAAGATATCCAGGATTATTATACCTATATCTAACATTGAATCGGTTTTGAAAAATCAATTTGTGTCATTGCATTTATTATTTTATTATCCTAGAATAAAATGATAGCTACTTTTTTCAATGAAAAAAAGCATGGGAAGATTATAGTAGCGGTCATCCGGGACGACATAGGTCGATGACTTTGCGGCTTTTCCAAGTATATTGGCTCTTATAATGCTTTCACAGCGGAGGCATGGGGAACATTTGAAGGCCTTAAGCTTACTTTGGCTAGAGGTTATGGGAAGATTATAGTAAATTTGGATGCGAAGAAGGTTATCAAAGCAATTATGCGGGAGGATAACAATGGATATTCTGACTCGGCGTTAATTTGTCAGATTCGCTTGTTAATGGCCAGGCACAACGTGGTTATTTTAGAGTATACGTTACGGGAAGCTAATAGCTTAGCAAATAAACTTGCTAGAGACGCGAGATTGTTGAAGAATGATCATCAAATTGAAGAGGTTCCTGATCATATCAAGAACCTTCTTCAAAAGAATTCTGCTGGGTGCACTTTTGATAGAGTAGTAGTTGTTTAGTTTTTTCTGTTCTCGGGCTTAGGCCCTCTTTCTCATAAAAAAAACATGGGAAGAAAAATTCCTATTCCAAAAACAATGCACTTGTCAACTATGAAATAATTACTTTGATATGATTTGTTACACATTTTTCTCACTTAACTTTAGTTACCATGTTATCATAAATGTATAATTTTATTTAGAGTTAAATATACGATACTCCTGCAATATAGATTAGTTTTGCACTAGTTCTGTAATTTTTTTTTAGATTTTTCCTATAATTAATTTTTTTTTAACACTGAATTTGGGAATAAATAAAAAAATATTATAGGAGATAATTTGTGCACTTATGGAAAAAAAGACATAAAATTTTGATATTTCATCGTTAAAAAAAAAATAAAACGTAAATGCTAATACTATAATGAGCTTAAAATTAACAACACAAACATTAAAAAACAACCCCAAGACAAATATATTATTTTATGACAAAGTTCTACAAAATAAAAGATAAAATAAAAGATGCAAAGATGAAACTATAGTTACCAACCAAGAGATTTAAAGATTGAAACCTTAGGTTCTACTTGCAAGATATTTAATATCTTCTTCCTTCCACTCTCAACATAAAAGAAACTTTCTTTCTCTCTTTATTTTTTTTAGCATTTCTTTACTCTCTAAAAGTTCTCCCTTTCTCACAAAAATGACCATTATTTATAATGGATAACTAGGGTTTTGGGTGAGGATAATGACCAACTTTGTTAGGGTTTTAAGATAGGGATGGAAGGTGAAAAATAAAGGTTTAGGGGAGGTAAAAGGGCTGTCAAAACTTGGTCCATAAGTCATCCAAAATGCATCATGCAAGGAAACAAACATATCACCAAAATGGGATATTCCATCGACTATTCTGGGCTTTCCGACATTGTATTATAGAATTTGCATATTACAAACTAGTTCTTCAAATAGATGCCACTTGGTTGTACGCTAAATACAAAGGAACCTTATTTATGGCCGTTTCACAAGATGGAAACAATAATATTTTTCCAGTTGCATTCACTATTGTGGAAGGTGAAACTGTTGGGGGTTGGTGTTTCTTTCTCCAAAATCTTCGAACATACGTTGCTCCCTTTTGTGAGATCAACCTACTTCAGGATGGCTTCCCTTTTCCCAAGAAGAGGTGAACGGTGGAGTCCAGTTTCAGAGTTGAGACAACTGTTCAGTGAAAGCCGCGTGAAATTTATGAAAGAACAATTTGCTAAAGCCAACAATCATAATGTTACATCTTTCGACCAATTCAACCGCACCTTCAATGTCAAAGAAACAATTGACCATAATGAAGGCCTCCTGAGACAAGAGTACAGGGTTCTGCTAGAAAAATGGTGGTGCGACTACAAAAAGTTTCAAGCCTTTCGCATGCCTTGCTCCCATGTCATAGCAACATGTTCATACGCGTACCGATATGTCTTAACACTCTTATCTCTCATTTACAAGACCGACACCTTGCTTGGAGTATACAACAATGCATTTCTAGTGATGGCAAAGGAGGATTACTGGCCTTCGTATAAGGGGGAAGTAGTTTGGCATAATGACATGATGCAAAGAAAGAAAAAGGGTCTACCTAACAACACACGTATTAGAACCGATATGGATGATCAAGAAAATATGAAAAGAAAGTGTATCATATGTCATCAAGTCGGGCACAATAGAAATAATTGTCCTAATCGTGGAGCAACCTCCACCAACCAATAATTGTATGTCCTGTATTTGTACTATCTTTTGTGAAATCAACTAGACCTTATTTATTCTTGAAACATATTGGTATTACAACTAAACAAACACAAACAACCCTTAACAACAAACATAAAAATAAATTAACTACATTAATACAACAACATTTTTACGATATCACAACCATCAAAACAATGTCGTCTGTGTCATGCATCATGACCATAACATCAATATCGTTTGATTTTTTTCGTGATAATTGATGTCCCCGTTCTCTGCTTCTGAATTCGCCTGATGCTTTCACCAGCTTCGTACTTTCCGTCTAACCAGCGCATCAACGACCTCTTCAGATGGTCCATGGACTGAATGTTCCAAAATTTCATTTTAATCGGAGGTTTCACAGCTGAGAAACAGACATGACCACCTCTCTTAAAAATCACCAAGGCTGCCATGACAAAAAATCAGAGAGAATATGAAAAACGGTGAAGAAAAAGTGTGGAAATTAAAGAGGGATTGGGGGTATATTTATAGAAAAGTCCTAACACATAAGAGCCACCCCATATGGCTCCTATGTACAGGATATGTACATAGGCGCTACCTTGTAGTAAACCCTAATTCTCCTTGAACTAAGGAGCCACATGGGGGTGGCGCACACACCTAAAAATTTGCACATTGGCGCCACGGGGGTGGCTGCTATGTGTAGGACACCCCCCAAACTTGGTTATCCTGGTAATTTATTTCAAAACCTGATTTTTTAATATTTTTTTTAAATATTGATTATTTGAATTTTTTTCCAATGTTTTAATATATTTTGACTCTCTCTATTCCTTTTAAATTTAATATCAATTTATCAAATTTTTAATATATTTTAATTGTAATAAATAATTTAAAAACTACAAACTACCTTTTTAAATTTAAAATACACAAATTCTTTTAAAAAAACACACTTAAAAAGAATGGAAAGATTAATAAGTATAGGTAAATTGTAACAAAAAAAATAAAATTGAAGGTAAATAAATGTGATGTAGCGAGAGCTAAACTAAACGCGTTGTAGAAAAATCGCATTTATACCGTAAAATGGGAAAGATCCAAATGGAAAATTTAATAATGCAATAACACGCACATTCAGGCTTCAGCCTAATAAATGGAGTATAGAAAAATTAAAAAGATTATTTTAATTAGTGTCGGAAAATTAAAATGTCCTTATTGTTGGATTAGCAGGTGCTGTCAGTAGGGTGAGTTGGATTTTTCAAACCAAGAACAGATGACGATAAATAAACAGAATAAACAAGCTCCCCTAACTATTAGACCAATTACAATGGGGTGTTGAAAAAATTATTCAATAATTGAATGTCTACACTGGTTTGTTGAATGAGGTGTTTAATGTGATGTGGATTAATTGGTGTTGAAAAGATTCAACATGTTGAATGAGAAAAAAGTGGGGCCACATGCAACACTTTACACAATTTTATTGGTTGTTGTGATTATTTAGATTTTATTTTCTTTTAATCATTTAAAATTAATTATTTCATAGTAAATAAATTTTTTATTTATTTTTATTTTTATCAAAATTCATTATTTTTTTCCTCTATAAATAGAGACTTGGTTCATTTGATTTGGACTCATAAAAAAAATTCACTTTTTTCTCTCAATTTTTTTTCTATTTAGCCTTAAAAAAATCATTGTTTGTAGCTCTAAACATCCTTGTAGTGAAATGGATCCCAACAATAACCCTTTTAACACCCAAAATTTTACTAATTATCCTTGTTTGTGAGCCGAGTCTATTGTACTAATTAAATTATGTGTGTTTTATTTTTTGTGTTTCTTTTTTAGTGTGTTGTGTGTTTAGTGTATTTATTGCATTTTTAAGTTTTTTTATAATTTTATTTTTTAAAAAAATAACTATTTTTACATCTCTTATTTATTACTTGCAAGAAAAAAAATTAAGAATAGAAAATTAGAAAAAATAAATAAATTATTAAATTTAAAAAAAAAGTTTAAATATTAATTATTTTAATTTAATTTTAATTGATAATAGATATTAATATATAATCATAAAAACAAAACTTTAAAAGAAAATAAGAATATGATGTGGGGTAGGGTGTTGAATTTTATTAAACAAAACCATTGTAGTGAAAAAAAATTGAATAGGTGTTGAATTATTAGGTGGAAGAGAGAGAAGATGATGTGGAAGATAAAAAGTGAAAAAGTAGGGTGTTGAATAATGTAACCATTGTACATAGTCTTAGCCCTAGCCAAACGCACACGGTGCCTCTAATCTCACAATCAATTCATTTATTTATTAAATTAAACAATTTTATGACAAACAGTTTGGGTAAAGAAAAAGGATAATTAGCTTATAGTATGAAGTAAAGTAAAAAAAGCTTATATGGAATAAGACCTAATTTTGTCCTAATTTACTTTTTTTTCTCTTCCTTTTCTTATTTAAATTAAACCCATCATTATCATTATACTATCATTATAATATTATTATTTACTAATAATTGATTAAAAACTTGATTCCAATACAAATTTCAAACTAATCGCGTCTTTGAAATTATCACCACTTTATAAAACAGTCACAGACCTTTTCTTTTTTCTCACTCTTTCTCTCTCTATAAACCCTCTCTCTCTAGAAAAAGAAAAGAGAAAGAAAAGGTTGGAGAGAATATAGCAAACTCCAAAAGCATCATCAACACCACACCACATCACAAGAAACCGTTTGTTCGATAGATCTGTGGAGAAGAAGATGGGACAGAATCAAAGATCTCTGATCTACGCGTTCGTTTCTCGAGGAAGCGTTCTTCTCTCCGAGTACACCGAATTCAGCGGAAATTTCAATTCCATCGCGTTTCAGTGCCTTCAGAAGCTTCCAGCTTCTAACAACAAATTCACCTACAACTGTGATGGCCACACCTTCAATTACCTCGTCGATAATGGATACAGTTCGTAGTTTTAACTTTTTTTTTTTCATCTTAATCTTATTCTCAATTCATTTCATTTCCGATCTAACGAAAACCTAGTTCTAAATTCGATTTCATGAACAAATTAGTAACCTAGATATTAGTTATATCAGTGTTTTGACGCTATTTGACTATAAAATTGATATTAGGTTAGCGTTGTTCTTCAGTGATTTTCGTGTTTTATATGCATATTAATTAATTAATTATCTATAGATTAATTTAAAATTAGGTTCTGGTGTTTGAAGAGTAGAGTAATTTATAGTACTCATTTTATTTGTATGGATTTTGGTGTTTTTGTAGCTTATTGTGTTGTTGCGGATGAATCGGTTGGAAGACAAGTGCCTGTGGCTTTTCTGGAGCGTGTGAAGGATGATTTTGTTGCGAAATATGGTGGTGGGAAGGCTTCTACAGCTGCACCTAACAGTCTTAATAAGGAATTTGGGTATTGAGTTTTTGTTTTATGAGTTTGATGATTGAGGGTTTGTTTTGTGACTGTGTTGTTTAATGGAAGTTTATGTGCTTTGATGTTTGCTTGTGGCAGGCCTAAGTTGAAGGAACATATGCAGTACTGTGTTGATCATCCTGAGGAGGTGAGCAAGCTTGCTAAGGTGAAAGCTCAGGTTTCTGAAGTCAAAGGTGTCATGATGGAGAATATTGAAAAGGTACATGCTACATATTATGCTTAGTAGTCATTCACTTTGGCTTTGAGGATTATATACAACGGAAGCTGAATGGTTCTAAATCTAATTGATTTGTGATTTTAGAAATCTTAAACTCAAAAGTCCGGCTTTGTTCTGGATTACCTCTGGAATATGGCCTCTCTACCGAATCTTTGGTCATTCTGTTCTATTTTCCTTCATTAATTAGGATGACTTTAAGTATAAAATGGAAATTGATATAGTGAATTACACAATAACTACAAAATAGGTATATATAAATTCTTACTCTTTCAGTATATCATTGCGCGTGTAAGTTAAATATGTTAGGCTTAATTATATTTTTGGTCATTGTTAAATGAGGAAACTCTTTCTTCATTTCTCATCCTTGCAAAATTTGACAAAAATGTTTTTGGTTTCAAATGGCACCTACTAATGGTTGTCGTGTCATGTTCGCATAAAGTAATTGTTAAGGACCGAGAAACAACAATGTTAGAGGGATAAAAATCAAAGAAAATAATTTATGTGGACCTAAACTTCAATTCACTCGGTTTACAGAGACGACCCAAAATACTTTTAAAATTTGGAAGGATAAAAATTCAAGATTTTTTATGCGTTGGCCAAAATCATAATTTGCTTGTTTTATAAAGATCAAACACATTGTTAACCCAATATATTATATAATTTTACACCTTTTACTTTTGAAAGGATTTTGCCATGTGTTAAACTTATGCATGGTAAAATTTTCACCAACCTCCCAATTATAGATAAATTGCGATTTTGAAAAATTAGATTGAGTGTACTTTTTTTTTTAAGATGACAAATGTTTGTAAATTGTAATTAGTTGTTCGAAAACAAGGTAATCAAAATTAAACCGGACATCGAATTGGTGTAGGTACCAATTATGGCTCAAAGATTCAACCTGATTGAACCGGGATTGGACCAGTATTACTTAAACATAATTTTTACACTCTAATATATTACTTTTTATAATCACATTTTTGGACCATATAAATATTCATTTTTTACTTAAATATAATGAATGTTTAAGAGAGTAATATCATTTCTTCCGCAACTTTTTTTCTTTGATTTTGTCTCTTTAATTCTGGTTGTATATTATACATATGTTTATTATTGCTCCAATCCACGGATACCATATCTATTTATTTTTTAAAATAAAGTGTCCAGCGTTGATTGAATGTGCCATTTGTATTATTCCATCCCTCCGATCTCATTATTCTAAAACAAGGGCTACACTTCACATAAACCTCTACTCATTCTGAACTCCTTTTTGTATTCCAGTACTCTTTTAATTCTTCTGATACAGTTGCTTCATACAGTCCCTTTTTCTTTGCTATTGTACTTTTGAAACATATGCTTGATGCAGTCATTTTTTGGGATCTCAAAGTCTAAGAGTGGAAGGACGGCATTATCTTAAAACATTATTTTCTATAATATATTACTCATCACATGAAATTATTATTCTATGTCCACAAACAGCATGTGATAGTGTTTATTTGGAACACAGTATTATGACTCATGAGTGTTTGGTTACTTTTGTTTTTTGTTTTTGATTAGCTCCTAAATAAGCTGATATTGGGACTCGTTATGACTCATGGTTATGATTTTGTATAGTAAGAAGTTGAGGCTTTGTTTGGTCATGTTGTGCACCATTTATCATTTATATGATGTATTTTAAGCTATTTTCATTGAATCTTCAAATTGCACTAACTGATACGATTCATGGTTTGAAATTTAGCTTGGCTATTCATGATTCAATATCCTATTTGTTGTTTTAAAATTGTATAGCACTCATAATCAATGCTTTTGGGGAGATTTCTTTTTCATAAACGTTTTGGACTTGAACATGTGAGCTATGTTTTAGCCAGACATGCAAATTTCTTTGCATGAAAAGCAATAAATATGAGGGTTCATATCTGATCCTGAAGTTATATTAAATGTAAGACCTAAAATGGGATTTTTTAATGACCAATTGGTTGACCTACCTAATTTGGGAAAAGGAAGGTTCACAATGACTAGGGTTCAAGAGGGGCACAAAAAATTAACCGACTATTTGTTCAATTGTTCTCTTGGCAGTATTTTATTTAAGTAGAAAGAAGTTATTATATTAGAAATCATTTTGTAAATAACAAATATTAGACTACTATTTTAATAGCTAATGAAGCTGTCGGTGGTGTCACTTTTTGAAAAAAAGTGTATAGCTTAATTGTTAGGTTGGGTTTTACAGAAGCTTGTGATCAGTGAGTTTGGGTTTTATAAGTTTCTTAACATATTGTACTTTGGTTCTAAGTGGAGAGAAAGTGGATTCCTCTGGCTGCATTTTTTATAATTTTGCATGGTGAGCCAAGACTTGCTTTTTAATGGACACTTGATGGAGCTAGGCTAGGATAACTTCTATCTCCTTCTTCAAGTGCTGTTAATGGGGGACCTACCATCTTTTGGCTCATTGTGTAATTCATTGTAGTTCTATTTTCTGATTTTCACTTAGTTTATGCTTCTGAATTCCATGTTAAAGTTGTGATCATTTGATTCAATGCTTCCGTATGTAGCCATAGCCAGTAGGGTGTAATGAATTGGGTTTGGTTCAGAAAAAGATTGTTGAATTAATGATGCCTTCTGGAATTGTTTTATTTATCCTTAATTTCTTTCTGGCTATCACTTGCATTAAATTAATGTAGCTATAAGTAATATGGCTGAGCTAACAACAATGATCGCTGAGTTCTCATGATTTTTTTCTTGCTGAGAATGTATTAAATTTAGATAGATTTTAGGGAAGTTTTGAAGGCATACATTCTCTTCTTTCACGATAGTACATGTTACTTCTATTTCTGTTGTGCGTGGCTTGAGTCGTGCTTTGCTTGCTGATTATAACATTTCAATTTAAATTCTCTACTGGACCAGAAACCAAATTATATTGAAAACAAAGATATATCTGTTGTATTCAATTATTCTACAACTATCAAATATTTACTCTGCATTTTTGTTGACATTACAATTACAATTTTGTGCATTTCAATGACATATTGAAGGAGTGAATGTCTGTCTATTACTTATACCACATGTATGATATTGAAGAGGTGGTAGATATATCGCAGTTATACATGTTAGAAGAAAAGCAGAGAGAAAAACTAGTCCAGTTTTTGGCATCTGTGATATCCTAATCTTCCATGTCTGCAATCCTTGTTAGATGTCTAATTATATTGACATGTTTGAAACTTAATGTAGGTTCTGGACAGGGGGGAAAAGATAGAGCTTTTGGTTGACAAGACTGAGAACCTTCATCACCAGGTTAGTAATTGTGTGATTGGAATGTCTCAAACTTAAGCATCAGTACTTGGGTTTTTCATGTCAACAACTATTTTCATTCTAATTCCTTAAGCATTTTTTATGATGATTGATGGCATGCTGAGTGTAATGATAAGATCTACCTATTCCTCCATCCAACATAAAAGATAGAGAGTTGAAGGGGTGGTAAAAGAAACACTACCTAGTTTTTCAAATCGATTTGTTTTCTCAGTTGCTGTGTCCATATAAAAGTTAGAGAGTTGAGGGGGTGGTAAAAGAAACAATACCTATTTTTTCAAATCGATTTGTTTTCTCAGTTGCTGTGTACTGTTTCTGATGCAGGCACAAGACTTCAGGAACTCAGGGACCAAAATCCGCAGAAAAATGTGGCTTCAAAATATGAAGATAAAGCTGATTGTACTGGCAATTTTGATAGCCTTGATCCTCGTAATTGTCCTCCCAATCGTTCTTCGGAATAAATAAATGCCACTCTCCTAGACATTTATCTTGTTATTTCGACTTTCTTGTGATTATATATATGATATGATGAGGAAAGATACCAGGTTTATGGCATGATTTTGTATGTAGTCAAGATATTAACCTGTATACCGTTTACCTTTAAGTTTTTACAGTATGATGATGATATATGAATGATTTTATATGCTTTTTTGCCTGTCTATTGTAGTTCAATTTCAGTTCATCTGATCCATCTTATTATTATTCATTCAATTTAAGTTCCTTGTTTGTCCCCTTGTGTATGAATGTTTTCACGAGTACAAAAAAAAAAGTCTTCAAATATCAAGGATTTAGGGCATGCTTGATAAGATTTTGATTTTTTAAATACTCTTTTGCAAGTTAGTTTTAAATATAAAAACTATGTTTAAGAATAAAAACTTAAAATAATCTGTTTGGTAATTTTAATGTTAAAAATGGGAAATTAAAATACTTTCTTGATGAGTTTGTTTTTAAAAAGTAAATTACATAAAATGTTTTTTTTCTTCCACATATTTCACTTTTTCCTTAATTACAATATCTTGGCTTTCAATTAGATATTTATTTAAATTTCATACTCCCTCAAGTCACTTCTAAGAAAATTATTACTAGTATGCAACAAACTAGTCACTTTAATCAGAAAATTATTATTAGTATTCATCAAAGAAATCACACTATTATTTAGAAGATTTCTTAACACACCCTTAGTACCTGAAAATTATTTTATGTAATTTTAAAAGTAATTTTTAATTTTTGGAGATGCATCTTTGGAGAAAATTTGTTACTGTTACAATAAGTTAATGAAACACAAGCACTAAAAGATCAAGAAGTGTTATTAAAAGATCAAGAAGTGTTACTGTTAAAAGTGTGATAGTGCCTGTCACCTGCTTCGTCTTTGACATACAACCTTCAGATAACTTAAGAGTGCAAATAAATCAAACAAACGGTCCCCAGTTGTACTCATGAATCTGCTCAAAGTCCTTGAAGTACCGCAGACATATGACATTCACGTAAGTGATACTCTTGTTCATAAAAATGACAATGCCAGCCAAATACAACATGTATGCTCTCATAGCGTACGCTCTATGCTGCACTACCTGCTTATAATCACCACTAGCCTACTGTGCTCTAAGTAGCTCATCAGTAAACATCTTTGTCAAAAAGCTAAACCTAGCATGAGCCCCTCAGATGAAATCAAACTCCTGCAAGGCAGCCTCTGGGTTAACTCCTAGACATTCTACCATCAACTCCAGCCCCTCGTCTTTGTTAATCTTCCCACGATCTAAAATCTCCTTCTAACCATAAAATGCAGCAGACACACGACATTGTCTAGTGTGATAGACATCTCACCATGTGATAGGTGAAATGATAACGTCTCCGTGTGCCATATCTCTACAAACGTATTAAGCATATCATGGTTAACTGTAACATATCGGTCTTACACAAGTCTCGCATCCCAATTAGTTGTAAAACTTCCTAAAACCATAACTCATTAGGCTGAGGCAGGCCAGTAATCTTCCGCCCATGATTGATGATTTTTAGCGGATCACGTTCCTGCATACATAATTTAATAAGAATGAATATAGTAAACATAATTTAATATTACAATAAACATAGGTTAAAAAGAATGAATCCAACTAAAATTTATCTCTCCGTTCCAGATATGTCTGGCAACATGGTCAGGGTAAAGAGGCAACGATGATAAGTCTGACGGGCCTCCTCCAAACCCCTGGGGTTCCTTCTGGGCTTGGAATGCCTCAGGTGTTGCCTCTGTCTCTTGGACCTGGGATGCCTCAGGTGCCTCTAGTGTATGAGGTAGCTCAGGTGACTCGGGCACCTCTGTTGTCCCGGGTGCCTGAATAGGTGAACTCTGTAGTTTACAGGAAGATAGAGGCATAGATGCATGAAAAGGCCCCTCGCCTCCATCGGGAAAAGGAAGAAGAGGGCAGAGATACATGAGCCCCAGAACCACAAGAATCTAAATCTGAATCTTATAAGTTTGCTCAATGTTGTTCGTGAAGCAAACATGATTTTCGTGGAAAACGCTGATCTTCGTTATGGTGGCTCCAGATGGTCCTTCATGGCTAGCACTCCAACGCCCAAGTTAGTTCAAGATTCAAGATGGTTATAGCCAAATCGGAGATCAGAGATTGTGTAGCTTCTCATCGCATGTGAAATATTTTTATATTTTGGATTGAGTAGAGTGGATTTGAGATGGATTGAGCCTTAGGCCGGTCCAAAATAGTTTTGATTCACAAATAAACTGTTATTCTGTTCTACATATCTCTTTTAATTCACAAAAATATATGTTATAATAATGAGATTTATGTAAAATAAAAAGTTATATATTTAAATTAAAACAAAATATTTCACCACAGTTATATGTAACAACCGTGGTGGAAAAGTGCACCTTTTAAAAATGCCAAAATAGTGTTGTTGGGTATCGAACCTGTGACCTTTCCACTTTTCACTACTATTTCTTAATCCAACCATAGTAAATAATGACGCACTATTTGTGAGTGCACTTTCCCATTAGAGATGTTTTGCATGATGTCAAAACACTAGGACAACTTTAGCATTTATGTATATTGGACGGTATCTCTGAGTCTTAATGTGCATCTTAGTATTAGGGAACTTAGAATGCATTTAGAAAAGGTTTTATCCATCAAAAATCATGTTTTGTGTGAAAAACACGCTTATGTGTTGACACATACGTGCTATGAGTTGACACATGTCGATCATTATTAAAGCCAGTAGGCTCTGTTTGCATGTGTCGACACATACTATAGTTTCTGTTTGCATGTATCGACACATAGAAGAAATTTTTCTTCTATGAGTCGATACATATGACTTATGAGTCGACACATGTACTTGTTTTTTAAAGCTTGTAAGTTCTGTTTGCATGAGTCGACTCATAACGCTCTTCAGGTCGACACATAGTAGAAAATTTAATGCTATGAGCCGACTCATGACATACATGTGTCAAAATGAGTCAACACATGACTTACATGTGTTTACACATGTGTGAATGTTTTTTTTTGAAATTTTGCATTCTTTTCTAAACTTCTAATTTCCCCTTTTGCCTCAAATTTGCGTACATATAAATGTTAGAACAAGATTTGATAATGCATTCAATCTTTAAGTTTTGTTGATAACATCACATATATTTTCAATGTAATAATTTTGCACTCTAATAGTTTCTTAAGTGTACAGATTTACTATTTTTATTGATTAAGGATTGTTGTCTAGAAAATCATTAAAAATAGCTTCAACACACATTAGAAGAACTATTCATCTCAATTCTGAAGTGACATCAGCAATTCTGAAGAATGTCGAATGGCTCATCAAATAAAGAATCTACAAATGTATCTTAAGCTAAGATATTCTATCATACCAGAAGTCAAGATTTTAAGGCTCAGATTAGCTTTTGCTTCCAACTCAGAAATCAATAATGCATCGTTCAAATTGGCTGTTGCTTTCAACTCTGAAGACTTCATTCTGACTATGAAGACTCAACTCTCTTGGATCGTCTATGTTACCAGATCTCTTCCATGATTTATCTACTTCAGACCAGAAGTACATCTCAAAAGAAGAATAATCAGAAAAACTTGCAATAGAAGCAATATGGTACAACAATGCATCACCTTTTCCACTATTGCAGGAACGTATTGTACAAACCCAACTTTTGGTGTGCTCTTTGTCCCCCACGATCTTTAGGAGCCGTTACATCAAGGAAAACTACGTCTTGTCCTCTCTCAGCGATCATATTTTCATGGGACTATATATAAGAGACACTCTCATTTGAAGAAGCTGCCGATTAACAACGCTACTCAAGCTATATTTTCAATCTCAGCAAATAAATTTAAAAGAGAAAAAGACAAAGAAATATCTTAGAGATATTGTACTAAATACTCCATTGTGATAAATCTAGTTTCTAAGAATCTCTAGAACACAAGAGTTGTCGCTCGTTAGATTGTGTTATCATTTGTTCTTAAAGTTTTAGTTTCAATCCGCTTATTAAGAAGCATTATCTTGCAAACAAATATATTTGTAAATCTGTTGATATTTGTATTCCTCATGTGACTAGGTTGTTAGTCTGTATACTTGAGAGGGCTAAGGTGTCTTTCTTCTAGACTCTTATAGGTTGTTTGTAATCTTTCAAAATTAGTGGATTAAGTCCTTTTCTAAGGCGAAATCACCTTGGCTGGTGGACAAGATTAACTGTTTCTAAGGTGAACTTGTATAACCGAACATGTTCTTTTCTTCTCCCTCTTAACTATCTCATGAATTATTGTGAATAGTTTTTCTAAGAAGAAAAGTTTTTAGAAAACCCAATTCAACCCCCCTTTCTTGTGTTTTTCTCTACCTTCAATAAATATTGCATACATGCATCATTTCAAGGTGATGAAACCATAAACATACAAAGAGTTCTCTTCATGTTCAACCTCACATCTATGCATACACATAAACAAATTACACATAATCATTCTTTGTTTGGATGCCATCTAGATTTGGTTGATAATGTCCAATTTAGGTTGTTGAATTATAATTTGGGTTGAGAATCTTTAGGGATTTCATTAGGAAAACCAGTTAGGGTTTGTCCTCAAAGACCAAGGTGTTGATTTGGGGATTTTGCACAAAACTTCACAATTTGGATTCAGAGTGAAAGCTTCAAAAAAAGTGGTTCTATCAAAGGAGGAGTGCTAACTGGATGATCGTTTGGAAGCCTTATGTCACAATAATTCGCAATTGGATTCAGCCGAGTGAAAACTTCACAGAAGGTGGTTCTGTTGAAGGAGTAACGGTGACCGGATGATCAATTGGTATTATCGAGGTTTCAACAATTCACAATTTGGATTCATCCGAGTGAAAGGTTTGAAGAATGATGGTTCGGACAAACGAGTAACGGTAACCGGAGGATCAAATTGATATTGTTGGGTGACTTAATCAAGCTCAAGATCAAGTGAATAGAAAGAAATAGAATCAACATCAAACATAGGGTTTGTAGGATTGGATTGCTACATTTCTCTTGTAATTAGATTTTGCAAAGTAAGATTGATTATCTCACTTTCGTTTGGAATTGGGGGCAGACGTAGCCATAGCGTGGACAATTAGTGAACTGCCTAAACAAGTCCTTGTGTCTCTCTCTCTCTCTCTCTCTCTCTCTCTCTCTCTCTCTCTCTCTCTCTCTCTCTCTCTCTCTCTCTCTCTCTCTCTTTCTATATATATATATATATATATATCTCATTAACTTTCAATAGCAAATTGATAAATTCAGAAATTATGCAATCGATACGACTAGGTAAATTCTTTATCATATCAAAAAAATTTTGATGAGTGGATTACAATCCTTGGGATTGTAATTGAATTTCAAATCAATAAAACCATAAGAAATTTTTGATCAAAATTGTCTGCCCACCAAAAGTTCGATAAATTGCTTCACTCAGATTTTGATTAATCATTTCATTGGAAATAGAATACTTGCGTGTTTAAATTCAAACATATTGTGTTTATTATTGAAATATACTGATTCAATTTCTTTTCATTATCATTGCAAGTCTTAGTGGTTTTAACTCATATCCGAGTTTTCTGATAACACTTCATATTAGACGAATTGATCAGGGCGTTTTTCCGCTATCCATAACAACAGTTTTAAAACTGTATCTTCACCAAGTATTTTTTTAATTGGGGATCTATTCACCCCCTTTAGATAATTTGCCTTCGTCTAACACAATTCAGATTTTTTACCCCGACAAATAGCCCGTGGTGAAAAGTAACCCACTTTCTATCACACCCTTCGTTACCACAGACCATCAACTGTGGTGAAATGCTTAATCCAAATATGGTGAAAGATAATTTTTGTAGTTTTGTGATAATCACCAGAGATTTTGTTTTTGATGAACAGTTAATGTTGAAATAGTGAGTTGCAATAAATGTGTCAACATCTAAAGGAGAAACTTCCAGGAAATAGGTGATTCAGGTGGATGTTGATCCACCACTAATGAACAATATGCATGTAGAGCCTAAAGCACAAAAATAACCAGACTGTGATCACTACAACGTTTAAGGGCTTTAAAAGCGCTTTTTTTGGGCTTTAAGAGCGCTTAAAAGCGCTGCCAAAGCTAGCGCTGCCGTAGGCTACGAGAGCGCTTTTGAAACTCCAAAAGCGCTATCGTAGCCCCTCCTATAGCAGCGCTTTTTCCAGAAAAGCGCTCTCGTATCCCCCTATAGCAGCGCTTTTTCCAGAAAAGCGCTCTCGTAGCCCCCACTATAGCAGCGCTTTTTCCAGAAAAGCGCTCTCGTAGCCAACCCTATAGCAGCGCTTTTTCCAGAAAAGCGCTCTCGTAGCCTCCCCTATAAGAGCGCTTTTTCCAGAAGCGCTTTCGTAGGTTGCGCTTTTTTTATTTTTTATGCTTTTTTTTAATCTTAGGCAGCGCTTTTAGTTATAAAGCACTTTAGTAGGTGCCCCTTTAAGAGCGTTTTTTTAAAAGCGCTGCCGTAGCTAAATGCAGTATTTTAAAGTGCAACCTGTAATTTAAGCCTCCCAGTTTGACCTGTAATTTATATTTATTTTCAACCTGTAATATATTTTCGACCTGTAATATATTTTCAACCTATAATATATTTTCGACCTGTAATATATTTTCAACCTGTAATATTTTCGACCTGTGATATATTTTCGACCTGTGAAATATTTTCAACCATATGTAGGACAATATATATATACTAATATAATACCATTAAAATATCTAAAATTATATATATACATCATTATAGTTCAATTCACAAAAGCGCACTAATGTCAAACAAACTAAATCAGTAACATCAACAATATTATACTTCAAATATTGGCAACAGTATGAACAAAGTTAGTAACCACCTAGACTATAATATTATACTTCAAAAGTTTGATTGTTTCCCAGCCTGGTCCTGCAAAGTATGAACAAAACAACTGGGTCAATTAAAGGCTCCAACATTTATACTTCAAAATTTCCAAGAAAACAAATTGTCATTCAGTAACATCAACAGTATTATTAGCAACAATTTCATGTGATTTGCAACTCAATCCACCAGTGTAATGTGTCATCAATCCAGTTTTAAATCAAACTATCAGCACCACTTAACAACAACAAAAACAAACATGATTCATATAACAACGTCATCATCGTCAACTAATATTAAGCAAAATGAACCAACATCCACCAAAGAAACTCAAACACAAAGTCATTATCAAAATAATGTATTCATAAAACTGTTCACACAATAATGTATTCATACCTATATGAATAGTTGCTGAATATAAAATTGACACAATTCCTCTTTGATTTCTTCCAACTTAAGTCTCGTGTAAGAAACATCATAGAAGTCATCAAAGTACTACATAACAAAAACATAATATGAATGATTTAGTTAAATGTAATAACTTATAAGAAATTATCTTAAGTTATAAATCCATACCGTGATTGGAATCTCTAATTGATTCGTTTGAATGATTTCTTTCATAAACCTCAAAACATAGTATCCGCAATCTGAACTGTTTCGCTGTATCAGACACTACATAGGAAAACAAATAAGATTTTATAGTTGTCTTGTTTTATCAAGTAGCATAAATATTATAAGCAAAATTGTGAAAATTAATGTACCTCCACTTTGATCCAAGTAATGTTGTTTGATTTAGTCCGAGATACCTGTGCGTCTCTTTGACTTTGGAACACTTGTATTGATCTAACAAAAATATAAAAACATATATTTAGATCAATCTCACAAATAATTAAATATATAAATATACACGAATATTTAGAGTGATCCCACTTACGTATCAATCATTGACTTCATAGCCGGATAATTGGTCCACTCACCATCTACCGAATTCAGAAAATATACCACTTTTCTTATAGGGTTGATAGCAAGCAACAACCAGTGTGCTCTATAAATTAAAACAATAGTTTATATGAAAATTTTGCTACGCAAAAGAAACAAAGATTAGATGAACCAATAATGAGAAACTAACCCTACTAGTCGGGTATTATACGCCCAAAGAAACAGACTTTCTGTATTGCCGGTGGACAGGAATCTATCGACTAAGTGTTGTCTAACTGATTCCGGTTCCGTAGCAATTGTCATTCCGCTGCAATGGGCGGAAGACACGAAACGGAATCTGTTTGACAATGCAGTCCCGCGCAACACTTTGTCATACAACAACCTTAAATAAAAACATAATAAACATTAGATTATTCATTGAAATGTGTAAATAAATTGTTCGACTAATTAAATAATATTTCAGATGAGTGAATATTACCGGATGTATGAGTGAATATTACCGACGCCTAGTTGTTCATGCGTAAAAATCTCTTGCAAGTCATCTAGTGCAATATTTGACAAGAATTCAATACCAAAGATACCTTCATCCATATTGATTTCACGAAAAGCACCATCCTTCAAATCGGACATATCAACAAGTGTTTCGAGCGTCGTCCGGTATCGAGGCACAAAAGCACCACCTTTTTTTGCCGCTGGCTTCGGAGGACCCTTGGGTGGTACGCTACGAACTTGCTGCGTCACTTGTTGTGATCCCCGAGCAGATGCCTAAAAATTATATAACTTAGGTAAAATAAAATCATGCAGTTTTAGATTCAGATTCGTATTACACCTCGACTCAACATTCCCGTTACTTTTCTCACCATGCAAACTCCAAACTGTATAACTTCTATCAATTTCAAACCGTAGTAAATGCGATGCCAACTGATTCCCGTCAACCTTACCCCCATAACAGCAACCCATGCAAGGACACGCCATTCAAATCGGGTCTTTGGCGTGCGCAACCGCAAACTTAACGAATTCCCATACCCCTTTCTCGTACTCTTTCGACAATCGGTTTGAATTCATTCATGTCTTATCCATGTCTTAATTAAGCTAAACAAAAACGATCAAACTTTCACTCTTCACAAGTAACCCCTATAGCGAATTCAATTCACAAAGTTAGTAAGTCCATCACTTAACGATTAACAAAATTGACATCAAGAATATTCCACATGTCGGAATAATGAGTATTACTTAATATAATCTAAAAATCAACTATTAGTATTCAGTCCTCGACACAACCACTAATTACAGATCATTCATAAGTAGAGAAGTAAGCAACTAATTAAAGTGCAAATGATCCATCATAGCAGTTCATTCAAATCACAACTAATTACTTTGACGAAAGAGATTCAAAAACTATAGCAAAAGAATAACTAATTACCTTTAGAGAAACTATAGCAAAAGAATAACTAATTACCTTTAGAGAAATTCAGAAACTTCTGGAACCACACACCGTAAGCTAATATGATGTCTCTAGTGATGTTCTTTTAAAAAATCTTTAATATCCCCTGAAAAATAAAATTTAGAACAATTAGCCTTATATACATCCTGCGAATATGTATAATTGATTACGAGCCTCTTTTATACAAGAGTTGGAAAATCATTAAACATAAATAATTAGACATAAATTAGACAGACCATATACAAATAAGAGAAATAGTGATCAGGGGGTTTAAGGTTGAATATGGGTGGAAGCAATGAATCCAAATGGGACAGCACTACGGGAACAAAATGAACGACATAACATGGCTAAGAAAATGATCTGAAACCAAACTAATCATCACCCAGATGTTATCGCTAATCTAGATACATAGTACCGCAAGGTAAATCAAAGTTTAACACCTACTTAGAAACCGGGCCAGCAACTACGCATGTCAAAACATCGTCGTGAAAACGACCACAAATCATAGTCGAGTCATACAAATGGAGAAATCAAGGTGGAGCAATTATATCTCATGAGAAAACAAAAATTTAGCATGTATTTTCATAACAGGGCAGCATTAATGTCTAACGAGAAAGCACACAAAAAGTTGTCGCAAAAGCGAGCAAATACGATACCATCACACTAGCATTAAAGGCTTTAGGTGTTAAAACAATGTCAATGGTCAACATAAATATGATCAAAATAAAAGCTTCATGAACATATTAATATGACAGTAGAGAAGTCAAGTATGCATTAAGTTGAAATTAAGTCACATTGTATGAGCAAAACAAAATACGGGACAACATCGAATTTACACATGGAATGCTCGAAAGGTCGAGCCAAAATCGCACGAACATGCTACAGTACTCACCAATTATCAACACAACCAAATATAAAATGGGCATCAACTAAATCGTGATTTACATTCCGAAAATGTGGAAATAACAGAAACATTCAATTTAAAAAATCTGAGGCATAATGAATGCCATATTTCGCAAATTTTGGTGGTGTGGCTGAAAAGGACGAAGGAAATTCTTGATTTTATTCTATTATCAATAGCTTAGTCGATTTTGACGTGGCTTGATTTTCTTCACTTTTATCCATAGGATTACTGGGTAACAAAAACCCAAAAATTCAACCAAGTCATGAAAGATAAATGCTCATTTTGTTTTAATCAATTCCATCCTTGCGTATACAAGTATTGCATAAGCATTTGCGGCTTCCAGCAAGAGAAAAAAGGATTCAAATTCTAAATTTTCAACTAATTTAACTGCATATTTTGGAAGTACAGTTCACAAAAACATATTGCAATGTTACATTTTCTAATATCAACACACGTGATGTTCAAATCAGATTCATGTTCAATCCAAAATCGAACATGGAACTTTATAAATGGAACATATTTTGTAATGTTCTTTCTTTCTTTTACAAATGGAACTTTATATTTCAGTTATAAATGACCCTACAGTATGAAATCAAAATCGACAAACACATTTGTATGCGTTTCTTACTAGTTCAATAAATATATAGAAGTATCTATGTAAGCCATGAAATCAAGATCAACACATTGTTTTTCCTTTTACTAATATCAGAAAACTTAGGAAAATTATAGAAACAATATGGTGGATTAAAACTCAGTATGAATGAAATGAAATCTAAAACAGTGGGAAAACTCAATATGCTGTCAACCAATCCATAAGAGTAGCACAAAACTAAAACAGTGGGAAAAGTATGAATGAAATGAAAACTAAAACAGTGGGAAGACTTTACCTGAACACTAGATTCAAGAAGATTTTGATTTTGACCAAGTAAACCCTAAAATCCCAATTCTGTGTAAGCAGAAGCACAAAACGGCGTAGCAGCGGCGGCGGCTAGTTGGTTTGGGAGTGAGAGTGAGACGACGTCGGAGGGACGGAGGCAGTGAGACGACGACGACGGAGGGAGTGAGAGCGAGGAAGAAGAAACTGAGAGCGAGGAAGAAGATGAAGATGTATGGAGGGAGTTTTTGTGTTTTTGAAAAATAGCGTGTTTTAGTTTTATGAAATATAAATTTTAAACAGGGCTACCAGACCGCTTTTCAAAAGCGCTTTCATACACCACCTATACCAGCTCTTTAATACCAAAAGCGCTTTCGTAACACCCCCCTATAAGAGCGCTTTCAAAAGCGCTTTCATAACCCTACCTATAAGAGCGCTTTTTTAAAAACGCTTTCATAACACACCCTATAAGAGCGCTTTTAAAAAGCGCTTTCATTACCCCCCTTTAAGAGCGCTTTTCTAAGGTGATTTTTAATTTTGTTTTTAGCCAAACCTACGAAAGCGCTTTTGCGCAAAAGCGCTTTCGTAGGTGTGCTGCTAAAAGCCAAATTTGGCGTAGTGGATATTGAAATTGACTTCAAACCTGAAGTTTTAGATGGAGTACAAGATTATGCATTTGTATGTGACAAAGAACACCATCTAATGAAGCCACCAAAAAGATATGGGTATGACGACTTGGCAGCATATGCTCTTCTTACTAGTTCTGGAACGGATAGAGTTCTTGAAGGAAATATTTTTGGGCCGGATTCGCTTTCTAATCAGTTAGACAATCGTCTTGATTAATTAGCATAGTAAAAAAAGGAAAGATTTTCTAGAATGGTTCCCTGATAAATTAAGTAACTTTCTTAATCAGTTATAGAACAGTTTTCGCCCCATAATCGATTATATATGATCCATAATCAGACATAGGCGAAAGTCACGCTGAATATACGATTAAGCAACATCCATAACCGATTAGACATTGGCCAAAACCAATTGTAAGAAGGTTTTGACAAAAGATGAAGTTTGGAAAATCATTTTAAGTGAGTGTGTGCACTGCCTCAGTACTCTAAGACTTACTATTGCCCATTTTACTTATAATTGATCAGAAAGACTAAAACACTTAAGCGCGAGATCAAACGAGCTTTCACATCTTCAGTTCTTTTCGATGTCGATGTTAGCAAATGATTCTCTTGCACAAAACATCTGAACCTTCTTTCTTTTTTATTTTCTTCAATCTATTTTTTCCTTGAAGATGCTCATGATAGTTTTACTAGGATTCCTTTTATCATCATTAAAATATATTATATTTGTTAAGCACATAGAGTCGCAGAGTTCTCTAAACAACAAGAACAAATAGACTCACTGAGAAACAAAACTCTCAATAAGAAAATTCAATAAATCTTAGAGATAACGAAAATGGAAGAAAAGATAATGTCAAAGGAATAATCTCTTTTTTTAGTACATATTCCTAACTAACCCAAAAATGTCAAAAGCTTATCGATCCAATGACCGGGAGACTGAGGGTTCAAAAAATCGTTAACATACAAATAAATCATTGACACATCATTAAAAAAATTAAATCTGATTCCCGTAGAAATCATCATTGCACCTCAACTTTTGCAAGACAATTAATACACGCCCCACCCTAGACCATCTAAACTTAGAGTTGGGGAAACTTGGTTGAGAGAGAAAACACAAATTTTAGGACAAGTCTACATCATACTAGCAAGAAACGTGAACAAGAATAATGGAAAGAGATAACACTCAAACCCCTACAAACTCTAAAGAGTTAAGAACACACAACACCTATCATACAAGCTTAAAAACACCTTTGGTGAGTCTCTTGACAAGACAAAGACCTGAGTCTGCGACTCAAATATCACTCGATCTCTAACCAAACATGAAAATTGTTGACAATTATATTCAACTTATAAGGTTCATGTCTACATCTGTTAGTTTGGTGCAACCTTATTATAAGATTGAAGATAAGCCATAACCTAATCCAACCAACTAAGACTTTAAAGACATTTGTTCCTGACTGGGCCAAAGCCTAACCTACATGGAATCGAGTGACCCATGTCTAATAAAATAACATAGACTATAATGGACACGCCTTATAGGTGCATTAGACTCGTGTCAATCAAATTTGATAGACTATTAGATCAAGGGATTCATAAGATCCACCGACAAATGTGTCCAAGAAGGTTCTAGGGGTCTCCAAACCCTAAACCTTTAGCATAAAATCTAACTAATAGATAGTCCAACTCAGGTAAACATTTTTCTAAACTTAAGACTCACACTCACATATATTTCTTAGCACCAATAAAGGTGACAATTTTTTTTTTTTGGATAAATAAACAAATCCTCCACAAACATCAGACTATATTTTCATAGATTTATACATATAATAGACAAATGTTTTATAAAAATATTGTATCAATATTAATATTTGACAAGTACTCGAGTTGTTTCTATTTTATAATATCCACTTAATATATCAAGTGCAAATCAATCTTCCTCATGGCTATTTTGCTAGTTAGTTTACAAATACACTTCCTATGAAGTTAAAATGATGCGAGAGGAAACAAAAAAAAAACACGTACTTCCAAATCGCATATGTTAACCATAATCTTAACTAGGAACATAAACATTATATAAATAATTTAGAGAAAACATAAACATAGACAAATAAGAAAGTGAAGATGCGATAAGAAGTCATATGATCTAAGGCTTGAAGTAGCAGATTTGAGTGAGCCACCACCACCTGTATCAGGCTTTTTAACGTTTTGCGCTGATCCTGTAGCTGCAGAAGAATACTTACACGTCCCATAACCTGCCACAAAGCACCAATATTCTCATCATTAGTTTCCCCTTCCAAACAATCAATTTAAATTTGGTTGATGGTGTAAAATTTGTCCAGAAAAATATGAAGCAAACTTACTAGGGTCTTTGTCAGTAACGACTCCGGTGTTGCCAAAATCACAGTCCGAATTGTGGCGACCCGACTTCTGATAATACGCGTTCATGGCGTAGGCTGCATGGGACCTCAAAGAATCGGGCTTAAAGCACGCCCCACCATTCTTTATCGGTCCACAGTCTATCCCATTGCTGCAAACATAGTCAATGTTGGCTTGCAACGCCTTTTCAGATGCGATAGTCTTCGGCACGCACCACTTCTTTGAAGCAGACGATTCCGGTGACCCTGCCGGCCCCATTGCCGCAGGCCCCATTGCCACGGGCCCAGATGCGGGCCCCATTGACGCAGGCCCTGACGCAGGACTCATTGCCACGGGCCCTGACGCGGGCCCCATTGCCTGTGGTTACATTACAACAACATATTAGAACACTATAATATAAACCTCAGTTCACACTGTCACGCACTAAATATAATAACAGTACTAAAAAATAAGAAACACATCAAATTATTTTAATGCAGTTTAGAGTATGTGTTTTGGAATTTTCTGATTCAGAGAATTTTCACACGTGCCTCTCAAACCGTCGTACACATATTAATGAATGAAGGAATTTAGAAAGTGTCCTTAGTCAAATATCATAATAATAGCATTTGAAATTTTAACCAAAAGCTACCAAGTGGCATGGTAAGAACTAAGATGAGATGACATGACATGACACCATATCGACATGAAAACGAAATCACCAAAATAGCCCCCAATAACTCTCCAACATGCATATTCTTGAAAAACCAATGTGAATAAAATAGAGACTTAGTTGTACCTGCTTTTAAAACATGTCGTGTTCAAATTTGTCACGTAGACATCTAATTCTAAAACAGTAGATATGCATCGAATTAAACGCTCACACACAAGGATTCTCTTTTATTCTTTTAAACAAATAAATAATTGGAAGAAAAAAAATGAACAAGTACCTGTTGATGTTGTCGGGTAAAAACACCAACGTCGTAAACCGGTGTAAGATCCGGTTTAAACAACCCGTAATTCCGCTCCGAAACAGTGGGTTTAAGATTCTCATTAAACAACGAGAAAATATAAGTTTCAAACGTTCTATTAGGCATCAAAGGAGTCCCTTTCCCTGAATTAACGTGTTTAATAAGATTCCCATTATAAGAAACCGCATTCTCCAAACTCACACCGGGTTGGTTCGGGTCACCCAAAGAAGGCCAACCCGTTTCACCAACAACCAGTTCCACGTCATCGTATCCAAGTTTCTTCATCGCCGAATAAACCGCATCCATCTGAGCATCAAACATATTCGTATAGTTTATTCCAGTTGCTTTATCAAAAACGCCACCGTTTGGCTTAAAGAGCGCATAGTTCAACGTTTCGGGTTTGTTTGGAGAGAAACCGAAGAACGGATACGGGTTAACCATGAAAGGAGATTTCGTTTGACGATGAAAGTCCAGAATGGGAGCGAAGATAGCACGGTCGTAGCCACGGCGGAAGCTTCCAATGCTGGGTGGTTCTGAGGAAGATAGAATACCGAGGGAGTTAGGTGTAACGACTTGAATATGAGGTTTTTATCTGAAGTTTCGAGGATTTCGTTTCCGACGGCGATACGGTTGAAGGCGGTTTTGGGGTGGAAAGGGAGGATGTTTGTAGTGATCCATGAATGGGCTGAGGGTAGTTTGGTGAGGGAAGGGATGTCGCTGTTGGAGACTGTTACGGTGACGGAGATGTTTGTGTTGGCGAAGGCGCGGAGGATGTCGGGGTTTGCGTCGAAGAGTTTGACACGGTTGATGGTGGTTTGGGTTTTGAGGAATGAGGCGACGGTGGAGGGTGGTGGGAGGTTGTCGGCGATGGTGCCGTAGTTGACGCCGATATTGTTGGTTGTGGCGGCGGAGGAGGAACGTTGAAGAAAGAGGAGGAGTAGAAGGAAGGGAAATGGGGTTGCCATTTTGAGTGAGTTTGTGAGATGCGGGAATGATAGAAGCAGTGTTTTAAAAACCGGACCGGATATCAAACAGGTGAAGGTACTGGGTCACTGGTTTATTGGTCGAACCACTGGGTCACTGGTCGAACCGCATGACTAAACCGGGTTAAACCGGATAACTCGGTTGAATAGACCGATCATTATAACAAAATTATATAGATATAAAATCTGTTGAACCAGATGATTCAGTCTCTACAAAATATAACTAGCACTTAAATTTTTTTAAAATATCATATCACAAGTTCAAAATTTAAATTCAAATTTTAAACATAGGTATCACACATAATAAAATAGTACAAAATTACTTTGCAAGTTTAATCGCAATATAATATAATTGAATAATTTATAACAAAATAATTTCATTGTTTACTAAATTTAATTTCAAGAAAGGAAAAATTGTTTCAATGTTGGGATCTCCTTCTTCAAGAGCAAAATCATCGATAACAAAACCAACCCTATATGTAATATTTTTATTTTAATTTTAATTTTATTTCTTTTATTTTTTATTTTTATTTTATTTATTTTATTTTTTATTTTAATTTTTCATTAAAATAATTAAAATGACGTCGTTTTAATTTTTTAAAATAAAAAAAATAGAAAAATAAAAAAATGCATTTAAACCGCCGGTTTAGAAAAACCACCGATTTTTCCGGTTTTCCCGGTTTACACCGGTTTTGACCGGTTCGCACCGGTTCAATGACATTTCCGATCCAACTATTGAACCATACCGGTTACCTGACCGGTTCCCGGTTCGACCGGTCCGACCGGCCGGTCCGGTCCGGTTTTTAAAACTATGGATAGAAGTTTTAATGTGGAAGGGAACGTTAATAGGATTTTGATAGGACCAATCAAACTTCAGAGTTCAAACACCGTTATCTAATGGGGTCCACTTTGGAGTAAAACTCTAATCCAAGGTTTCTGTTCAGTTTGAGCGTTTGATATAGTAATTTAGTAGTTTAGCCGACAAACAAAGATGTTAACAACGAAATAAGGTTTCTATCTAATTGATCATAGTTTAAAAAAAAAAAAAAGTGTACTTTTTGATTTTTTTGTCTAATTGATGATAGTTTTAAAAAAAGTGTACTTTTTGATTTTTTTCTAATTGATCATAGTTTTAAAAAAAAATGTACTTTTTGTTTTTTTTCTATTTGATCATAATTTTAAAAAAAAGTGTACTTTTTGAATATTTGTATAATTTAAAGAGAACTTTTTTCACGTTGTTTATTAAAAAAACTCGCGTGTTTCTTAGAGAGAAGTTCTCTCTCTAACTTAATGTGTTACTTCTACGTTTTTGTGTGGTTTTTTTTTTTTTTTTTTTTGGTTTTTTACCCAAATCTCTACTCCTTTTAGTGGATTGTTGGTAGACATGGCAATAAAACTCAGACCCACGGGTACCCACCCGAACCCGCCCCGGAGTTGACGGGGAAAACCCGTTTTGACTGGGTTTGGGTTTGGGTTCGGGTTTGGGTTTTTCCCGATTAGAAAACATGGGGATGGGTCGGGTAATGGGGACACTAGTACCCACCCCAAACCCGAACCCGAACCCGCCCCGTTTATTTCAATATGTACATTATTATTTATATTTCATAATTTATATTATTAAATATGTGGTTAATGTTTTAATAATTTGATTTGTATTTATTATTTTAAATATTTGAAATATATGTATGAAATTTTTTTGAGATTGTTTTATTTTGTTATTTATAATGTAATTTGATTTTTGAAAAAGTAAATATTTTTATTAAAAAATTAATTTTACGAAATACATGGTGGCGGGGCGGGGATACCCGAACCCAACCCGAACCCGTTAAAGACGGGTTTGGGTTTTAATTCCCCATCCCCGTTTGGGTTTGGGGCGGGTAACGGGGATTGATTGGGGATTCGGGTTTGGGTTTGGGGGAGGTAAAAACCGTCCCCGACCCGCCCCGTTGCCATGCCTAATTGTTGGTGTTTTTCAAACTCCCATTTGTTGCCGTTGTATCCTTATGGAGTTTGGTGTTATTATGGTTTGAGGGGTGTCTCATGGAGCGGTGGAAGAATGTTCTGTTGTTTGTGGAGGAAGAAGAAGGTATAACAGTTAATGGAAAGGCGGAGCTAGGAGACGGAGTCTTCCATAGAACTCTCGTTGAAAAGTTGTGGACGAACAACCCTTTCAACAGTACAGCTTTCAAAGGAACGACGATTCAAGCTTGGTGTATCAAGCACAACGTTGAAGCTCAAAATCTGGGGAAGAACTTATTCTTGTTCAGGTTTTAGTCTAAGCGGAATGTGAATACGGTCTTAAGCGGGGGTCCTTGGAACTTCAATGTAAACCTCTTAATCCTTGAAATAGTTTCTAGAGAAGAACAATCATCTAGTTTGGAGATGCATTATGGAGTGTTTTAGATCGGAGTTTACGATCTACCATTATGGAGATGCATTATGGAGTGTTTTAGGTCGGACCTTCTCTTGGTGCCCAGATCAATTGAAGTTTTTTCCCTCAGCAATGGGGTTGCCTGGTCTTTTTTGTTGCAATTAGGATCAGTTAATTATCAAGAGCGCAATTTTTCGAGTTCATTCTGGTATTCAATCTCCTTCCACCTCAACGGTTCGAAACTTTCGTTTCTCCCTCGTCAGGTTCAAGAAGTTTGAATAGGGGCAGCTGATGCACCCCAAAATTTTCCCTCTTTATTTGAGCTATATGTTATTAACGACGTTTATTTTGTCATTCAAAATTGAAGAAAAATAATAAAGAGTTCTTGTGGTTTTAAGGAAGTGCGACGCGAAGAATGGTTTAAACAGTGAAAATACGAGAAAATTCACAAGTCCTATTTGGAAAGTGATATGAGCTGAATTCTCACGTGGCCCCCACCGTTTCGACGATATCTACAACTTTCGTGTTCGGCTCGGGAGCCAGTTCTTTGAGGAAGGTTGTCAAATTGGCAAATTGTTTGGATTTTTATAGAGAAAAATGGTGTTGAATGTAGGGTTTCGGATCTCAGAAAATTCATATCTCATAATCTGTTAGTCGGATTCGCTCGAAAATTTAACTGGAGCTCCGTGCCATTATTACCAAGATTTCATATGTTCGGACCGTCGACCAATTTACACTGAAAACTCCCAACATTTTGAAGAACGTCGTAATCTTTCGGTGAAAAGTGTGTTTTCGAGTATGTCGCGCCAAGTTTGAAAATTCATAACTTCTTCGATTTTTATCGTATGAAGTCCATTCCAGCGGCATTCTCTTGGAAATTTAGTTAGCTTCGATTCTTCGTCACAAATGCTTGTTCAGATTTTGAGCCGAAGATGGAGTTTTATCGAGTTCTTTGAGCGATACGCACGAAATTCTGCACAGTCGCGCTAGATGAATTGGCGTTTCTCGTCATTCAAACGCGCGTAATTTCTTCATCGCTTATCGGATTGAGACGATTCTCACGGCTACGATCCAAAATTTTAGTCATCTTCGAGTTGACGCCGGTCCTGCTTTCAAACTTCGCACTGATTCGCGTTTCCTCGAAAACGAGTCAAAAAAGAGATAATTAAGGGCGTTTTGGACATTTCATCACTCACACTATATAAACTATTTTTCTTCACATTCTCTCATAACTTGAGTTCACCAAAAATCTTCATAAACACTTTCTCCCAATCCTCTCTCAATTCCCTTGGATCAAAATCACAAATCACATAAAACTTTCATCAATCCTCATGAACATTCATTGATCTTCATCAAATTCAAGAACAACATGGATTGAAGATCAAGATCTCGAGTTCGAATTCGCTCTTCTATCTCCATTAGCTTGCGCGCCAATCTCTTCTCTCTCCTTCCGGATTCGCTTTTCAATTTTGTTCGTGTTCGCATTCGTGTCGTGTTCGTGTTCGCGCGTCGGTTTAGATCGTCATCCGGTAAGCTTTCAAATCTTGAATTAAGTGCTTAATTGTTGATGTTAACATGATTTGAATGTTAGATCTAGATGTTGATTATGCTTAATTGATGTTGATGATGATTAAATGTTAGATTCAAGTTGTTAGATTGAAACTTTGCTTGCAATTGCATGTTGATACAAGTTTGGTGCACTATGTGTTCGTGATAATGCTTGCATGAATTCGTTGCTTGATAATTATTGATGATGACTTGAAATCTATGTGGATTGATGCCTAATTGTGGTTGCTTGATGTTCATAATGCTGTGCAAATTGAGACTAATTCTGTGCACAGTGTAACCGGTTACGCTCCTGGCCGTAACCGGTTACGAACTCGTATTTGCCTCTCCTTTTGCTTCTGTGCACAGCGTAACCGATTACGCTCCAGGCCGTAACCGGTTACGAACCTGTGTTTTGCTTTGTTTGTGCTACTGATTGCAGCGTAACCGGTTACGCTCCCAGCCGTAACCGGTTACGGCTGTGTTCTTTGATTTCAACTTCAAAAATTCATATCTTTTGACTCGTAACTTCGTTTTGCGTGTTCTTTATATCGTTGAAAAGCTTGTGAAATGTACTTTCTTGTGGATTGGTTTATCTTACTAAATTTTATATCCTTCATGATTGTATTTTGGTTCGCTTCCGGTGTGTTTTTTTTTGCGCGTTTACTCGCGTGTGTTTGTCGTTTGTTTTGATGTGTGTTTCGACATGTTTTCGTATATTTTCTTACGCGTGCCATTGCTGTTTTGTTTGAGTTTTGGTTTACTTGTTTCGTGTTTCCGCATATTATGTTGTTATCCATTTTCGATTTAGTTTGTAGTATAATAACGCAATTCCGATTGCGATATATTGTTATCTCTAACTTGTGTGCTAGTGTGCAAGGCTTTTGGATAGTCGTCGATCGACGCTTATTACGTGAGTGTTCCGCTTTATTTGTAGGACACGATTTCATTCACTCGCATCGTGTTCTCATATTGGAGACACGTTCCTATTACTTTATATCTGCTTGCTTGGTTTGCTTGTTCCTCTTGCAGGTGTATTGTGATTATGCTCGACGCGCATGTCGACCTTTGTGTGCTTTCACGGCTAATCGGTGTGCTGACTATTTGCTTTTGCTTTGCTAGCTCGCTCGCGGGATCCTTAGTTTCCTTTCTCTCGTCGCTACAGTTTACGGATCATCATCCGTTTGGTATTGATCCCGTTTCATTTTATTTTTCTCGCACTTTATCGCTTTCCCGCATCATCCTCTAACATGAGAAGTAGGACTTAGACATTCATCTGGACAAGTCCTCAAAAGAGACTCTGTTTTTGTTGGTGTGTTTATATTTGTGCTTTGCGGAAGGGAGTCACGGTGTAATAAGACCTATATGGCGCTCTGTTAAGTCCTCATGGAAGGCATGCGTAAAGGGTTAGCAATCAACCCCCTCCCAGTCTCATCGAGTCCGTTCGGTATACGCACGCTACGCGTTGCTTGCTTCTGAACCAACACAAGATCTTGTTATCGAGTATGTCAGGAAAACGATTCATGCAATCGGACCCCCGCATTTCCTATAGCTCACGTTGATCGACGTTGACACATGGTGTACGCACGCACCGTTTTCCTTTTGGATCCGTGACGGCTTGGTTGCTGAGAGGGACTCGCTCCTCTTGTCTATGACCCGATCATTTCCGCGAGGTCTAATGCTTGGTTGACTCGGGTGATTCGCTCCCCTTGGCTATGGCGGGACCGCTTTTCTACCACTCAGCCAGTGCCGTTGGTTTGTTTGCTTTACGAGCAGAGCTCGCTTGTGTGATATTCTTATTTGCATTCGCTTTTCCCCGTAGGTTTATAGTTTAGTTTAGACTTATACCCTTTGTATGATAACATTAGGTAGCAAGCTTTCCCCCTTAGCTTAGGTTTTCCTCATGCATTCTTTAAAACACAAACCACACTCTTTGATTTTCTTTTCTTAAGAGCTTGTTATTTCCGCTCCATTCGCAAGCCTAAGTCTCCAAAGGTCGAGCAGCGGAGTGTGAATGTAACTTGTTCACCTAAAAAACAAAAACAAAACAGAAATTAGTTAGCCGAGCTACGGTACCTCTGATTCCTCAAAAAGGATACGTAGGCAGCGGGGTAGGGCCCGTGCGAGTATAACTCTTTCTTTTTCCTACATTTTGCATGCATTTTAGTTCAAATTAGCGCAATTTGCTTACACACCCATAGATTTAGACACAAGCGTGGATACCATCGAGAACGATGGGCGCGAGGGGTGCTAATACCTTCCCCTCGCGTAACCGACTCCCTTACCCTTTTTCTCTGGTCGTGAGACCGTTGTTTTGTTTTGTGATTTGCTGGCATACCCTTCCTTTTCAGGATAAATATGTTAGTGGCGACTCTTTTGATTTTCGTGGTAGCGACAGAAAGAAACGCAGACAAACAAGTGTTGTGAGTGAAAGCAATGTTCAGAAATTACCAGAGGTGTTGTTGGATGACCAACACTTCCTACCCAAATGTAAATACTCAGTCGGAACTTTAGAGGGTTAGAGAATCTCCATACAGTTCGAGCCTTGTCAAGGCTCACACAAATTGAAAATCCTGCAGTGGTCTTTCTCATGGAGACAAAGCTTAGAGAAGTGGAAATGGATAGGATCCGACTGAAATATGGTTTTAATTTTTGATTGGGAGTTAGCTGTGTTGGTGATAGTAGAGAAAAGGCAGGTGGCCTTGCTCTTTTATGGACAATTCAAGTCAAGAATACTATTACCTCGCATTCCCTCCACCACACTGGGGCTTTCTTTGAGGATGAGACTAGTGGACAAAAGGCCCTTTTATTTGGAATCTATGGGTAGCCGGAGGAACAAAGGAATAAGAAAACTCGGGAACTCATAAGAAGCTTGAGGCCCACGAAAGGTATGTGGGTTTATTTTGGTGACTTCAATGATGTGGTTCGTGTTGCTGATAAAATGAGGGGAAACACCAGATCTGGCTATCAACTAGAGTGGGGGCAAGGAAGCAGTGGAAGAATGTGAACTTATTGATCTTGGTTATGAAGGAAAATTATTCACCTGGTCAAATGGTAGAGAGGAACCTGAAAACATTCAGTGTAGACTCGAAAGAGGTTGGGGCAATATGAATTTTCTGAATAGTTTTTCTACAGTTAGAATTTGATATCTTTTCACGAAGGTGCTCTGATCACGCTACTATGGCAATTGAGTAAGAGGCATAGAATCAACACTTACAGTGGAAAAGAAGGTCTGTTTTCAAATTTGAAGAAGTTTGGACGAAGGATGATATATGCGAATAAGAAACTCGTAGGGAATGGTCCAATCCTCATGATTACATTGAAGAGAAAATAAAAAACCTCAGTGCTCTGGGTCCTTTGTTCGAAAAGTACCACAAGAACAATATCAGAAAAGAGATCTTAAAAGTGGAAGCAGTAGGCATGGCAACAGGGCGGGTCGGGGACGGTTATTACCTCCCCTAAACCCAAATCTGAATTCCTAAACAATCCCCATTCCCACCCCAAACTCAAATGCGGATGGAGAATTAAAATCCAAATTCAATTTAAACGGGTTCAGGTATCCCCGCCCCGCCACCATCCATTTAGTGTAATCAAATTTTTAAATAGAAATACTTATTTTTTCCAAAATCAAATTACATTATAAATAATAAGATAAAACAATTTCAAAAAATTTCATACATACATTTCAAATATTTAAATAATAAATACAAATCAAAATATTGACCACATAATATTCTAAATTATCAAAAATGTATAATAATATACATAATGAAATAAATGAGGCGGGTTCAGGGTGGGTACTAATGTCCCAATTACCCGACCCGTTCCCATAATTTATTATCAGGGAAAACCCAAACCCAAATCCAGTCAAAGCGGGTTTCCCCTTCAACTTCGGGGCGGGTTAGGGTGGGTACCCGCAGATACGGGGATTGTTGCCATGCCTAGGAAGCCGAAATCAACGACACGAGTCTCTGGGCTTCTTCTGTTGATGAGCTTTCTAAGATGAAACATTTGAACAAGCAATTGGACGACCTCTTGGCCAAAGAAGAGATAATCTGGAGCCAACGAAGTAGAGCTTTGTGGTTAAAAATAGGGACAAGAATGCAACTTTCTTTCATGGGAAAGTGTCTCAATGGAGGAGGACAAACACCATTGTGGGAATTAAGGATTCTAATGGTATATGGTGGAACAAGGAAGATGACATTGAAAGGACCTTCAGGAGTTACTTTGATGACATTTTTTCCTCGAGTGGTATTAAAGGTGCAGCAGACCTTTTGACCCTCTTGATATTATGGGGGCCATTACTCAGATGCGCCCCTAAAGGCGCCTAGGCTTGACATAATTCCTACTTTATTTTATCAACGGTATTGGCACATCGTAGGTGAGGAGATTGTAAAGATTTCTCTTGACATCCTCAAAAATGGTCGTAGCCCTGAAGCCCTGAACAAGACTTGTCTCTGCTTGATCCCTAAAGAGAAGAACCCCCACTCCCCGAAGGATTTCCGTCCCATCATCCTTTGTAATATCACTATGAAGACTCTAACTAAGTGCTTAGCCAACAGATTGAAACATCTTCTGTCCAACATAGTTGATGAAGAACAAAGTGCTTCCGTGCAGGGGCTCCTAATCATCAACAATGGCCTTATTGCAATGAAGTGCTTCCATTGACTCAAGAAGAAAACAAGAGGGAAGAAAGTTAGAATAAGGCTTGTAACACCCCGATTTACCCCGCATAATATTAATAAAATCAGAGTTTAAAATCTTTATTTAAAACAATTCTTTGAAACCAGGATGTCACATTTTCTTTGATCGGTCACCATTTCTACTTAATTTCGTCATACATTCGGCATAAGATCGCCATTCTTGGTAACACTTTGTGGTTGTTTTTAAGTGTTTTTCTTTAATTCATCTAATTCTAGTTATTTTATGAGCAATGTATTTTTATGGCGTTTTCATTGTCAATTAGGTGCTTTTGATCTCGTTTGGTAATGGTTTCAGGTTAGCTTCAGAGTGATGGAAGATCGCATGGCCAAAAGATGTGAAGAAAGAAGCAAAAAGCAAGGAAAAAGCATATGGGCAGAGGCGGACACGGTCTGACCGTGTCACCTGACACGGCCGTGTCAGGCCTCAAGAAGAATGTATCTCCCAGACCAGAAGCGGACACGGTCTGCCCGTGTCAAGGGACACGGCCGTGTCAGCGGTGCGGGCAGGATTTCTAAATTTGTGGTTTTTCCAATTTTTAAAGTCCGGGGGCAGTTTGGGCATTGGGGCTGAAATCTGAAAACCTAGAGGGATTAAAAGGAGCTTGAGAGACAAGGGGAAGGACACTTTTGGATCGTACGATAGAATTCACAAGAAAGGAGAGATAGCTTCATCAAGGATTGGGAAGACGAAGAGATTCAACGGTGGACACCATTGAAGATCCGAGTTCTCTTAATTGTTGTAATGTCTAAACTCTTTGATTCTGTTTTCTTGAATATTATGAGAGGCTAAACCCCCCAATGCCAGGGGGGTGTCCCTGATTTGAATTGTAATGACTTTTGAATTCCGTATTTCGTTAATCAAGTATTAATTTTATGCAATTTGATTGTTTAATGTTTTTATGCCTTCTTTGTCGGAAAAACAAAGATTGATCTACGGTTAACAATTTGTAGGACTACGGTTGTTAAGGTTTTTAAACAATTTGATCTAGTAGTTATCACCTAGGACTAGGGATACCGAAAGGTTATTTGAACATTCTTGATTATTTACATCTTTGGTTTACAAACCTTTGTTTCTAAGGACTTAGGCAATAGGATTACAAACCAAAAGGTTTTCCACTAAGGACTTAGGGAAACACCCTTAAGAACAAATAGTTGCATTCTATGAACTTGTTGAAGAGATCTTTTTACAGAGTCATTATAAGGAAGATCAAACACCTACCCTGGCATTACCTCAAATTACATCTAAAAAGTCAAACTTTAATTTCAGCTTATTTTTATTATTTCTTTTAGTTAAATTTACTTATTGCTTTATAACAAAACACCTATTTGCTCTTTTGTTTAATTGACTTAAATAACTTGTGTTTCCTACGCAATCCTCGTGATCGATACTTGGGGTAAAACCCATTATAACTACACCGGTGAAAATAGTACACTTGCTATTTTTCCGATCAAGTTTTTGGCGCCGTTGCCGGGGATTGCCAAAATATAAGTTTTATTTTAGTCAATTAAAATTTTATTGCTCTGCAATTAAAATTCTTTTTGCTGAAATTTTTATTTGCTTATTTTAACTTTATTTTTTTTACTTCTCTACTAATCGATTTCTAATCTTGTATGCGAGGTAAGGCCTCAGCTGAACTTCTTTTTAACGCAGAGCCAGAAAGACTATTGAGAGCACGACTCCGAGAAGTCAAGCGAAAAAGACTGGCATCGAAAGAAGACTCCCCTGTAGTTTCAGAATCAGAAGACGAAGAAGTAATATCTATTCAGTCCGAGCAGTCAGATTCTGAGCCTGAAACTATGGCAGCTGATCCACCTCCTCCAGAGAGACTTTTGGGTGATTATGGAAGAGCCAATGCACCGCTTGGAAGAATGACCATTGTAAACCAACCGGTCAATGTTGCACACTTCCAACTTCATCCTTCAACTATCCGACAGTTGGAGAGCAAGCCGTTTGCAGGACGAATCAATGAAGATGCAAATAAGCATCTACAAAGATTCCTCACCACAACAACGTCATTAAAGATTGAGGGTCATTCTGAAGAAGCTAAGAGACTTGTAATGTTTCCTTTTACCTTATCTGAAGATGCGGAAGAGTGGTTTTACTCACTTCCAGCTGGAAGCATCACAACATGGCAACAGATGGAAACCGCTTTCTTGAACGAATACTTCCCCGCATCAGTTTTCATCCGAAAAAGATATGATATTGTAAACTTCAAGCAGAAAGAAGGGGAATCGTTGGGGGATGCATACAAAAGGTTCAAGAGATGTTTGGTTGCATGTCCCACTCATAATATGGACCCAACCGAGCAAATGCAGACTTTCGTAAATGGTCTCCGAATCAAGACAAAACAGCTTATTGATACGGCTGCCGGTGGCTCAACTAATTTCTCAACAGCCACGGGTATCAAGAAGATCATAGAAGCTATTGCTGCTAATGAGCACATCGAGTTATATGACCGTGCAATGAGCCAACCTGAAGGTAAAATTGATTTGAAGCTTGCTGATCAGGTAGTTAAAATGGAAGACCAAATTGCAGCTGAAGTAGAAAGAAGACTGAAGAAGATGAATCTTAGTGAACAAAAAGTAGCACAAGTTGAACCAGCGAACTCAGTTGTATGTGAAATATGTAGTGGACCGCATTTTGCTATGCATTGTGTGGCAACGCAGGAACAGGTGGAACAGATTCATATGTTGAGGCAAAATAATCCTTACGCCAATACTTATAATCCGGGTTGGAAAAATCATCCTAATTTCGCATGGAAGGACCAACAAGGAAATTTTCAAAAGCAAGGATCAACCCAATTTCAAACTCCAGCGCAATCACAACAACACAGACCTCCACAACAACAACTTCCATATCAACAACAATTCCAACATCATCCTCAACAATTTCAACAACAGGTACCAAAGAAAGAAGATTGGGAGATTGCTCTTGAAAAAGTGGCAACCCAAAACTCTCAGTTTCAAGAAGAGACAAGAGCCAACCTCAGGAACACCACGGCTTCAATCAAAAATCTTGAAGTTCAAATGGGTCAAATAGCACAACATCTCACTCTACAGGCACAAGGAAACTTTCCGAACGAAACTGTGAAAGATCAAAAGAATCTAGAGAAGATCAATGCTGTTACAACAAGGAGTAAAAAGGTGTTAGAATCGGAAAAAGAAAAAGAAGAGATAGATGACCCTATGGTGATAGAGGTAGATTTGGAAATAAGAGAGAACCCAAGAGAGCCAGAAGTGGTGATACCACCGGTTAAACCAGCTGAAGAAAAAATTAAAAAAGGTGCTGAACCGGAAATTAAACTACCCTTCCCTTCAAGAGTAACAAAGAAGAATTCAAAAGAGAAAGACTTTAAGAAGTTCACTAAATTGTTCAAAAGGTTAGAGGTGAATCTACCTTTTTTTGAAGCACTTGAGCACATGCCTTTGTATAAGAAATTTATGAAGGAGGTGTTGGCGAAAAAGAAATCACTAGGAGGAGAACCAAAAAGTGTAATCGAGAAGTGTGGTATAGTCTCTTCAGCAAGAAAGATCCCCATTAAGAGGAAAGACCCTGGGCCGGTGGCGATACCATGCACTATCAAGAATATAGCATTTAAAAAGGTACTCCTCGATTCTGGTTCTAGTGTGAGTTTAATGCCGTTATCTATTTTCAAAAAGCTTGAATTAGAAAAGATTAATGAAAGTAAGACACAGTTAAGGTTCGCCGATCACACCGTGAAGAAATCCTATGGGGTAGCTGAAGATGTACTAGTGGAAGTTGATAAGTTTGTTTTCCCTGTTGACTTCCACATCATGGACATTCCGGAAGATGAAGAAACTCCTATCCTTCTTGGGAGACCCTTTTTGTCGACAGGCCGCTGTAATTTTGACATTGAAAAAGGGACGCTAACGCTGAAATCATTTGATGAAGAAGTAACCTTGAAGATGTTAGGAGTCAGGAAACATAGGTCAGATGTGAATGAGAAAACTTCAACTGGTATGACGAAAGGTGAACAAGAAGACAAAAATCTTAAAAATCTCCAAGAAAAAGTTTTAAGCATAGCCTCTCTGTTGGAACCAACTTATGTAGCCGCCAAAAGTCCTAAGAAAGCTAAGGAAATCGAGAAAAATGTGGGAAGCAAATTGAAGAGAAAAGTTATCCAGGCTTTTCATCTTCATGAGTTCGCAGTTGCGGAAGTGGCAAGCAACAAAGTTTGGAAAAGGAAATACCCTCCATAAAAGAGGGTAATGGACCGTCGAGCCATGCGACGTTAAACGAAGCGCTTCGTGGGAGGCAACCCACGGTTTTAATAATAAATCTTTCTGGTTGTTTGTTTTATTTTCAGGAAATAAAAGAGAGCATCTCCAGTGGAATCTAGGAAGTGATCATTGGAATGCAATACCTCTGTGAGCAACCTCTCTGAGGCTGATTCTAAAACATTGAGGACAATGTTTAGTTCAAGTGTGGGAGGGGTTCTTTGCATTTGCTTTTAGTTGTTTTCCATTTTGTTTTTGTTTGTGTGTTATGTTGACATTGTGTTATAGATTGAGTGATGGATGCCAAATGAATGATGATTGGTAGTTAGTGGATGAAAGGTGCAACCTGAACTTAATCTCTCGAGGTACTTTGGAAGTGGACATAGCCGAAAGTGTCGGACGCAACTTGAAGAACTGGACTGAGAAGGTAAGTGGTGAAATCGAGCCGGAAAGGAAAGTCACATGACATAAAGGGTGTGTTGAAGCTGCAAACTTAGCTTACATGGTGAGGAACATAAAAAGCCAAACATATGTAAAGATCATCATGAGAGTGAAATCAGGTATGACTTTATCTCCCTAATTTTGCGTTTGTCCTGCCGACACAGTACAAATATGAAATCACACACTGAGGCACTTGTTTGTTCTCCCCAGAGCCTTTCCGTCCTTCATTTATTTTTGTTTTATCCCTCGTTAAACCCGTTGAGCCATTCCCCCTTGTTTGTTTAAATCCACATGACATCCTTGACCATAATTCTATCATTTTTGTTCGGCACTTGTGTAATTATTGTTTCTTTTGAACATGTGTGAAATCGTAAGTTTGGGGTGGTGCTTAAGAAAATAAAAGGGCAAGTGTGATATGAAAAAGAAAAAAAAAGATAAGAAAAATGTGTAAAGCACAAGAAAAAAAAAATAGTTTGAAACACTTGCCTAAAAAGATTTGAAAGACTCGAACGATGTTGATTACCCGGTAATTAGGTAAAAAGGAGAGTCTAAGAAGAAACCCCCTCACACAAAATCAAACACAAAGACAAGAGAAATAACATAAGTGCTAGTTCATAAACCATTTGCATATCAATCTCTTGTTTATCCTTCCTTCCACCTCAACCCCGTTACAACCTAAAAAGTCCTCAAAAGTGTGTGAATTCTCTTTGTGTAGTGAAAGTAGGATGCATGCAAAGTCAAGGGTTGATATTGCATATCGTGATGTTGAGCGAAAAACACTCTAACCCTGAGAGACAATGTGAGAAGTGTGAAAAGTTTGCAGGTGAAATACACTCTGTTGTGAAGTGTGATGGACAACAAGGTTCGATAAGTCCGAACGCCTAATCAAGAAAGAGAAGTAAGTTGCGAAAGACATCGACTATGTTGTGGAAAAGAAAAGTTTAAGGTGACCTCTGTTTGATCTCTTGCATCACTTGAGGACAAGCAATGAGATAAGTTTGGGGTTGTGATCGGTCACCATTTCTACTTAATTTCGTCATACATTCGGCATAAGATCGCCATTCTTGGTAACACTTTGTGGTTGTTTTTAAGTGTTTTTCTTTAATTCATCTAATTCTAGTTATTTTATGAGCAATGTATTTTTATGGCGTTTTCATTGTCAATTAGGTGCTTTTGATCTCGTTTGGTAATGGTTTCAGGTTAGCTTCAGAGTGATGGAAGATCGCATGGCCAAAAGATGTGAAGAAAGAAGCAAAAAGCAAGGAAAAAGCATATGGGCAGAGGCGGACACGGTCTGACCGTGTCACCTGACACGGCCGTGTCAGGCCTCAAGAAGAATGTATCTCCCAGACCAGAAGCGGACACGGTCTGCCCGTGTCAAGGGACACGGCCGTGTCAGCGGTGCGGGCAGGATTTCTAAATTTGTGGTTTTTCCAATTTTTAAAGTCCGGGGGCAGTTTGGGCATTGGGGCTGAAATCTGAAAACCTAGAGGGATTAAAAGGAGCTTGAGAGACAAGGGGAAGGACACTTTTGGATCGTACGATAGAATTCACAAGAAAGGAGAGATAGCTTCATCAAGGATTGGGAAGACGAAGAGATTCAACGGTGGACACCATTGAAGATCCGAGTTCTCTTAATTGTTGTAATGTCTAAACTCTTTGATTCTGTTTTCTTGAATATTATGAGAGGCTAAACCCCCCAATGCCAGGGGGGTGTCCCTGATTTGAATTGTAATGACTTTTGAATTCCGTATTTCGTTAATCAAGTATTAATTTTATGCAATTTGATTGTTTAATGTTTTTATGCCTTCTTTGTCGGAAAAACAAAGATTGATCTACGGTTAACAATTTGTAGGACTACGGTTGTTAAGGTTTTTAAACAATTTGATCTAGTAGTTATCACCTAGGACTAGGGATACCGAAAGGTTATTTGAACATTCTTGATTATTTACATCTTTGGTTTACAAACCTTTGTTTCTAAGGACTTAGGCAATAGGATTACAAACCAAAAGGTTTTCCACTAAGGACTTAGGGAAACACCCTTAAGAACAAATAGTTGCATTCTATGAACTTGTTGAAGAGATCTTTTTACAGAGTCATTATAAGGAAGATCAAACACCTACCCTGGCATTACCTCAAATTACATCTAAAAAGTCAAACTTTAATTTCAGCTTATTTTTATTATTTCTTTTAGTTAAATTTACTTATTGCTTTATAACAAAACACCTATTTGCTCTTTTGTTTAATTGACTTAAATAACTTGTGTTTCCTACGCAATCCTCGTGATCGATACTTGGGGTAAAACCCATTATAACTACACCGGTGAAAATAGTACACTTGCTATTTTTCCGATCATTCTTCATAATACAAAAATAATTGCTCTTAATCATAATAGATACATAACACATATAAACAGATGAACTTTTCAAACGATATTATTTCCAAAGTGAAACAATTTTCAATTACGCAGCGGAATTCAACATATTCAATCCTAGGAACATCATGACATTTTAATCCAATAATTCAGCTTCAAGCTGTAAACATACTTCAATAAGCAATTAAAATATCAATAAGAAACAAATAGCAAATAATAAGGTTCATCCCTCGAGTGTTACGTATCAGAGCGACAATCCCGACTCAATCTACTTGAAGGTAACTAGCCTTCATTCCTGATTACTTGCACGTTACCAACATAGGGGTAACAGTCAAACAGAAGAGGTGAGATATCTTACAATATAAAGGAATGCATGATAAATAATATAGGAGATATAGATCATACATAATTTCACCGCTCCATACAACATTAGCAACGTTCATCATTCAACAACACATCATTAATCATCAACAATAAATAATTCACTAATCCTATCATAACCATGATAATGCAATGCAACCGACTCCCTAATATGCATGTGGTACTATCGGGGCATAAGCCCTCTCTAAAATGCCAAATAATGGGCAATAACAAGGCGTAAGCTTTCAACAACAGGGCATAAGCCCTCAACATTGTGCCAATCTAGGTCAACAACAAGGCATAAGCCTTCAACAATGTAATGTATGTGACATCTACGTGCGATAGCATAAATATGCAATAACAAGGCATAAGCCCTCAACAATTATGCCATTCCAGGCCATCATCATCGTCATAATGAAATAACAAGGCATAAGCCTTCAACAATTGCCAATCAAGACCAGCAACAACCTCATTATGAAACATCAAGGCATAAGCCTTCACCAATTTTCCAATCAAGGCGAACAATTATCATCATCACACAGCAATATCATAATACAACAACATTCATTCATCATGAACAATAAGACATAAGCCTATACAATAATCTTGTCATTTCAGGTCAACAATAAAAATCACATCATAGTAATATATTCTACAAATTATTGAATTATCATCCCCATAACCTTCTCATCAATTATCACCAAAATCATCGCATTATACGCAACACTGACACACGAAATATCAATTAACTGCAGAAAATTATTAATTTAAAATCCCAAAATTATACTAATGGACTTAACTTACACCCCCACTAATGCTACTCCCAACATCATAACAGGCTCAATGCTCATATTCTCATTATACTAATTAATTAATTAATTAATTCCAATAAAATAGTTTAAACTCCAATAATTCCCAACCACTTCATACTTCATAGAAAAAAAAATCAAAAATGAATAATTAAAATTAATAACAAAATATTCGGGGAATTACAACTCTCCCCCACTTAGAATATTTTCGTCCTCGAAAATTCACCCGATGCAACCAACTCTTAGATACCACTCTAGTATTCTACCTTCCAACTCCCAAGTCATGTTTAACAATACTTCTTCTACTACTTCCACAAATATAATGATAACACCAAAACAATCCAATCGAATGCACATGCTAATCATTCAACATCTTCGCAACATAACAGTTTAGCTGACCTAACAACCACTTAACAATATTTCAAAGTAAAGGCATTTCAAGTAGCAACAACAACAACACACACAAATTTGTCCTCGGCTAATCAGGTGTGTACTCTACCACCTGATAATCATCAACATAGCACATTTATACTTGGATATACAACATCATAGTAAATCATCACATTATCATTACAACAACATCACTCACAACGTCATGTCATCCTCATAGTAACATCCACATAACCAGACTTTGTCATATTATATACAGTATTACTCATTGTCTCCAATAATCAACAGATACAACTTCACAACAACAACAAAAAAATCATTATAATATCACACAACCCAATTCGATGCAAACATATCTTACGATATCACAACAATTTACAACGAACACCTTTAAGTTAGTCATCACACCACACTACAACTTTGCCACATCACGCATTAGCTGTACCACTCTAATCATTTATCTCAAAATCAATGTTCTCATTTAATTTCTGTCGACTACCAAATCTACAAGTTTCACATCAAGCTCCTAACTCTCTTTACTATCTGCCAGAAATCAGAGTTCACATTTGATATTCCCAATTTTCCAACCCGCGGCGTTAGCTCGCATACCACTCAAGCCTCCGAACTATTCAATAAGTCCTACTTCCTTCCTAGCCACTTCTCCATTAGGTTCACACGATTTGGTAAACGACCTCCTCACGATAGAACATCAATCACCTTACACCCTATCAAGCTAGCAAGACAAGTCTATCCCATCCAATACGATCCCGTATACTATCAACAAGAGATTAAGGGTGATCAGTTCCTCAATTTGTCAATAGATAGCCGACAATCATAATGGAGTTTAAACCATAGTTACCAAACTATAATATATTTCCTTTAGAACTCGTAATCAAGTCACCTAAAGCACCATAATCCAACAATCTCCTTTGAGGTTTACAATTATTTCCATAATTTCTTTCTCATTCGATCTTGTCCATTAGACACCATCGTCCAACATATTGCACAGTCTACATCACACTCACTTAACATTATACACACATTAAGTTCATTCTAACTCAAGAAATGATAGCATACCCAACACATTACAATTCGTTGTGTTCCAATTGAAGTCTGTATCCATGTAGAGAACTTCATCATTGTTTATAAATCCTTGGTTTCCTCCTAAACCTCACAACATCGAGGATCCATACATTTTCACATCCGTATCTCAACTCAATCATAATCTCAATAATACCATTACCTCTCCTTACTTCAATCCATTCATCTACAACATATCATAATTGGCCTCGCCCCAAACAAATTGCAACAATACTTAATTAAGCTTAAAATCTTCTCGTCTCCTCAATCCATACTCTAAGTCTCTCGGAAATCACCACCATGTATCATTTAAATCAATCCTAGGTACGAGAATCATTATTATTGAAGATACTATCACGCTAGCTCCCCAACGCTTCTAACGGCGACCCAAACGGAGTTACGGTCCAAAATTTACGAATTTCCAAAGTTTACCAAAAATTGAGAACACCGTTGTAAAAATGTTATAATAATTAGGAGAAATCGAACACTTTGAGGCTAACACTATATTTTGCAAAACTAATTAAAGATAACCGTTGTTTACAACGAATGTCGCGGGGTGCTAATACTTTCCTCGCACATAATTGACTATTGAATCCAAATTTGGTTGCGACTACCATATTTTTGTTCTTTTAGGTTTTTATCGATATTTTCCCTTTTAAAAATAAACTTCGGTGGAGACTTCTTTGTCATTCGACTATTTATGTGCTCAAGTATTTTTTGCGCCTCGACAAATGCACAATAAATATTTAAGTTGAAAGATAGTTTTAGAAATTCGAGGGACTTCTGATTATAGTTCTTCATTGCATGTTTTTTAGTATAATTTGCATCTGCTTTAGGTGCTTTTGCTTTTTAATTTGTAAAAGTTTTGTAGGTTTTGATAAAATTTCCAAGAATTATGGAAAAGACTGGCCCAACCAAAATCATCATAACAAGACAAATTCAATGGTACTTCATTATGGAAGTTATGATCATGGAGGAAGGATATGACATGTACATAACGATAAGGGGAAAAGAAGAGAAATTACAAGACTGGGCAGAATCCTATTGCACTAGACAAGAAGAGCTACGCAATTTGGAGAATAAAATTAATAAATCGGCACCGAAAAAATAGAGGCACACCAAAAATGAAGTGCGACGCAATTTTTAGGATCGGAAGGTTGGCACGTCGGTAACATTGCAAAATCGCATTGCACCACTAGAGCGAACGTGACACGATTTTATAAAAAAGAAAAGCATAATTTTTTCTATGAATTGACAAATACATTGAGTTGTTAGAGTTCCAATTTTTATGAGAAAAAAATAACATTTCTGAGGCGTTGGAGCAGGGAGAAATCAATGAATCATTGGGGTTTCATCTCTTATTGTTTGTAGATTTAATTACTTTCTGATATTAAATTGACCATGATTTCTTTAAGGATGAATGCCTAGTTTCCCTAGATTAATTCCCCTTAGATGAATTTGTCCTTATATATGTGAACTATGTGATACATTTAGATCTGTTCTCTGTAATGATTTGTTTCTTATAGTTATTCAATAATATTTTATGTTTAATGTTTTTTATTTATGAATTTGGAGAAATCGATCTAGATAGAATTTGAGAACTAATTATAAAGTATGCTATAGGAATTAAATATTGTTGGAATGCTGTTTATATTCACCTAAAAAAAAGATATGCATAGTTGTCGAAAAATATTTATGTTTGATCATACCTTTTTCAGTTGCGATTTCCCCCAATGCATTGGAGAATTATAAACATATGAGGCAAATTGTGTGACGAGACATCATGCACAACAATTTTATAAAATAGTTATGATATAAGAAGAATCCGTATAGGCCTAGGAAGGGATTAACCAAATAAAAAGGGTAAAGGAATCAAAGTGGACTTAATAATTTATTGATAGGAAGATTTTTCTATCAAGACTATGAACTAGGGTTTGTAATAGAAAAGAGAAAAAATACTAAAAAAAAGCTATCTAAAAGAAATTAAAATAAAGATAACATTTTCATTCATTTCATAATTTTGTCCTCTCTCAATGAGTGCATATATATAATAATAATAATAGTGGATAGTAAGATAAAAAAGCCTAAAACCAAAATAAACAACAATGAGAATAAGGGCCTAAACCAAAATAAAATACTACACATGTTACTCCTCATTCTATTTAAATCTAAATAATTCCATGCTCTATCATTTATCGTATTAGAATATTTAACTGTTAGTTAGCTTTTGAATTTTTCAAATAATTGCACAAAAATCAATTTACACTATGCGTACTCACTTTTTACAATTATGTCATTCTTTATTGGATAGGAATTATAATATAATTTCTGTAGTCTTGATACAATAATTGAAATTTTTATGAATCGATAATTTCACTAATCACTTGTATATTTTTATTGGTAGAACTTTACTACATTTGAATTTTTACACCAACAACTTTTTGAGTGAATTAAGAGATTTTAAATTTTATCTTTAGAGCTCAATAAGATTTTCTATATAAACATTAGATGATGGAAGTACCCGTATATATTTGGGTTAAATGTAATACGTTGGATTAATAGCTCCCACTCGTTTCATGTTGTCTGAGTTGGGAGAGGAATAATGGAGAAGGGAAAACCTGACCCTGCTTGCGACGAGTATGTCTCGGAAGATTTGGTTGTACAACTGTTTGCGCATTTGCCTGTCAAGTCGTTAAATAGATTCAAAATTCTATCAAAATCTTGGTTTAGGAATCTTTCAAGTCACATGTTCGTAGATTTTCATTATGAAACTTCATTGGCGAATGAAAATAACAGTAGAATTTTAATGATGTATCACCATAACAAGTTTTCAATAGTGGATTACCAAAACTCTCTCCATAATGAAACTCAGACATTTCCAACTTTTTTACGGCGCTTCTCTGCTCCTCAAGTTTTGTGTTCATGTTCTTGCAATGGGTTAGTTTGTATCTATGACCCAGACCTCTATGATATCAATGGTTCTTCTATATCATTTTACATCTGGAACCCCACTACATCCACTCACACACGAGTATGTTGGACTCAACTGTATTTTAGGTAGGGGTGGCAATTGGATCCTTTAAGCTAAAATCCATCCACTAAAAGATCCATCTAATCCATCCACCACATAAAAAATAAGTTAATTGATGGATTAAATCCATCCATTTATATACATGGATATATCCAATCCATCCAATACATTTTGATAATCAAGTTTCTTCATAAAATTGAAATATCGAGTTTATTTCGAAAAAACTAGAAATCAAGTTTTTTCGAAAAAATATCGAGTTATTTTGAAAAAAACGAAAAAATCGTAATTTTTCGGAAAACGAAAAAAATCGAGTTTTTTCGGAAAAACTTAAAGGCGAGTTTTTTTTTCAAGAAAACGAAAAAAATCGAGGTTTTTCCAAAAAACAGAAAATCGAGTTTTTTTCGTAAAAATGAAAAAAAATCCAGTTTTTTTGGAAAAACGAAAAAATCGAGTTTTTTTTGAAAAAACGGAAAAATCAAATTTTTTCAAAAAAACGAAAAGTCGAGTTTTTTTTTCTGAAAAATGAAAAAATGAGTTTTTTTTCGGAAAAATGAAATATCAATTTTTTTTAGAAAAACAAAAAATCGAGTTTTTCGGAAAAACAAAACGTCGAGTTTTTTTTCAGAAAAACAAAAAGTCGAGTTTTTTTTCAGAAAAACAGAAAATTTAAGTTTTTTCGGAAGAACGAAAAAAATATTTTAGAATATTTAAATTATTTTTTTATGAAGTTTTAAAAAAATTAAGAATTTTTTAATTATTTCTTGGATGTATGGATTGGATGAATTTTATTCTTTAATGGATGGATTTTATTGGATTTTTATTAAGAGAGTTTAGTGGATTGATAATGGATTAATGGATTGGTTTGGTCCATCCATTAACCATCCAATCTGTATCCATCCAATCCATCCATTTCGCCACCCGTATTTTAGGATCAGTAATCACTTTACAAGCTCACAATATAGTTTTGGATATGATTCCTCCATTTTTTATTACATATTGATTGTATTTTTTATAATCCAACTAATACAAATGATTCCTCCATTTCTGAGCCAAATGTTGTTTTATGTTCAAATGGCGGTTTTCTTTTTGAAGAGACTATAAATTGCTTATGCTTTCGTGTAGATGGAACCCTAATTTGTATGATAGCTTTCGATATTCAAAGCCAACAGTTTTCACGTATACCAATCCCACCTCGTTTTAATTATAGCATGGAACACTGGGGGTTTTGGATATCCCCAAAATATCTAAGTCTATATGAAATGCAGCATCAATTGGACATTAATATTTTTGTCAAGATAGATTTGGTGTGGATTCATACAACAACTTTCCCTCTTGAGGCCTTTGGGTACTTCCCTTCTTTATGCTATCATAGAGATGGCGATATTATTGGAACAACATTTATGAATACTGTCATGCTTGCACTTTGGATCAATAGTAAATTTTCGTATATAAAAATATTTAGATCAATAATAGATTTTTTTACGTATACCATTTTTGAATAAATTTTTTTGGGATCATAAATACCATTTTTAGTATATAAAAATATTTAGATCATTAATAAAAATTTTCCGTATACAAATATTATTTTTGTTTAGGTATCATTTATAAAAAATATTTGAATGAGTAGTAAATTTTCGTATAAAATAATATTTAGATCAATAATAGATTTTTCCCCGTATACCATTTTTGAATCAAATTTTTTTGGATAGTAAATACCATTTTTCATATATAAAAATATTTAGTTCAATAATAGATTTTTCCCGTATTCAAATATTATTTATGTTTAGGTATCATTTACAAAAATATTTGGATAAATAGTAAATTTTTGTATATAAAAATATTTAGATTAATAATAGATTTTTTACCGTATATAATTTTTGAATTAAAATTTTTTGGATCATAAATACCATTTTTCATATAAAAAAAATATTTAGATCAATAATAGATTTTTTTCCCGTATACAAATATTGTTTATGTTTAGGTATCGTTTACATAAATATTTGGGTCAATAGTAAATTTTCGTATATAAAAATATTTAGATCTATAACAGATTTTTTTCCCGTATACCATTTTAGAATAAAAAATATTTGGATCATAAATACCATTTTTTGTATATAAAAATATTTAGATCAATAATAATTTTTTTCCGTATACAAATATCATTTTTGTTTAGGTATCATTTATACAAATATTTGAATGAATAGTATACTTTCGGATAAAAAAAATATTTAGATCAATAATAAGTTTTTCCCCGTATACCATTTTTGGATAAATTTTTTTTGGATTATAAATACCATTTTTTGTATATAAAAATATTTAGATCGATAATAGATTTTTTCCATATACAAATATTATTTATGTTTAGGTATCATTTACAAAAATATCTGAATGAAATAGTAAATTTTTGTATACAAACATATTTAGATCAATAATAATTTTTTTCCCGTACACCATTTTTTATTAAAATTTTTTGGATCATAAATACTATTTTTCTTATAAAGAGAAAATGGAGTATAGAGAGATTATGATAGAAAATAGAAAAGGTGAAGAGAGAGACAAAGAATGGTGAAAATAAGGTATAATATAGTTGAATAAAATATTAAGATTTTAATGGACAATTGTGTGGATAGACAAAAAAACCAACAATTTTAATAGGTGTAAAAAAAAAGTAAGGATGTGTAATTTTATAAAAACCAGAATCACTAATTTTCTTATATTATAGATAATTGTCTGTTTACATTACTAATGCAACAATTATTATTTTTCCACTACTATACCCCTATTTATTAGCCTTCACTTTATTAAATAACTCTATTCATTACAATTAATAAGGATATTATAGTGATTGAAATTAGTTTTAGCATCAAAACCAACACATCTAATATTTTCTTAAAAACTGTGCATTGCTCAAATGAGACATATTTTATGAGAGAGAGAGTAATAATTTAATTTTGTAGTTTGAACATAATAGATTATGACTTTTTGATTTCTTTTATATGTTTTATTAGGATCATTAATAATAAAATATTCTAGAGCTTCAACAATCATTAGAGAAATCTGGTTGTAACATTGTACATGAAGTGGAAGCTCATAGGTTCCACAAGCACGAATTGTTATAAAATAAATTTTATTATTGTATAATCTATAATTTTCCTCATGCTAGATTTGATTTAGCGAAGAATATTTTGAATCAAATCAGATAAGTTAACAGTTGAACAATTGGTTGAGTTTGATTTTTATATTAGATACTTTTAGTATTTTTCTTGTTTGTTCTTGTAGCATGTGAAATTAAAAAGAAACGGAATTTCTCACAAATTTGGATTGATTTATTCGAACTTATTCACTGACATAAATTTTATAATACTGTTTGAGAAACTTTTTAAAATTGTTTATGTTAATTTTCATAAACTTTTATGAGTGTCATTTTATAAATTCTCCAAGATAATTTAGGTAAATAATTTAGAGTTTTGCAACCCACATGTCATTGATGTCAACCTTGACTGCTGAAGCCTGAAAGATGCCAGTGTATGAACATAGGTCAGTGTATTTCATGTTGTCTGAGTTGGGAGAAGAAAAATGGAGAAGGGAAAACCTGTCCCTGCCTGCGACGGGTATGTCTCGGAAGATTTGGTTGTACAACTGTTTGCGCATTTGCCTGTCAAGTCGTTAATTAGATCCAAAATTCTATCAAAATCTTGGTTTAGGAATCTTTCAAGTCACATGTTCGTAGATCTTCATTATGAAACTTCATTGGCGACTGAAAATAACAGTAGAATTTTGATGATGTATCACCCTAACAAGTTTTCAATAGTGGATTACCAAAACTCTCTCCATAATGAAACTCAGACATTTCCAACTTTTTTACGGCGCTTCTCTGCTCCTCAAGTTTTGTGTTCATGTTCTTGCAATGGGTTAGTTTGTATCTATGACCCAGACCTCTATGATATCAATGGTTCTTCTATATCATTTTACATCTGGAACCCCACTACATCCACTCACACACGAGTATGTTGGACTCAACTGTATTTTAGGTAGGGGTGGCAATTGGATCCTTTAAGCTAAAATCCATCCATTAAAAATCCATCCAATCCATCCACCACATAAAAAATAAGTTAATTGATGGATTAAATCCATCCATTTATATAAATGGATATATCCAATCCATCCAACACATTTTGATAATCCAATAAATTAATTTTATTTTATACTTTAAATTATTTAAAAAATAAATAAAAATAGTTTTTTTTTAAATAATCAAATTTGAAAATACAAAAAATCAAGTTTCTTCATAAAATTGAAATATCGAGTTTATTTCGAAAAAACTAAAAATCGAGTTTTTTCGAAAAAATATCGAGTTATTTTGAAGAAAACAAAAAAATCGTGTTTTTTCGGAAAAACTTAAAGGCTAGTTTTTTTCAAGAAAACGAAAAAAATTGAGGTTTTTCCATAAAATAAAAAATCGAGTTTTTTTTCGTAAAAATGAAAAAAAAAATCCTGTTTTTTTGGAAAAACCAAAAAATCAAGTTTTTTTGAAAAAACGGAAAAATCAATTTTTTTCAAAAAAACGAAAAGTCTAGTTTTTTTGAAAATCGAGGTTTTTTTTTTTAAAAACGAAAAAATGAGTTTTTTTCGGAAAAATAAATATCGATTTTTTTTAGAAAAACGAAAAATCAAGTTTTTCGGAAAAACCAAAACGTCGAGTTTTTTTTCCAGAAAAACGGAAAATTTAAGTTTTTTCGGAAGAACGAAAAAAATATTTTAGAATATTTAAATTATTTTTTTATGAAGTTTAAAAGAAATTAAGAATTTATTAATTATTTCTTGGATGTATGGATTGGATGAATTTTATTCTTTAATGGATGAATTGAATTGGATTTTTATTAAGAGAGTTTAGTGGATTGATAATGGATTAGTGGATTGGTTTGGTCCATCCATTAACCATCCAATCTGTATCCATCCAATCCATCCATTTGCCACCCCTAATTTTAGGGTCAGTAATCACTTTACAAACTCACAATATAGTTTTGGATATGATTCCTTCATTTCTGATTACATATTGATTGTGATTTTTTATAATCCAACTAATACAAATGAAATTCATTCGGAACTATTTTCTTTCAGAGAAAAATGCTTGGTCTGATTTGAATTTGAATTTCAATATGCCTGAGCCAAATGTTGTTTTATGTTCAAATGACGATTTTCTTTTTGAAGAGACTATAAATTGCTTATGCTTTCGTGTATATGAAACCCTAATTTGTATGATAGCTTTTGATATTCAAAGCCAACCGTTTTCACGTATAACAATCCCACCTCGTTTTAATTTTAGCATGGAACACTGGGGGTTTGGGATATCCCAAAATATCTAAGTCTATATGGAATGCAGCATCAATTGGGCATTGATATTTTTTTCAAGATAGATTTGGTGTGGATTCATACAACAACTTTCCCTCTTGAGGCCTTTGGGTACTTCCCGCTATCATAGAGATGGCGATATTATTGGAACAACATTTATGAATACTGCCATGCTTGGACTTTGGATCAATAGTAAATTTCCGTATATAAAAATATTTAGATCAATAATAGATTTTTTCACGTATACCATTTTTGAATAAAATTTTTTTGGATCATAAATTCCATTTTTTGTAACACCCCAAATCTACCCCTCAAATAATAAGAGAAATCAGAGTATTAAAACATCGAAACAAGCAACAATTTGAGGCATCACATATTCGACTTAAACAAAACTACAATTCATGCTCAAAGTACATGGATACATAACACTTATATCAGAGGAAACTCATAATTCATCGAACATATAAATCCAAACAACTTCATCATATTGCAGCGGAATCCAAATAACAACATAATATCTAGATCAACATATGTCTTTGCCAACATGGCACAATGTGTCCAAAACGTCTCCACAAGACACGACATCAAAGTTCAAGAAAAGATAAACAACATAAAACAAGACACAAGCAAGTATCGCAAATATTCCCCCCGAGTGCTACGTATCAGAGCATTGACACACCGACTCGAGCTATAAGGTACACGGCTACTCCACGTCGTTACCTGCACGTTACCAACGGAGGGTAACATTCAAACATAAGGGGTGAGATATCATTCATTATAAAGAAACGTATGATAATATTCTAAGCAAGAGAAAAGATCATACATTGGTCACCACTTCTCATCCCCATACTCAATACAATGATTTCACAACACATAATCAACTTAAGGAACGATAACAAGGCCATCAATTCAACTATGACAACATATACAATTCGCAAGTAAAATTCCACACAATCGCAACAAACATCTCATCATCAAGTCACCACATCATAATCAAGTAAGACTCGAATGCAATTCACATGTGACTCGACTTATGCAAATGCATGTGGTACTATTTGGAGTAAAACTCCCACGCCTCAAGATTTGCCATTGGGCACACCGTCGCTAATTGCCATTAAGGCCACCGTCACTTTTTACCATTAAGGCCACCGTCTCTTTATGCAATGGATGTGACTCACTAAATGCAACATCCATACAAACACGACATTCACAAATACATCACAAATACCGACTAAACATCATTACTTTTATAGTAATTCACCTCTTCCCAATCACGTCGCTACGTTGTATCATCATACAACAACACACCACTTCACCACACAAATCATAACATTAAACAAATACATTTAAAGAAGGACTCAAAAATTTTTATAAGAATTCCTAAATCATATTCATTAGAAAGGTCTCAATTATAGCTTCGCATAGGTTCAAACGGCACTTAAAAAGGAGTTACGGTTCAAAAGTTACATCATTTCAAAGTTTAGGAAAAATTCTGCAAAACAGGGTTCGCGGCGCCAACGGGGTTCGCGGCGCGAACTGAGCGAATCCAAAAATCCCCAACTTTCTGCCAAGCAGTTCGCGGCGCCAACAAGGGGTCGCGGCGCGAACTGAGCAGATCCAGTTTTCCCCAAGTTTCTGTCAAGAGGTTCGCGGCGCGCACAAGGGTTCGCGGCGCGAACTGGCGATTTCAGAAACCCCCAAAACACAGAAAACAGCATACGAAACCCATCCCAAAACCCCTAAACTCAACCCAATCAAGTTGGAAAACACCAAGCATCACGAATATCAGTAGAATACATGTTATAGTCACAATTATAACACCTATTATGGGTCTTCTAACATCATAACATCTTCAATCATGCTTAGATTCACAATTTCATAGAAGTCAATTATAATCTCTAACAATCTCCATTCAATTTCTACACAATCATGGATAACAACATATAATCAAAACCCCACCCAAAACATCATCATACATCCCTTTAGCATGAAAGAATCCCACCCTTACCTTAGGTTTTGGATTGAAGCCAACTCTATCTTCAACCTTGAGATTCTCCTCTTTCTCTTCACTCTACTCTTCTTTCACCAAAAACCCCAAAATGAACTTCTAATTTCTATTTCCTCTAAGACCATAGTTTTAGTTAAACCCTTACTATCTTAAATTACTAATGGGCTCTAACTAACACCCCTCACTTACTAATACCAACTTAGGCCCAATTATCAATCACACTTACTATCTTATATTATAAACTAATAATTCCCAAATAAAACAACATAAAATCAATCAAGCATATAATTAACACATAGTTCACAATTAATTCACATAAAATAAGGAATTAAAGAAAAACGGTCGTTACAACTCTCCCCCACTTAGAATATTTTCGTCCTCGAAAATTACCTCACTCGAATAACTCAGGATACGACTCGCGCATCTTGCTCTCCAATTCCCACGTCATACTTTCACCGGTAGCACCCGACCAAACGACTTTCACCAAAGCAATCTCTTTTCCTCTAAGCGCCTTCGTTTCTCGATCCTCAATTCTTATCGGCATAGTCTCCACCGTGAGATTATCCCGCACTTGTACATCATCCATATGGATTACATGCGAAGGATCAGGAATATACTTCCGAAGTTGCGACACGTGAAACACATCATGCAAATGCGAAAGATTAGGCGGTAAAGCCACCCTATACGCCACATTACCAACCTTATTTGAAATCTGATACGGTCCAATAAAACGAGGAGTGAGCTTCTTCGACTTCAAGGCTCTCCCTACTCCGGTAACCGGCGTAACTCTCAAGAATACGTGATCACCAGCTTGGAATTCTAAATCTTTCCTCCTCTTGTCATGGTAACTCTTCTGCCTACTTTGCGAAGTCTTCATCTTCTCACGGATCAACTTAACCTTCTCGGTAGTTTCTCGAACAATCTCAGGTCCAAGTACTACGCTCTCACCCGTTTCATGCCAACACAACGGAGTCCTACACCTCTGACCATACAACGCTTCAAATGGTGCCATACCGATACTCGAATGGTAACTATTGTTGTATGTGAACTCTATCAATGGAAGATAAGTATCCCACGTACCTCCCTGCTCAAGAACACAAGATCTCAACAAATCCTCCAAAGATTGAATCGTTCTCTCCGTTTGACCATCGGTCTGAGGATGATACGCCGAACTCAACCTCAACTTAGAACCCAACGTCTCTTGCAAAATTTTCCAAAAATCTAAAGTGAACCTCGGATCGCTATCCGAAACAATACACAAAGGAACACCATGCAACTTCACAATCACACGGACATAAATTTCCGCCAATTTCGAAACCGGATAAGTGATGTTAATAGGTATGAAATGAGCCGACTTCGTAAGCCTATCAACAATCACCCAAATCGAATCATGTCCTCTCATGGTATTCGGCAAACTTGTCACAAAATCCATGGAAATACTATCCCATTTCCATTCCGGGACTTCCAACGGTTGCATTAAACCAGCAGGCTTCTGATGTTCAACCTTCGACTTCTGACAAGTCAAACATGCGTACACAAATCGAGCTATGTCACGCTTCATTCCAGGCCACCAAAACAAATTCTTCAAATCTTGGTACATCTTCGTAGCTCCGGGATGAATACTCAGATTACTCCTATGACCTTCCTCAAGAATAGATCTTTTCAAATCCACATCATCAGGTATACAAATCCGATCACGGAACCTCAACACACCGTGCGCATCTAACTTGAAATCACCATTCTCAGCTTGGTCGACTCCAATCATTGAATCAACCAATTTCATGTCCAACTTCTGGGCTTCTCTGACACTATCCAGAAAATCATTGTTAATCTTCAACATACCCAATCGAACACTCGTAGGAGTCACTTCACATACCAAACTCATATCTCGAAATTGCTCAATTAATTCCAACTCCTTAACCATCATTGCCGACATATGCAAAGTCTTGCGACTTAAGGCATCAGCAACAACATTAGCTTTTCCTAGATGATAATTCAAACTGAAATCATAATCTTTCAACAGTTCTAACCACCTTCGTTGTCTCATATTCAATTCCTTCTGATCAAACAGATACTTCAAACTCTTATGGTCGCTAAAGACTTCAAATCTAGAACCATAGAGATAATGTCTCCAAATCTTCAACACGAACACTACAGCAGCAAGTTCTAAATCATGCGTAGGATAGTTCTTCTCATGAACTCTCAACTGTCTCGATGCATAAGCAACAACTTTACCATTTTGCATGAGCACACCTCCTAAACCCATCTTAGAAGCATCACAATAAACCACAAACGATTCTTCCGGATTAGGCAATATCAAAATCGGTGCCGACGTCAACCTTTTCTTCAACTCAACAAAGCTCTCTTCACAAGAAACATCCCACACGAAAGCCTTACCCTTACAAGTCAACTTAGTCAACGAAAGGGCTAACTTAGAGAAATCTTCAATGAACCTTCTATAATAACCGGCTAATCCCAAAAAGCTTCGAATCTCGGTAGCCGACTTAGGAGTTTCCCATCTCAACACGGCATCAACTTTAGACGGATCGACGACAATGCCATCACCCGAAATGACATGCCCCAGAAAACTAACTTCCTTCAGCCAGAACTCACACTTGGATAACTTAGCATACACCTTCTTCTCTTTCAAGACTTGCAATGTCAACTTCAAATGCTCAGCATGATCTGATTCTGATTTAGAGTAAATCAAAATGTCATCAATGAACACCACCACGAAACGATCCAGATATTCATGAAAAATACGATTCATGTACTCCATAAATACTCCAGGTGCATTAGTAACACCAAAGGGCATCACGGAATACTCATAATGTCCATAACGTGTTCTGAAAGCCGTCTTCTGCATGTCCTCATCTTTCACTTTAATCTGATGGTAACCCGACCTCAAATCGATCTTGCTAAACACACGAGCACCAACCAATTGATCCATCAAGTCATCAATTCTTGGAAGTGGATACTTGTTCTTGATTGTCACTTTATTCAACTGACGATAATCAATACAAAGTCTCATACTTCCATCTTTCTTCTTGACCAACAACACTGGAGCTCCCCACGACGACACACTGGGTCTCACAAACCTCTTCTCAAGCAATTCTTCCAACTGCTTCTTCAATTCAGACAATTCAGATGCAGACATCCTGTACGGTGCCATAGACACAGGTCTAGTACCAGGTACAAGATCAATAGAGAACTCAACTTCTCTCTCAGGCGGTACATCAGGAATTTCATCAGGGAAAACTTCAGGAAAATCGCACACCACCTTCAATTCTTCTATGATCGCTTGGTTCTCAACAGACATTGATGCAACCAAAGCAAACACTTGAACATCCTCTTTTACTAACAAACGAAATTGTCTAGCGGACAACAACTCAACACCTTCCTCTTCAGAAGAAGAAAACCTCACAGACTTATCATAGCAGTTGATGTGAACACGGCTATGCTCTAACTAGTTCATCCCTAAGATCACATCCAAACCTCTCAACGGCAAGCACACAAAATCAACAAGGAAGTCTCTATCAAAAATCGACACTGGACACTTCAAACACACAAGAGAAGTGGTCACCGAACCCTTAGCCGGAGTATCGACAACCATCTCTCCGTTCATAGCAGACAACACAAGACCCAATCGATTAACACAATCAGCAGATATAAAGCAATGAGAAGCACCGGTATCAATAATAGTAATTAAAGGAATGCTATTAATGAAACAAGTACCTCTGATGAGTGAATCCTCACTAGTGGTCTGAGTTCCCGACAAGGCAAACACCTTTCCACTAGATTGCTCCTTCTTTGGCTTCTGACACTTGCTTCCAATATGTCCTTCTTCACCACAGTTGAAACACACCATCTGCTTATGCTTGCAAGCAGGTGACATATGTCCAATCTCTCCATAACGGTGACACCTCATGGCACCAGCAGTACACACAGTGCTCTTATGGCCAACCTTGCCACACTTGAAGCACGTAACACTAGCAGGTGCATCTCCCCCACTAGTTCTCTTGCCATCAGTAACTTTCTGCTTACCCTTTCCACTCGAAGCTTCATAAGGCTTACCACGACCTTGATAACCTTTTCCCCTCTTCTCACTTATCACACGATAATGAGCATTGTTGTCCTCTTCATAGATCCGACAACAATCAACTAAATCAGCAAAGATACGAATCTTCTGGTAACTAATCGCCTTCTTGATCTCCGGACGCAACCCATTCTCAAACTTAATGCACTTGGAAAACTCACCATTCGGCCCATCATAGTATTGGTAAAACTTAGCCAATTCACCAAACTTAGCAGCATACTCCACAACAGATTTGTTCCCTTGACTTAGCTCAAGAAATTCAATTTCCTTCTTGCCATAGACATCTTCCGGAAAGTACTTCCTTAAGAACTCCATACGAAACACAATCCAAGAGATCTCTTCACCACTCGCTTCCAATCTCCTACGGGTCTCTAGCCACCAATCATCCGCCTCAACTGCTAGCATATGAGTCCCATACCGAACCTTCTGTTCAGGAGTGCAATCCATGACACGGAAAATCCTCTCAATCTCCTTAAGCCATGTCAATGCGCCATCAGGATCATAAGTTCCCTTAAACACAGGAGGGTTCTCTCTTTGGAAGGTAGCCAAACTCCGAGAAGCATCACTCTCCCCATCATTCGGTTGGTTCCCCAAAGCTTGAGCCATTGCTTCCAAAGCAGCAGCTATTGCAGCATCATTCCTCCCCGCCATCTCAATTCTTCACTACAACACAAAAGCAATCAGCACAAAACAACAATACAACGTTGTTAGACCACACTACGACACGACACATGGCCGGACAAGACCGACCTGCTCTGATACCACTATTGTAACACCCCAAATCCACCCCTCAAATAATAAGAGAAATCAGAGTATTAAAACATCGAAACAAGCAACAATTTGAGGCATCACATATTCGACTAACAAAACTACAATTCATGCTCAAAGTACATGGATACATAACACTTATATCAGAGGAAACTCATAATTCATCGAACATATAAATCCAAACAACTTCATCATATTGCAGCGCAATCCAAATAACAACATAATATCTAGATCAACATATGTCTTTGCCAACATGGCACAATGTGTCCAAAACGTCTCCACAAGACACGACATCAAAGTTCAAGAAAAGATAAACAACATAAAACAAGACACAAGCAAGTATCGCAAATATTCCCTCCGAGTGCTACGTATCAAAGCATTGACACACCGACTCGAGCTATAAGGTACACGGCTACTCCACGTCGTTACCTGCACGTTACCAACGGAGGGTAACATTCAAACATAAGGGGTGAGATATCATTCATTATAAAGAAACGTATGATAATATTCTAAGCAAGAGAAAAGATCATACATTGGTCACCACTTCTCATCCCCATACTCAATACAATGATTTCACAACACATAATCAACTTAAGGAACGATAACAAGGCCATCAATTCAACTATGATAACATATACAATTCGCAAGTAAAATTCCACACAATCGCAACAAACATCTCATCATCAAGTCACCACATCATAATCAAGTAAGACTCGAATGAAATTCACATGTGACTCGACTTATGCAAATGCATGTGGTACTATTTGGAGTAAAACTCCCACGTCTCAAGATTTGCCATTGGGCACACCGTCGCGAATTGCCATTAAGGCCACCGTCACTTTTTACCATTAAGGCCACCGTCTCTTTATGCAATGGATGTGACTCACTAAATGCAACATCCATACAAACACGACATTCACAAATACATCACAAATACCGACTAAACATCATTACTTTTATAGTAATTCACCTCTTCCCAATCACGTCGCTACGTTGTATCATCATACAACAACACACCACTTCACCACACAAATCATAACATTAAACAAATACATTTAAAGAAGGATTCAAAAAGGTTTATAAGCATTCCTAAATCATATTCATTAGAAAGGTCTCAATTATAGCTTCGCATAGGTTCAAACGGCACTTAAAAAGGAGTTACGGTTCAAAAGTTACATCATTTCAAAGTTTAGGAAAAATTCTGCAAAACTGGGTTCGCGGCGCGAACTGAGCGAATCCAAAAATCCCCAACTTTCTGCCAAGCAGTTCGCGGCGCCAACAAGGGGTCGCGGCGCGAACTGAGCAGATCCAGTTTTCCCCAAGTTTCTGTCAAGAGGTTCGCGGCGCGCACAAGGGTTCGCGGCGCGAACTGGCGATTTCAGAAACCCCCAAAACACAGAAAACAGCATACGAAACCCATCTCAAAACCCCTAAACTCAACCCAATCAAGTTGGAAAACACCAAGCATCACGAATATCAGTAGAATACATGTTATAGTCACAATTATAACACCTATTATGGGTCTTCTAACATCATAACATCTTCAATCATGCTTAGATTCACAATTTCATAGAAGTCAATTATAATCTCTAACAATCTCCATTCAATTTCTACACAATCATGAATAACAACATATAATCAAAACCCCACCCAAAACATCATCATACATCCCTTTAGCATGAAAGAATCCCACCCTTACCTTAGGTTTTGGATTGAAGCCAACTCTATCTTCAACCTTGAGATTCTCCTCTTTCTCTTCACTCTACTCTTCTTTCACCAAAAACCCCAAAATGAACTTCTAATTTCTATTTCCTCTAAGACCCTAGTTTTAGTTAAACCCTTACTATCTTAAATTACTAATGGGCTCTAACTAACACCCCTCACTTACTAATACCAACTTAGGCCCAATTATCAATCACACTTACTATCTTATATTATAAACTAATAATTCCCAAATAAAACAACATAAAATCAATCAAGCATATAATTAACACATAGTTCACAATTAATTCACATAAAATAAGGAATTAAAGAAAAACGGTCGTTACATTTTTCGTATATAAAAATATTTAGATCAATAATAAAAATTTTCCGTATACAAATATTATTTTTGTTTAGGTATCATTTATAAAAATATTTGAATGAGTAGTAAATTTTCGTATAAAAAAAATATTTAGATCAATAATAGATTTTTCCCCGTATACCATTTTTGAATAAAAAAACTTTTGGATAATAAATACTATTTTTCATATATAAAAATATTTAGTTCAATAATAGATTTTTCCCGTATTCAAATATTATTTATGTTTAGGCATCATTTACAAAAATATTTGGATCAATAGTTAATTTACGTATATAAAAATATTTAGATTAATAATATATTTTTTTCTGTATATAATTTTTGAATTAAATTTTTTTCGATCATAAATACCATTTTTCATATAGAAAAATATTTAGATCAATAATAGATTTTTTCCCGTATCAAATATTGTTTATGTTTAGGTATCGTTTACAAAAATATTTGGATCAATAGTAAACTTTCGTATATAAAAATATTTAGATCTATAACATATTTTTTTCTCGTATACCATTTTAGAATAAAAAATATTTGGATCATAAATACCATTTTTTGTATATAAAAATATTTAGATCAATAATAATTTTTTTCCGTATACAAATATCATTTTTGTTTAGGTATCATTTATACAAATATTTGAATGAATAGTATACTTTCGTATAAAAAAATATTTAGATCAATAATAGATTTTTCCCCGTATACCATTTTTGAATAAATTTTTTTTGGATCATAATACCATTTTTTGTATATAAAAATATTTAGATCAATAATAGATTTTTTCCATATACAAATATTATTTATGTTAGGTATCATTTACAAAAATATCTGAATAAAATAATAAATTTTTGTATACAAAAATATTTAGATCAATAATATATTTTTGTGATTACATCTGACACATTAAGCCCCATAGATTTGTACCCTCGTCTTTTAAAATTCCACCCTGTTGTCAGTAAGTTTTAATATATCCTTACTAGGAGATTGCATACGCTCTATGATTCTTACCCATGGTAGGTATTTTAATTAAATCTTGTCAATACATTTTCAATATCCGCTTTTAAAAATGATTTTTCGCTTTCTCATTTGTTTTTTTTTAGTGATTAATTCTATCTTGTCCCACTGATCAGCTCCCAGTCAGCACCCAATTTGATATGAGATGTGATCATCAAGTGTTCAGTAATTATGGAAGGATCTTATTGGACGTGTCATCATTTGTTCCAGATGTGATTGTATATTTCTTCCCCAGTTACTCGTATATGGAAGATATATTCAGTAGGTGGAATGAAAGTGGAGTTTTGAATGTGAAACAACTAGTTGAATTCATTGATTTCCACAATCTTTTTATAAATAGTATCGGTTACTTGTTAAGTCTTTTTTATAAATAGTGTCAGTTACTTTTTATGTTGCTAAAAGCTCAATTTTTTTTTGCAGGATATATCGCAGAATAAACCCCTCTTTTATGAGACTCAAGATGTGGAAGGAACCAAACTAGCTCTTGCCAATTACCGTGATGCTTGTAATAGTGGAAGTGGTGCTATCTTTTTTTCAGTTGCGGGGTAATATAGCTGAAACTTCCTGACATTGGTTATATTATAATTAACATTTGCAACTCCTCTTGGATAAAGCATTTTCTTACATTGGTTGTTTTGTCATCATCTTATTTTTGGGGCCTAAAACACTATTTTGACAGCTTATTTGAGAGATTTTGAAAAAAATTATATTTCCCCAACAGCTATATGGATCAAATGCTTTCAGTATGTTTTGTCAAAAATCTAAGTAATTGGAGACTCCATTTGGATCCAACTCCTTGTAAATGGTTTCTTAGAGCTTTTCTTGACCTTCCTCTGCCTCTAATTATTTTGTTTTTGTGTGATTAGCTCTTTCCTTATTGTAGTTTTTCATGTAGCCATGCCATCTTAGGGCGCAATTGATTCTGACATCTTTTCATACTATGTTGTTCTCTAAAATATTCACTCACGATCTTGGAGTCAACATCATCCCATGCTAATAATATATCCAAATTGCCTGGTTGGATATGCTCTCAGTTATGTGATGCCAACCAGGACTTGAGCACCAGACATGGCTGTGCATATAGCACGCGAGGTCTGTCTTCATAGCTGTAGTTTGAAGTTTATGTACTTAGTTACACTACATGCATTATACTGAAATCTTGTTTTTGGTTTAAGAATTCTCCCTATTATTTTCTTGATACTTTTGTATAGTTACTAATGAAAACATAAATGAAATTAACTATATAATCTTAGGTTTAACTTTCACTAATGTGTTTAGAATTGGTAAACTGTATGGTTCAAGTGGCTTGCTCGAAGCAGTTTTAAAAAGTTGATGCATTCATATGTATGTGGTAATGACCAATTTCTTATATTCTGATGCAGTTCTTCGAGAAAATGGCGCAGACCGGTGGTAGCAGTGAGATATAAACTCTTATGTATGAACGCTTTTTACTTTTGTATGAACAGCACAGTTCTATTCTTCAGATATAGTGTCTTTTTGATGTTAATGACGCAGTGTTGCAAAACTGCATCATATTATGCTTTTGTTGAGACTTCCAGAAAGTTTATCAAATTTAGGGCTTACTTAATTCATTTTTCATTTTAGTGTTATGTAATCATTTATTGGAGATTCATGATGGAAATCTTCACATTCTTTTTAATTTGTGAAGAAAATCAGTTCTCCCCTTAATATTTCAGCCATGGCTTATGAAATCTAAGCAAAAGTAATTAATTTTTAGACAAATTAATGCTTTCATTACTATTATACACGCGTAATTTAATTCAAAAAATATTATTTGTATCATTTTTTTAGTTTAATACATTTCATGTAACATTTATATTTACAAAGATAACTTTTGTAAAAAATATAATTATTTATTTATATATCTTTTTTTCACCAAAATAATCACATATTTTTACTCACTAATGAAGATGACAACGTTAGAATTATTTTAAATAACCATATTTTTTTTTTATAAAAAATTTTAAAAAATTACATAAATAACCATGTATTGAGGGTCTTCCAAGTGTAGGAGCCACCTCCTATGGCGTCTATATGTAAGCAATTAGGAGTATGCGTCATACCCCATGGCGCCTATGTATAGTAGGCAATTAGGGTTAGTCATTTTCCATGACGTCTATGCACAAATTTTGTGCATAGGAGCCATATGGAGACGACTCATGTGTTATTCTATTTTTTATAAATATACCTCTATTCATCCACCGTTATTCACATTTTCTCACCGATTAACATGAAAATTTGGAACTTTCATTCCATAGAAAATCTCAAGAGGTCCTTGATGCGCTGGTTAGACAGGGAGTTCAAAGATGGTGAAAACATAAGAAGAATTCATAGGCTTAGAACCACCACCCCAATTGTCACGGGAAAACCAGAAGGTTGATGAGATGAAGTCAAGTACGACAATGATGTTTGTGCCATGATGCATGGATTAGATGACAATGTTTTGACGGTTGTGATATCTTAAATATGTTGTTGTCTTAATGATTGTGATGTTGGTGTAATTGAGTCGATTGTATGATATGATGAGTAAATGAATGATGATGCATTTTGACTAGCCGTGGTCGTTGATTATTATGACGTTATGCATCATACATTCATAGCATATGTTGGGACATTAGTCCAATGATGTCTGCAGGATAATTGGTTCAGTGATGGCCTCAATCCCATAGTGTGGATTGGGTGAAATATTATGAAGTGCTCTGGTTTCAAGCGGGAACCGATCCTATTGGTGGGGATCTTTGGAGAATGACGACCGAGTCATCGACGAAGTTTTGGTACCACATGCATGAGTCAATGATGTTGCATTGCATTCTTAGTGACATTGCATAATGTTTGATTGTGTGATGTTTGACCATTCGTGATGTGAATGAAATGTAGATGATGAGTGTGATTGAATTATACGATGATGTTATGAGTAGATGATGATGTGAAAGTGTGAGTAGATATGTGAAGTATGAGGATACGCATGTATTGATATATATATATATATATCTGTGTGTGTGTGTGTGTGTGATTGTTGATAATTGTCGTGCAACTACTATATTTATTCCTTATGTCTTTTATAATAATTATGAAATACTCACCCTTTCTGTTTGAATGTTGCCTCCGCGTGGGTAACGCACAGGTAATCAGGATTAGTTCGTTGAAGCTTAGTGGATAGCTTCGTGGAGTCTTTTAGCGCTTTATGTCGAATAAAAAGGGTCTTGCTCTGATACGTAACATTGGAGTTGAGATCGTTTGGTTTGGAACTAATATGCTCTTTTATTTATCTTAATATGATGAGTTGCCTTTCATGGTACTTAATTATTGGTTATGACTTATGAGTGATGAAGTGTGTAGTTTCTTTGAAGTATTTTAATAAGATGTTTTGAATTATAAATTCCGCTGCGAGAAATTGATGTTATTATTGTTGTGTTAAAGAAGTATCGTTTTTAAATAATTTTGAAAACCCGTGTTACGGAGCAGGACTTGTTATTGTGAAGTTTTTATGAAGATGACACCCTTGATAAGTGTTTTAATTGATTTAATTCGTATTATATTGCAAATATTGTATGTGGGTTTAGAAGGATGTTAAATTAGTGGTATCAGAGCATGTTGGTCCGTCCCACCAGGTTATTGAGTCTGTAGTGTGACAGTTGAATACTGTTGATAGTTATTTTAACTTTGGTGCCAATTTTGGTATGAACAGAGTATGGCTGGAAGAATCGACGTTGCGATTGTTGCTGCTTTGCAGGCTGTTGCTCAGGCTGTGCAAAATCAGCCTAATGTTGGTGGGAATGACAAATCTTGTAGGTTCACTACGTTCCAGAGGGAGAATACGCCTACTTTCAGAGGTCGATATGATCCAGATGGAGCACGGGAGTGACTCAAAGAGATTGAGAGGATTTTCCGAGTGATGGATTGCTCTGCAGTGCAGAAGGTATAGTATGGTACTCATTTACTGGCTGGAGAGGCTGATGACTGGTGGATTGGCACTTGTTAGAGGTTGGAGGCCGTTGGTGAGGTGATTACTTGGACTGTGTTCACGAGGGAGGTCATGAGAAAAATATTTCCCCGAAGATGTCCGAGGAAAGAAAGAGATTGAGTTTGTAACACCCGTAATTTAATTAAATTATTTCCGATTATTTGTTGATAAGTTGTTATATGTTGCATTGTGTTGCTAAGTTGATCATTTAGTTAATTAGTCGGTAGATTACTAATAGAATTATTTAGTATTATTAATATTAGAAATAATATTAATATAAGCATTTCTGAATTATTTTCGATTAAACTGTCGAGTTGTGGATTGTTGATTTAAGTTGTGTTGTTGTTAATTTACTTAATTAATTAATTAAGTTGTAGAAATAGTATTAGAATAATATTATGTTAATTGTATTGGGCCTATTTTGTAATTGTGAGTAGCAAGGTGAGGTCTGAATGGTAGGACCAATAAGAGAAATAAAATTATGAGGTTTAATGAATAAAATAGAATTAGAAGTGGTAGTAAAAGGGTTAGATTTTATCAATGAGAGAGAAAAAGTCTTGGAGAAAGAAGTGGAGAAAAGGGTTCGTGAGAAGTTGTAGAGAAAGAGGAAAAAACGGCGAAAGCTAGGTTCAACCGGTAGAATAGAGCGGTCTCCAGTCCAAGGTAAGGATGGGGTTCTGACTCTATAATATGGTATATGATGAATAGTATGTGGGATTGAGTTTGTAAAATTGCTCCTGGTTGTGTTTGATTGTTGTGGTTGATCCTGAAAAATTAATTGTCGTCGATGAATTAGTTGTGAATATTGTGTATCTTGATGTGGTATAAATATCGTGTTGTTGTGACTGTGATTAATTGTGGTTTATTGGGAATTGTGAATGTCCTAAATTTTAATATATCGTAATTACTCTGTTGCTGGGAATAAGTAGGAGAGGTAATGTTGGAAGAAGAAGGTGAATCAAATAAGTCTATGTAATTATCAGAGAAGAAAAAAAAAGAGACACAAGGGGCGCCCACCCCTTAGAAGAAGAAGAATGGGCGCCGACCCCCTTGAAGTAGAAAGGGAGCGATTGCTCCCTGGGGTAGCATGAGAGGGGCGGTCACCCCTTGTACAGTGGGGACCACCATAACCTTTATACTTTGTTTAATTTAATGCTAGGTGCATGTATCAGTGACATAGTTAAATAATGCATGAAGTAGTACTCAGTAGTAGTAGTAGTAATAGTAGTAGTAGTAGTAGTAGTAGTAATATGTAATGGACACATTTAATTAATTGATTATGGAAACCATGCTTTAGTAGACAGTAGCAGATAAATGGTGACAAAAATTAGCAGAGTATTTCAATAGTAGAAGATTGGTGAAACTATCAGTAGCAGATTGGGATTAATTTTAAATAGCAGTATGTAGCAGAAAATTATTCAACAAATTAATAGATACTTGACAACAGACGTAAGTGAAAAGTAGAAATAATTGAACTTTTAATCGATAATTAAGTGGCCGGTATAGTTGAATCGTCTGAATAATTACGGAATATTTGTAGCATATTTTGGTTGATTCAGTGTGTTGTACAATTGCTGAAAATATGAAATTTTAGGTGGTGTCGAATGTTGTTGAATTGTCTTTGATTATTGGCAAATAACAAGTTGTAGGCTTATGGCCAGTGTAGTTGTTATTGCTGTTGTTATTATGTTGCGCTGTTGTTGTAATGATGTTATGATGAAGATGAAACAGTTATAATGATAAACCTGAGACAATGTGATGTTAATGATTTGCCTTTATTTATTGGCAGTATATAAGTTGGAGGTTTTGCCTCGTTGATATTAAGTTGTTGTTGTTGAAGTTGCATTTTGTGATGTCGCATTTCATCGAGTCAATACCTGCATATTTGCGATGGTCTGGATTGGCAAACTGCGATGAAGGGTTATGCCTTGTTGATGCCTCTTATAATTGGAAATTATTAAGTTAGGAGTTTTGCTCCGTTATTAAGTTGGGAGATTTGCTACATTGGTACCACATGCATGTGCATTGTAACGAGTCGCATTTCAAGTTGCATCTTTTGAGTTGTTGTGATAATATGTTGATGATTTTGTTGTGATATTATGTTGATGATTTGTTGTGATAAATGTTGTTATAAGCTGTGAAGCGGTGATTTTATATAATCTGATATAATATATTGTTTATCATACACTGAATTATATGGTTCGATATCTCACCCCTTCTGTTTGAATGTTACCCTTATGTTGGTAACGCGCAGGTGATCCAAAGTGAAGGTTGCTTACCTTCATTAGTTCGAGTCGATGTCGTCGCTCTGATACGTAACACTCGGGGGGAAGAGCGCATGTTTTCTTTATTGTTGGTTTTATTATGTTGCTGAATTTTTAAGTTGTTTTCATTAAAGGCTTGATGTCTTAAAGTTGTTTTTGAGTTGGATAAGATGTTTGGTATTTTCAGTTGAATTTATGAATCCGCTGCGTAGTAAAGAAAATTGTTTTATTTTTAAAAGACTAAACAGGTTGTTATCGGTTCATCCGAAATTATGTGTTATGTATCTGAATTACAAGTGATTGAATATCGTTGTTCTTAAGTTGAAAGTGTAGCATCCCATGTATGAAAGAAATTTTGTAACTCTGATTTTATATTATTTGTCGGGTAGAAATGTGGTGTTACAGAGTTGCTTGCGCTGAAATAAGGGAATTCAACTGTTGTCAAATATGCTGCTAAGTTCGTGAAGCTTGTGAAGTTCGTGGAGACGATTGAGTTTTCTATATGTATCAAGTTTGAGAGTGGGTTGTGTCTAAAGATTAAACGGTCGATTGGATATCAACAAATCCGTAGGTTTGCGGAGTTGGTGAACAACTGTTGGATCTATGAAGACATCATTGCTCATTTGGCTCATTACAAGAGTTTGAATGAGAAGAGGGGAAAACCGCATCATGACCCTAGGAAACCTTATGATGCTCCAGCTAAAAAAGAGAAACAGAAGATTTCCGATTGAAAGAATGTGTAGGTTTGATTGTGCCAAGGCGAAAATATGGTTGAAGAGGCTCCTACAGACATTCTATCTCTACTGGAGTTGAAGCGGATTTATTATGAACTAATGATTAGGTAATTGAATTTCCACATTCTATTTCATTGTAGTGTTTCTTGTAGTTATAAATATTGTGGTTCGATTAGCCTTTTTTATAAATAATATCAAACTATTCATATAAGAAAGCCTTGTTTCATTGTAATTGAATTTCCACATTCTGTTTCATTGTAGTGTTTCTTGTAGTTATAAATATTGTGGTTCGATTAGGCTTTTTTATAAATAATATCAAACTATTCATATAAGAAAGCCTTGTTTCATTGTAATTGAATTTCCACTTTATCTTTCATTGCAGTGTTTCTTGTAGTTATAAATATTGTGGTTCGATTAGCCTTTTTTATAAATAATATCAAACTATTCATATAAGAAAGCCTTGTTTCATTGTAATTGAATTCCCACTTTATCTTTCATTGCAGTGTTTCTTGTAGTTATAAATATTGTGGTTCGATTAGCCTTTTTTATAAATAATATCAAACTATTCATATAAGAAAGCCTTGTTTCATTGTAATTGAATTCCCACTTTATCTTTCATTGCAGTGTTTCTTGTAGTTATAAATATTGTGGTTCGATTAGCCTTTTTTTATAAATAATATCAAACTATTTATATAAGAAAGCCTTGTTTCATTGTAATTGAATTCCCACTTTATCTTTCATTGCAGTGTTTCTTGTAGTTATAAATATAATGTGGCTCGATTAGCCTTTTTTTCTAAATAATATCAAACTATTCATATAAGTTATTGAATTGCTTTTTTTTTGTTTTGAAGAATTCGATTAGCCTTGTTTCTAAATAATATCAAACTATTCATACATATAAGAAATGTGGATTGGTGTATGTGTTTGTGGCTTTCTCTGTTACTACCAAGTATTCCATTATTTATTTTCGTTATTGGATGTGCTGCCAATTGATAGCAGGGACCATCTCAGGTAATTCTATTTTTTACCTTAAACAAATGATTAGAAGATTTAAATCTTCTTGAGGAGATGTATCAACAAAGGAAAAAGGTAAATATTCCACATCTTTCGATAATCTGTGTATATGGCCTTTTACATAGCTTTTAACTTGGTTAATTAAGTTATTAACTAAAAAATTTATTGAGATTTAGAGTAAAAAATTGTTAATAGTATCATTTACGGCATTCTCTAGTCTATGCATACACAAGGAAGATTTTAAGGTAATCATTTTTGTAACATTCTAATTTACACAGATGACCGTTTTTTGAGAAATTAAAACTAGTTATGTGGATTAGTTTCAAAGTCCAGTTATAATAAATGGTTTTTAATTGGATATATCCTATCCATGAGTAACTCCACTCAAGGGTAATGGATTAATCATCTTAAGATTTTATTCGCATATGTCAACTTGATATCTGAATTGACTTTGTATATTTGAATCAGTGTTTGACAAACTTAGTATATTGATATTTGAGTTTGAAGCAAAATGTCCACTTTTCGGTTTATATTAGTAACGTGTAATGATATTTTAATATAATTATATTGTTTTAGTTGCATTGGTATTTTATTAAATTGGAATTAAATGGTTATAATTATACTATACTAAGTTATAATTATAATGAAATAAGTAGTTATGTTTGTGAAACTTTGGGCTGATGATTTAAGACAGCCATATAGTTTTAATAATAGGGTAATGCTAACAAGTGTCTCTGGTGCACTTGTTAAGAGATTAAAAAGGTAAGTTGAATATTGTTTAATAAAGTAAAATGTTTTATCTAAAATATATGTATCCTATGCATTGAAAACATAAATAATTAACTTTCCTATAAAATATTGCGTGTATTCGATGCATTAAATTTAAAATATTTTCTTTTTTTTGGAATGTTTAACCAGTGCCCCGAGGCACTCGTTAGCATGATCCTTAATAATATATTACATTTTAATTTTTCAAATATTAATTCTATTTATGTTATGTTAAACCTAAATTTTGTTCTCACTTCTATTGCATAGGAAAATAACACTCACAATTTATCAATAAAATTAATTTAATTTTTTTATTTTCGATATAAATTATCTGCGAATTTACCTGCAGATTTTGATTCTTAGGAATTTATTTGCGGATTTTGGTTCCTGGGGATTTATCTGCAGATTTTGTTTCCTGGAGATTTACCTGCGGATTTTGGTTCCTGGAGATTTACCTATGGATTTATTATTACCCACGAAAGCTTTAGCTGAGGACAAGAATCGGCAGAAAAACCGTAGAAAACGGATTTCCTATGAATTTTTAGCTTAAATCCGCAGGAAAAAAGACAATTTCTAGTAGTGTTATAATCAATAAAATTAATTTTTTTTTATTTCATGAACTAACGCGATCAATTAAAAATTGTCTAAAGAATACTTATTATGTTTTTATGGTACAAAAATAAATAAGAATGTGTGTTATCAAACAACAAAAAACAAAAGAAGAGAGAAAGTATGATAACTTAGCCATCAAATTGATGTTTTTCTTTCTGGTGATAAATCATAGGTTTATATTATAATTAACAAATAATCACACAAATATATAAAAGAAAAAGAACATCATCATCAGTTAAGGCGGCATTTTAAAATAAGCATTGGATAATTAAATATTAAGGATAATAGGTTATTTGTCGCTGTCTTCCCGTGGATGTTTCACCTAACAAGGTTCTCATCAAAATGCTTTCAATTGCTTCCTTGCATGAAAAGTTACATTCAAAATTTTATATATGTGGTGACAACTAGTGTGGTATAAACGCAACTTATTCGAAGTAGAAAGTCAAAAATAATGAAAGCTTTAAAATATAAGTTTAAGATAAGATACTGAAAAAGACAAATTTGCATCCTCATATAAATTTATAAAGGTGGACTACTTTTGTTAAGAAAAAAGCATGCAATAACTAATCTATTGCTTGTTGAAGGGTTCTTGTGGAAGCAGATTAGTTGCTGTTGTAAAAGTAGAATGCATTAAAATAATTAAAATTCAAAACCATATCCGTTAACAAATCATTGGACTTGATAAAGTTATACTTGCTTATGAAAAGAAACTCTAAGGAAAGAGACAAGGAATTTATCATTATCCTTTATTTGAAACTTCACAACCAATGACCTATTTGTGTTAACAATTGATTTTTTTAGAGAGAAGTTATATGATACAATTTTTTTTATTACAAAGTGGGTCAGAGGAAAAAAAAAAAACTAAACAAACACCAGCTTAAAAAAAAAGGGTTAAATGCAATTTCTCCCTGTCATTAGGGCGTGTTTCAGAATTGTCCCCCTGAATGTTTTTTTTAAAGATCACACCCTTATAAAAATGAAAACCCAGTTTCACCACACCCTTTTACTACTAGTGCTGACTGGGCATTTGACCATTGGATGACGTGGCAAAGAACCAATTTTTTTTTAAAAAAATTCGTGAACCTTTATGTTTACCCCCGTGAAATAGAAATTCTAGGGTTCATTGTCTGTGTTGGAGAAGACGACTCAGAAGCAGAAGGAAGTGGAGGAAGACGAATCAATGGACGACAAGGGTGAATGTTCAGAGGTTAGTTCCATTAATCGATGTCTGTAAGTTGCTTGTATCATGGTTTGCAAACTTTTTTCTTACGTTACGTTTTACATTTCAGCCCAATGTACTTTTTAATACTGTGTTTCGACATGGAGGAGAGTTTATTGATAATAATGGTGAAACGATTTATAGGGGTGGTATTTCTACTCTGATTTCTGGGGAACATATAGAGGAGTGGACAATGTCACATGTTCTTAACTTAGTAACTGGGCGGGGGTACTTAGAAGGTTCTTTTAGGCTGTGGACCAAGATAGTTGACATAGACCCTAATTACTTTCAGATTAGAAATGACGGGGATGCCTATGATTTTGCTGCATATGCTTATGCGATGCAAGTGGATGGGGAAATTTTTGTGGAACATGATCCAAGTGTAGTTGGTGTCACCCCCAAGTTTGTGTCTGATTTAGAGGTTAGTGATGAAGAGGTTGTTGAAGGTTTTAATGATAGTGAGGATGAAAGGGCAACTGCTATTGTTGATGGGTTTGATGATCTTGATGGTATTGATGTAACTGTACCAATTAGGGAGGGTCCAGTCATTGCAGGCTTGTTACCATGTCTAAAGAAGAAGAAATATGATGATGATGAGGAGGAGGAATACCTTAGTGAAGAGCTTAATAGTTCTGACCCTGATAACTCAGAAGATGACAAAAAGCCTAAGTTTGAAAAGTTCAAGAAAGAACAACTTACAAAGGATTTTAAGTTTAAGTGGGGTATGGAGTTCACTTCCCTAGATGACTTTAGGGAGGCTATACGTGAGTGTACAGTTTTAAATGGTAGGGAAATAACATTTGTAAAAAATGAGGGGTATAGGGTGAGAGTTGAATGTAAAGCCAAGTGTGGTTTTTTAATGCTTTGTTCCAAAGTGGGCCACAAGCACACTTATGCAATAAAGACTATAAAGGACACCCACACATGTGCTAGGGTTTTGGATAACAAAACTACAAATTCAAAGTGGGTGGCCAAGGCAGTTGTAAAGAAAATGCAGGCCTGTGACAACTTGAGGATCAGTGATATTATTCAAGATATGACGCAGAATTATGGAGTGGGGATCACTGTTGGCAGGGCATGGAAAACAAAAATGATAGCAAGACAAATGATAGAAGGGGATGCAGACAAGCAATATTCAAATTTGTGGAGGTATGCAGCTGAATTGCATAGGGTGAGTGTTGGAAACACTGTAAAGATCAACATTGAGAGACCATCACCTTCCATCCAACCAAGGTTTGGTTCTTTCTATTTCTGTTTTGAGGGATGTAAACAAGGGTTCATACATGGTTGTAGACCTTTTATTGGGGTGGATGGCTGTCATTTGAAGACTAAGTATGGAGGTTAGTTGTTGATAGCAGTGGGAAGGGACCCCAATGATCAATATTTTCCATTGGCCTTTGGGGTTGTTGAAACAGAAAGAAAAGAATCGTGGAAGTGGTTTATACAGCTATTGATGGAAGATATTGGAATAGAGAAGAGATATGTATTTATCTCAGACCAGCAAAAGGTATTGCCTCCAACATTTGATTATATACTTTTAGTTTTGTTTTTAAACTAAATATGTGATACAGTGTTATTTATCATTGTTGTAGGGTTTGGTGGCTGTATTTGAGGAAATGTTTGAGAGAATTGAGCACAAACTTTGCTTGAGGCATTTGTATGCAAATTTCAAGAAAAAGTTTGGTGGAGGAGCACTTATAAGAGACCTAATGATAGGAGCAGCCAAGGCCATATACCATCAAGCATTCTTGCAGAAGATGACTGCATTAAAGGCTGTAGATCCACAAGTTTGGGAATGGCTAATGGGAGTGCATACCAAATCTTGGTGTAAGCATGCTTTCAGCTATTATCCTAGGTGTGATGTTTTAATGAATAATATCTCTGAATCCTTTAATGCAACAATCTTATGTGCTAGGGATAAACCAATATTGACAATGTGTGAGTGGATTAGGAAATATCTAATGAATAGGTGTAGCCAATCTACTTTGAAACTTGATAAATGGCCACACAAAATCATGCCAATCCCTAGGAGGAGACTAGATGCTGAGGTAGCTATGAGTGGTCAGTGGTTACCAACATGGGCAATGGGGGAAAAATTTCAAGTCACACATGCTTATAACAGCCAAGAATTTATAGTTGACATAGCTAAAAGGTCATGCTCATGTAATTTTTGGCAGCTAGTTGGTATACCCTGTAGGCATGTTGTTGCTGCCTTAGGATTTAGACAGCAAAATCCAGAGTTGTTTGTTCATGAATGTTATAGTAGGGAGAAATATGCTTTGTGCTATGGGTTTCCTATTAGTCCTATAAATGGACAGGACATGTGGCCTATTGTTGAAAGTGAAGATCTCTTGCCTCCTGGCTATAAAAAGGGTCCTGGTAGACCAAGGAAATTGAGGATTAGGGAAACTGGAGAGGAAGGTGCTAGGAGGAGGCTACCTGGTGTGTCTTACAGGTGCACTAGATGTGACAAGATTGGGCATAATATTAAGTCATGCAAGAGCAAGGTGCAAGATCCAAGTGCCTTGAAAAGAAAGGTATGATCTTAATGGATATTGATATTGCTTTATGCTTTAAATTCTACTACTGATAGTGTAATTATGTTGCAGAAAAAAGGACAATTGAGGACTGCTACTAATGCAAGTGTAGACACTCCAAGTGCTAGTGCAGTCAACACAAATGAGGTCAATGAGGTCAATGCAGCCAATCCAACTAAGGTCAATGCAGCCAATCCAACTGAGGTCAATGCAACCAATCCAACTGAGGTCAGAACATGTGAAGGCAATGCAAGTGAGGGCAGTGCAGGTGTGGGCAATCCAAGTGAAGGCAATGCAGGAGTAGTCAATCCAAGTGAAGGAAGACCAAGAGTAGTCAAAATCAGTCAAGTCAAAGCAACTCCAGCTGAAGTCAGTGGCAAAAACAAAGGAAAGGCTCAAGTCAAACCAACTCCAGCTGAAGTCAGTGCCAAAAACAAGGGAAAAGCTCAAGTGAAACCAATGAGAAAGAGGGTCAGTGAGAGAATTAAGGAAAATTGGTTTAAAAAACCAAAACCTTTCACAGGCCCTGGGTCTGCACCAGAACAGCCATTTTTTATAACAGAAGAAGAAGATAGCAATGAGTCACAAAGGAAGATGAAGACTACTCCTAAGAAGAATTTGAAGAAGACCCCAAAAAAGAAGTCTATCAATGACTTGTAGTTTACTATGTTTATTTACTATGTCTGTTGCACATTTTGGTGCCTTTTGTAATGAACTAATTATGCACTATGTCTGTTTACATATGTGCTTTTTGTATTGACTGAATTGCACATTTGTGCATTAGGTGGTTTTCTGGATTATGCACATTTGGTGCTTTTCATGTAAACAGAATTATGCACATTTGGTGCTTTTGATGTAAACTGTATTATGCACATTTGGTGCTTTTGCATGTAAACTGAATTATGCACATTTGGTGTTTTTGGTATCAACTCAATTATGCACCATATGTGCTTTTGGTTATTACAGAATTATGCACATATGTGCTTTTGGTTATTACAGAATTATGCAGTAGTGTGCCTCAGCAAATTGATACCAAATGTTAAAAAAAGCAAGAAGCACTTCCATTAAAAACATGTTTCCAATTATATTACACATCATTGAAAATTACATCATTCAACCCTAACTAAATTAGACAGATTACATGAAATTGTAAATACAACCAACAATCATACAACACACAACAAGTGTTATCCTAAGCTGCATGTTTTTCCTTTTCTGAACTTCAACCTTCATCTTCGCTTTCTCCAATTTGTTTGACACTGATTCCAGTTTCGGTCACACTTCTTACACGTCATTGAAAATTACATCATTCAACCCTAACTAAATTAGACAGATTACATGAAATTGTAAATACAACCAACAATCATACAACACACAACAAGTGCTATCCTAAGCTGCATTTTTTCCTTTATTCACACTTCTTACAAAATGGTGAAGTGACAGTTTCTCCTTTGCTGAAATGGAGTATTTCATCATCCCATAGAAAAAGTTCACAGCTATTCCCAGTCTTCACAAAAGGAGATGGAACCTGAGTTAGCATATAGAAAAATCAATATTAGATGATGACATAAACATACTCACCCCAGCGCTTCGACATTTCCAGAATTTTCGATTGGGGTTTTGCACTGTGTTGGCTCTCCATATCTTTATCGTTTTACCACACTCACATCTGGGAAAATCATGCGATGATACTGACCCAACCGTGCTCGTGCGTGAACTGCTTCCAACCATGGCTCTGTGATGAACGAATTGAATGGACGAGGAAGAACAGAGTAAGCAAAGGGATGGAAATGAATCTCGTACGAATTGGGGGAGGAAGCTTACCCTAGAAATGGACGAGGAAGAAAACACAGTCAGAGTTGGTTCTTTGCCACGTCATCCAATGGTCAAATGTCGAGTCAGCACTGGTAGTAAAAGGGTGTGGTGAAACTGGGTTTTCATTTTTATAAGGGTGTGATCTTTAAAAAAAATATTCAGGGGGGCAATTCTGAAACACGCCCTAATGGCAGGGGGAATTGCATTTAACCCAAAAAAATAAAATTACTCCAACTGATTAAGAAGACAAACGCTAAATTGTAAAATATAATGTAATCAATATTCACAAGTGCATCGGCACACTTATTTGTTTCTAAACATAATATTATAGTTTTTATTATACAACATTCAAGAATATAAAGATGAGATGATGATAAATCTTTTTTACATTTTCACTTTAATACTAAGCACGCAGCACAATTAGTCTATCAGCTTAAATCTATTATTTTTTAGAGTTAAATATATTTTTTTGTCCTTATAAAATTAATAAATTATATTTTTGATCTCTATTAAAAAATGACATATTTTGGTCCCACAAAATTATGATACACGTAGTTTTAGTCTCTGTCGTTAAATTGATGTGTATTTTTGAATGATTATTTTACAAACATGTTTAGAAGGTTATAAAAAGTTTTTCGAAAAAAAAAAACTCAAAATTGGATTTCTAAGTTGAAATTTGCATTACTTTCGTCATTATCTTTTGAAATTTAAATAAATCATATTTAATTCTTCTCATTTTAAAAAATTCTATAATTTAATAAAGAAATATTTTATGGTATTTTAAACACGTATGAAAAAACAAAATAAAAAATTTAAAAGTTTAAGAGTAATTAAACAGTTTTCAAAATTTTAAAAAATAGCAAAGACTAAAACTGCATGTATCAAATCTTTATAGGGACCAAAAACATATTTAACCCTATTTTTTATCATCTATTATAGTTTTTTTATTTTTTTTTAATTTTTATATTTAAAAATAATAATTTTTTAGTTCCCCTAATATTTTATAAAAATTTATAAAATCATGATATAAAGTAGTTTTAGAAGTTTGATAATTTATAAATGAAAAAAAATCATCAAAAAATTTATATTTAAAAAAAAAAGGTATTACATCATTGAAAAAATTAAAAATTATATGGAATTTATAAGACATTAACAAAGTAACTAAGTTATAACAAAATTCAACTAACTATATAATTAACTAATCAAAATGAACATACTAACCATTTTCTAACAAACTAACCAACTAATTTTTATATTATACTAGCACCCACATTCTCATAAACATACTCATAGTGTTTAATGAGAAATAACTCATGATACAATGGAGAAGAGCATTTATGGTTGTAGTGTTATATTTATAAAGGATCTAGTTAGAGTAATGACCATAAGCCGTCTATAGAAAAAGCGGCGATCATATTTCACCTGAGGTACTGCCTCTCCTTCTAAATATTCCGTTATCGCCTAGAGGGGAGTCCTCTTGAAAATAAGGATTCAACGGTCCAGTATTGACTAGGTGGGAGATGATCTTTTTCAAGGAAACCCTAGATTCAAGTCTCTATAAATACCTTTCCCCCAACAGGAGAAAGGACAAATCCTAACTCATACGCCTATACCTAAGCACTCAACATAAATACAGAGCCTCTCACCTCACGTGAGCAGGTACTCTACACCATCATAAACACCACCATATAGTGCTTCTCGCCGTCGTGGGCAAGCCCTAACCACAAATATTTATTATACACCTACTAAGGCCTCTAAATGCCCCTGCCCTTGCAGTGGTAACATACACACCTATATTTTTTGACCTATAAAGTGGTGAAGGGTGATGAGAGAAATCAAGCTTTGCTTGTTATTGAATGAATATTTCTTACTACATGAATGAAGGTTAAGGCATTCATATTTATACTTTTTATGGACAGAAGTTAGTTATGTTATTGAAACTATCATAACTAACTTCCTAACTAACTTTTATTACCTAATACTCCCCCTCAAACGCATGGTGGTTTGAAAGAAGTTATCATGAGTTTGTATCTAGAACCCCAAAAAAGGTTAGTTCACACATATATTGACATGCTTTTTAGACACTAAAAGCAATGTTTGGACAAGTTAATGTAACATATTGTAACACATCAATTGTTGATCTCTAAAGGAAATAATCAGGTAGTTATCATCTCCATGCTTGCTTAGCTTAGAGGTGCTAAACATTAGAGTACTTGCATTATTTGCTTCAATCATGTTGACCTTAGCAAGAGAATCCAAGATGTATTTTTCTTGTGGGAGAATGATGGATCCGCTAGTATGATAGGAAACTTTAATTCCAAGAAAATATTGAAGAATCCCTAGCTTTTTATGATCAAATGCAGTATGCAAGCGATTAATGAGTTTATGGAGTAGAGATGATCATGACACTTTAAGTAATATATCATCTACAAAAACCATTGCATACATTTTGATATTAAGATGATGGACGATATATAAAGAGAGAATGATAATATTGACTTGAGATGAAGCCAAACTGGATCAAAGCGTGATGAAGCTTTTCATACCATGCATGAGACACCTATTTTAAACCATAGATAGATTTCTTCAGTTGATTAAATAAGGTGGCGTCTGTTTCAAGGAACCCCGATGGTTGTTGCATGTATACCTCCTTTTGGAGGTCACGTAGAGGAAATGGTTGTTAATATCTATTTGTTGCATCTTCCAATTACAAGTTATTGCTAGAGTGAGTGTGATTCAAATGGTAGTGGATTTCACCACTAGTGAAAATGTATCATGGAAGTCAAAACCATGTTTTTGGTGAAAGCCCATAGCCACTGATAGGTTGTTGTCTTTAGATGAAAAAATTGTGTCTATAAGGTTTATTGGTGTTACGAGATTTGGAGACACATCAATACGTGTGGCTTAGCTTAAGAGTGAATCATATTTAGACTTAGGTGAAATTATGGCACTTTACAATAGATGTCAAAACTGATGTCTTAATATTAAAACACGTTATCAAGACAAATGTTAAGACATTATCTGTTTGACAGGACAATTTTACCAACCTATAAAGTATGAAGAGTTAAATTGCAGAAGATAAAAAAACATAGTCAATTGTTAACCCAGTTCGGTGCAACATCACTTACTCTGGGGCATCCAATCCAGGAAGGAAATTCACCATGATAGTATTAATTCAAAGATAAACAACCCTATTTTACAACTTCTCGCCTAATCACTACCTTGTGTAACTTCTACCTAGGACTCTCCTAGATATGAGATACGCTCTCAATTCCAATCACCTCATTGACAAATAACAAAGGACAAAAACAAAAGAACATACTTCATATTACACACAATTCACTCCTTGCTTAAAAGCTCAATGCATCAAGAGATACATGAGTGACACACACAAAACACATCACACTAAAATGACTCTCAAAACATAAGACTCTAAACTCCCTTTTTCTTTTACAAAGTTGTGAAGAGACAAATCGCATTAGGATTAAGTCTTCATTTATATACTCCTCGTTGTCCATTGGCTTCGACTTCTTTACCCAAATTTGTATTGATCCACAAGTTGAGGGTTGCACCAATTATGTAGAAAATCTTCTTGAATCTTGGAACAAAACATCACATGTTTCCTAAATTATCTCAATATCCAATTTTAGAAACTTATGCACATTTGGAGATTAAATCAAATATTTCAAATAAAGTCTTCTTGGCCTACGCAAATCAATGAGATATAACCATAGAGAATCTCACATAATCAAATCAAATCAGCCAAGAAAGTAACAGTAGTTCAGTTCCTGCTATGATCGTTGTTCAAGATATCACGATATTGTGTCCAACATCTGGCAGTGATACATGTTTTAGCAAAATTGTTGTCAATCCTAAAACCCAAAGAACTTACATTAGGTAAGGACAACATCAAGTTTGTAGCTTTGGATGGCTGGCCTTGTTGAGTTTGGGAAAGGACGTCTGGCTTGAGGAAACTTCTTATACAAGGAAAATCTATTTCATTGGAAATAAATATCCTATGAGTGCACTTACCCATTAGATATTTTACATGATGTCAAAATTTAGGACACAATTAGCATTTATATACATTGAACGGTATCTCCAAGTCATTATGTGTTCCTATGCATTAGGGATCTTAGAATGCGTCTAAAACATGTTTGAAAAAGATATCATGCATTAAAAATGAATTACATAGCATCAAAAATAAGTTGAAAAATCAATTTTCACTCAAAAAGCAGGTGTACAGGTTGACACATACAGGGTACAAGCCGACACATGTACTGTTATATTTAAGCATGTGGCTTCTGTAACTATGTGTCGACACAAGCAACATTTTAGGTTGAGACATACTGAAGATATTGCTTCTAAGTGTTGACGCATACGATTTTCAGGTCAACACGTGTGTTGTAGTTTTAAAGCATGTAGCTTTTGTAAAAGAAATTTGACACATAACCTGTTATAAGTTGACTCATGGAATTACATAGGTCGATACATGAATTATATGTGTCAGCACATGACTTACATGTGTCGACACATGCTGTTGTTTTTTTAGAAAATTTGCATTATTTTTCATATTTTTGGGTCTCCCTTTTGCCTCCAACTTGCACCACTATAAATAAATCATACATGCATCATTTTTAACTTGATGGAACTTTAAACACATACTAAGTTTGCTCATCATCTTCATCCTCTCATCTATGCATACACATAAACAAAGTATACATAATCATTTATTGTTTGGGTGCCATCTAGACTTGGTTGATAATATTCAATTTAGGTTGGTTGTAACTTAAGTTTGGGTTGAAAATCATAAGGGGTTTCATCCGGAAAAAGCAAGTGTCTGTCCTCCAAGATAGTTTTGGATTTTGGGGTTATTTCACCGAGAAAACCAAGCCAGGGTTTTTCTTCAATATCAATGGGATTTGAAGGTTTTGGACATGACCATGTAAATTGGATTGGATCGAGTGAAAGGATTTGAAAAACGAGAGGTTCTTGTAAAGGAGTAGCATAAGACAGTAAATTAATTTGGTAAATCTTGTGTGACGATAATTCGCAATTGGATTCGACCGAGTGAGAGCTTTTAAGAACGATGGTGTCTTGCAAAGGATTGGCGTGAGACAGTGAATTAATTGGTATTATCGGGTGACAACAATTCATAATTTGTATTTGACTGAGTCAAATCTTTGAAGAATGGTAGTTTCTTGAAAAGGGATAGTGTACGACAGTGAATCATATTGGTATTGTTGGGCGACTTGATCGAGTCAAGATCAAGGGGAGAGACATTGTAAGGGTCAACAACAAACTCAGAGTTTGTAGGTTTGAGTTGCTTAAATCTCTTGTAAAACCAATATATTTACATAGTAAGAATTTATCTTAATTCCAAATTGGAACTGGAGGAAGATATAGCCTAGCAAGGATGATTGGTGAACTGCCTAAACAACTCCCCGTGTCCTCTCTCTCTCTCTCTCTCTCTCTATATATATATATATATATATATATATATATATATATATATATATATATATATATATATCTTTATCTTTATCTATTGCATTTAAATTTCCATTATCAAATTATTAAGCACGTAGATTGAGAGATTGATTAGTAATAAATTTTAGGAAATTGTTTTGATCATTGTTGAGTTGTTGATAGTCTTTCAATCACTTTGATTGTAAAAGCTTGAAAGTTTTGCAATCAAAAAACTTGAAAGAAATTTCTGAAAAATCAACCGCACACCAAGTGTTGGATAATTTGACACTTTATAGATTTGTGTTTTAATTGGTTGGAAATTGATTCGCTTGTGCCTACTTGAACAGTTAATTTGAGAATTCAATTTTTAACGTTGATTGTCTCATTTTCATACCATACACGGTTGTGCATACCCGAGTTCCAATAATTTTTTTGATTTAGACGACTTTCTATCTAAACACAAAACTTCCGCTAGGCAAAGTTTAAACTCTTTTCCAAAATCTTAAAACTTAAATTTTGAATTAGGGGATCTATTCATCCCCTATAGATAAGGTCTCATAGTCTAACAAGTGACATCAAGAGCTCTAGTTCATTTCGTGCTTGAAACACTTATAAGATAATGGCAACCTAACCTAAAGGGGCGTATAATAGAGCGCCTATTTTCACTAGTGAGAACTATGGTTCTTGAAAAGCTTATATGCACATTAATATAAGTTCCTATGATAAGGGTGTATGGGACGCTATTATAAACCGTCCAACTCAAATTACTATGACTGATGGTTATGGAATTGTCATACCTAAATCGGAAGCACGATGAGATGACAATGATCACGAGAAGTGGGTTATGATTGGAAAGCACAAAATATTCTCGTATCTGCTCTCGATGTTGATGAATTTTATCATGTTTCTCATTGTGAAACCGCTAAAGCTATGTGGGACACATTACAAGTTGCCCATAAGGAAGCTGATGTAGTCAAACAAGTTAGAGTTAACATATTGAATCAATAGTTTGAACTACTTCGTATTAAGTATGGTGAAACCATTTTCGAAATGTAAAAGAGGTTCACTCATCTCATAACTGTTTAAATGAACTTGGGAATCCAAATTCCAATGCAATTGCTACTAAAAAAGTTTTAAGGTGTCTTACTAAGGATTTGCAACCAAAGGTTACGACGATCAAGGAAGTAAATAATCTCAACATACTTGACCCCACTATATTGTTTTAGCAAAGCTTGAAGAACATGAGCAAGAACTCACTTGCTTAGAGAAACAAGAAAAAAAGCATGAGAATAAGCTTAGGAAAGAGAAAAGTAAAGACAATGAGGTAGAAAAGAAGTGTATTGCTCTATAGGCTTCTAGGTCGAGGTCCTCAAGAAATGAGCAAAGTGATCTTAAAACAAGTGACAATGAGAATTTGTATGATGAAGAAACAGGGCTGTTTGTGAAAAAGTATAATTTTGGTTGAAAAGAATCCAAAGTGCAAAGACCATTCTTCTCACAATTTTACTTATCACAATTGTTGTATGAAAGGCCATATCATTGCTAAACACAAACTCATGAGGTTTTTAGTCCCTAAGGGCATTTATCAATGGTTTCCTAAATACAACCACAATTTCACTTACCCTCAAGGACCCAATGAAAATTGGGTACCTAGTATTTCTTGTTGATTTTGCAGAAAAAATGTTTTGGCTCTATAAGAGAATATGGATTCTCATTTATGGTAGATCAAGGCATACGATGGGTAACATCTCCCTACCCATTTACTTTGTGGCAATTAAGAAGGAATTTGTGATCTAGGAAGCAACAACAAGTATCCATAAATTGGTAAAAGATATATGGTACTTCGACAAAGAGAAAAGTTGTGAAAATGTTGATGTCTAAAAGCTTTTTTGTAACTGTTTTCATTTGTTTCAAATTTCGTTCGAGAGTTCCTTATGAAATGCTTGTGCATACTCCATCTTTCGTACGATGAGGTTATATCATTTTAATTTTAGCTTTGTGCGCAAGTCATTTCTTTCACTTGTTTATTCCTAAAAAAGTATGTGATTTACTTGATGTGTGATAAATGTTATGAGTGTTCATTTTCAAAAATTTCAATTGATTACCAAAGTGTGGTTCAACTTATACGTTTGTAGTGACCTCACTTTAATATCCTCACATGTATACCTTACTATTAATATCTTATGTTTGCATATGTGTGTATGCATGCTTATTGATGTGAAATCATAAAAAAATGTCCATTTACATGTGCATGTCATAACCATTAATGCATGGGCCATTTATATGTGTTAATTAATAGTTAAATAGTATCTACATGTTTTTCTTGGATACTCTTAATCAAGTAAAGTGTATAGAGTGTATAATAAAAGATTATTTATTGTTGAAGAGTTGGTACATGTTACTTTTGATGAGTCTTTTCTAAGAATTGTTGGGAAAGGTATTTATTTTTATGATATAGATTCATTTACAAAAGACATACTCAAGGACAGTACTGGAGAAGGAATTGATCATCTAAATCGGTAAAATTTGAGGAGGAGGAGGAGGAGGAGGAGGAGGAAGATGACGACCATGAAATGGATAAGGATGAAAGTCAAAATAACAAGGATGATCTTCCCCTTGAGTGGAGAACATCCAAGGACCATCCAATCGACAACATTCTTAGAGACATCACCAAAGGAGTAACTACTCTCTCTAAGATAAGTAGTTCTTGTTATCACTTTGCATTCATATCTCAAGTTGAATTAAATCAATTTGAAAGGAATGGCGTTTGGGACCTTGTCCCTCATCAAAAAGAGCTCTAATTCTGGTATTGATTATTTATCAAACACTTAACTATGTCAGATAAAGATCCTTTTTTTGTGAAACACTATGTGAAATTTTGGCATTCAAATTAATGATGTCCTAAAGGATGTCGAGACACCGTTTTCCAGATACACGCAATGACAAGGTAAAAAGTGCGGAAACTTTAAACAACACAAGTAATTATTTACCCAATTCGGTATCAACAATACCTACTATGGGGGCTACCAAGCTAGGCATAAGTCCACTACGATAGTTTCATTTCAAAGTATTATACAAGCAACCTCTAGTTCACACGTAAACAACCTCTTATTTATTGACTTCTCACTTAATCACTACCCGTGCTAACTTTTACCTAAGACCCGCCTATGTGTGAGGCCCACCACAAATCCCCCTCAATACAATTACAAATATTAGAAGATTCACTCTTAAAACACAGTCATTCAATGCTTAAAATCTTATGAATGAACTCATAACTTACAACTCGATAGAAACACCAAACTCTTCTATCAATGTGATATAGAAGTGGTTCACAATAGACATGACAGCACAAACCCTAACACATACTACGATGTAAGTTCCCACAAAATAATAGTTTCGATGCTTGCTATATAATAACGATCTTCTGGTCTGGATTTGGGCTTCAAATCACTGTAGGGTACTTCATAAAATCTTCTACAATCTTCTCCATCAAGATAGGGCTTCAAATATTAGTTTCTTAAATCTTCTCTAAATTTAGAAACCAATCAAATATGTTGAAAACAGATAAAATACTTTATCCTTAAATTAAGTGCTACTTAGGATTGCATTATATTCCATGAATCTTCTACAATTGTAAAGTTTATAAGTGCCACTTCTACTAAGATGAAATACTCAATTTCATTTGCTTATACGGTGTTTGAGAAGGAACAAAATGTCATTTTAGCATTAAAGATGTCTCGTGATTGTTTGGAAATCTCCAAAAACGTTTACCATGTTAATTTTGATTGACCAATATAATGCTTTGATGAATAATGTTGACAAAGTTTTCCTCAAGCCTATTTCATATTGTGTTGGTGTCACGTTTTCAAATATGTTAGAGAAAAATGTAAGTTTTATGTCAAAATATAAGATTTAAAACCAAAGTGTGAGTAAAAGAACAAACTAATTGAAGTATGAGGTATTGGAGATCCTTGAATCATTTTTTAAGCTATATGACCTTGTCTTGATAAAAAGTCAACTTCCAAAGGATTGGGTCAAAAACCCTAATTATGTACCAGAAGAATTTGAAAGTTGTTGATCTTGATTTGAACCATACTTGGGCTTGGATATTGGCGAGGGGAATCACTTGAGAAAATTAGAAAGCTTGAGCTCCTTTGTGGGTCTCAATGCCCTAATATTCCTGAGCTCCTTGATCAGTCACCTACCTTGTTAAACAAGCAACAATCAAGCACAATTTTCTTTGTATATTTTGGTTAATAAATGATGCATGAATGAATGATGATAATGATGATCACACTCTTTAAGATTCAATGCAAATGAGGTGGAATCTTAGGATGAAAAATTAGGGTCCAACAAAAATATTTTTGATGGACATCCAAGAGGAGTTATTATAAATGACATTATTGTGGTTGTTTATAAATGAGTGGATTCCATGTTAAGTTTTTATTCATTACATATATTTTATAAATAGAACTGAGGTTATAAGACTATCTTTTTCTTTTTTTTTCTTTCTTCTATTGTTTTCTTTAATTAAAAATATTTTTTTGAATTTTTTTAAATCTTTAAGTAAAAATTAATAATATAATAAATATAGTGATAATTAAAAATTAAAGGTTAAATTGACCTTTTTTTTTCATTTTTTATGAAATTTATTAAAAAAAATTAATTAGAAATTAAATGAAAATTAACATAATAATCACATATTTTTTGAAATGGCTATTTGATTTGAAAATAAACATAATAATCACATTTTTTAAAGTGCTACAAAACTAAATCTATTAAGCTTTGGAAGTGAAAAGGAAATTTGAAATGGTGGTGATAATATCTCAAAATTAAGAGAATCAAAGACAATTGATAAAATAGTCATTGATGTTGTATTTCATTTTATTTATATAATTCTAATGTACAAGTAGTAACTACAAGTTGCATAAAATAATAAAAATTAAATAAAAACTGAATTATTGGAAAGCTCTTGAAACACATATACAAAAACCCGCTCCATTACATCTTCGTGTTAAACCAAGAATACACACAGTTTTAGGACAATCTTTACGTCTTTTACATGGAACATCTGTAACTGTAACAATACCTGTGAGAGAAAGATTAATATACAAAATCAATAGAAAATAAATGAATAAATTTAAAAAGTTTTAGAAAATCACTTACCGTTACCTTCGTTTGTATCAAGAAGTAGAAAAATAAAAATAATCACAATATAAACAATTTTGAAAACCTTAATGATATTTTTTCCCATTTGTATGTTTCAAATAGAATTAGCTTGTATTACTTATAATTAAAATTCCATGCTTCAGTTATAGATATTTATATTGATGTATTGGAATGATAGAGTTTTAGAAAAATAAGTCCTAAATTTTAAATATGAATAAAATGTCTTTTAGGAACACCAATGTGTTGTGTATTTTTTCATATATTAAATTTAATAAGGAGATAAATTAGAAAACTTATCCATCATCAGAATTCATTCTTATTATTTTTAATAGTTTTAATTATTGTATAACCTTTCATGAGAACTTGAGAGCACACAAAGTCACTTAGTTTATTTTTGAAAGATTCGACATCCCCACATTTTAATCTATTAAGACTAAAGTACAGTACAGGTCCCCCTATTCACCTTTGAATGTTAACTCAACGAGCATCAGATAAAGTTTGGTTTACAAGGAGTTTCGAATATGACTCATGTATGGATTTGGCAAGAGAAGAGAGAAGTATACAAAAAACAACTGATTTCTGTGTTACAAATTTATTTATAATGTAGAGTTATGAAAAATTAATTTGATGCATTCTTAAAATAAGAATAGTTTAATTGTTTGCATGCATGTTTGATTTGGTTTCAAATCATGTTTTTTTACCCAAGATGAAGGTGATATCATGAAGTGCATGTTGTACACCTATTTTGACCCTGAGATCCCACCTCATTTTGAAAATGTGTGATTTTCATTATCATCATTGCCATCATTCATAAATGCATCATTTGATAACCAAAAATATACAAAAAAGATTATGTTTGCTTGTTGCTTGTTTCACAAGATAGGTGACTGATCAAGGAGCTCAGGAAAATTAAGGTTTTGAGGCTCACAAAGGAGTTCAAGTATTCTTATATTCTCATGTGTTTCCCCTCATCCATATCCAAGCCCAAGGGTGGTTCAATTCAAGATCAGCAACTTTCAAATTTATTTGAGACACAATTAAGGTTTTGGGACTACTCCCGCGAGATCAAAATGACTATACCATCTCCTATCATAAGTTTTCACTCTAATCCGGATCAGGATTTATCTCACCACAAGGGGAATAAGGCCTTTCCCAATACAACCCAATAAAAGACAAATGTATATATACAAAAAGTAAAAAAGCAAACAATAACAAAAAAAAAAGGAAGAGTCAACCCTTCCAAAGATACCCTAATAATTTGATCAGTATCCCTAGCAGAGTCGCCACTTTTCTGTAGCGGTGAAATTGGTGAGACTAAAGTCATGGGAAAGACTTAGCTCATTTGTTTTAAACAGAGTCGCCACCGCGATTTATTATTTCCAAAAGGAATGGGAGAAAGAGCGAATAAAACCCACATAAGTTTTTAAAATCAAAACTAATAAACTTATCAGAGATTTAGGTAAGGGGGTTTGTTATACAAGGGGAAAGTTTTAAGCACCCCTCATATTCATGGTACTCCATGGGAACCTCTTTGAAAATTTTATTATTTTGTTTGTCATGTATTTTGTAAATCATATGTGAAACTTGTTTAAAATAGAGGGTAGGGATGGGAAAATAAGTTTTTTTGAAAGTAAGCTCGATAAGACATCGCATCTTAGGCCTACATACCTTTTTAAAAAAAAGGGAAGTCAGAGCTTTTGTAGTTCCTCTTAAAAAGGAAAATAAAAGGGGGCCAAAGTGCCCAAATTTTTTTTGGTGTTAAGCTTTAACTTAGCAAAATATTTTGAAAAAGGATTAGGCTTTAAAATACCTAACAAGTTTTAAAAGGTTAAGATTTAAAATATTTAACAATTTTTAAAAACATAAAAAAAAAAAGGGACCTAGCTTTAAAATGCAAGGTCAATGGAGTAAGAATAGTTTCACCAGGAATAATTCTATTCTCAATACCAAGGTTTCAAAACAAGAGGACCAAGCTTTAAAATACAAGGTCAATGGACTAAGAATAGTTTCACCGGAAATAATTCTATTCTTAGTACCAAGGTTTCAAAAATAAAAGGATTGGGTTAAGCTTTAACAATACTAAACCAATTAAAAGACAAGGTAAAAAGCTTTAACAATACTTTAAACATAAGATAAAAGAGATTGGAAAGGGAGTTTGAGTACCTTGAAAATTTTAGTCAATATCATTCCCATCCGTTTGGATAAAAATAACAAACTTAAGCATTCAACAATGGGCACCTCAAGTGTGTGTGTGTGTGTGTGTGTGTGTGTGTGATTTCATGTGACACAAACAAACAAGCGATTATGATAATCAATAAATAAGAGAGATGAATTTATCTAAACCCTTGGATTAAAATTCATGTATGAAATATGAATGATTGATATGATGAATAAACATGGGGCTAGATAAACAACATATATACATAACATGTGATAAGAAATTAACAAGATAATGGTTAAGATAAAAAATTAAGTACAAGAGAAGGATTAAAATCAACAAGTATGCACAAGATAACAAAATTAATTAATCGTGGATAAACAAAGACCAACATGTTTCTTTTTGGGTTAGGGTTTAAAACCTAGGGTTTTTGAATTAGGGATTTCAATTTAGGGTTTAATCATAAACACCTAAACCTAATTAATTTTAATTGTTAAATATAAATTTCTTTAAGAGAAATGGTATAAGGGTACATGAAGAACTCAAAGACATCCTATTCTATCCCTAAACAAATATTTACAAAACATGCATAAAGTTCTATTAAGGAAATAATCAAAACAAAAGATTTTTAGTTGATTTTTCAATAAAAAAGACGTGTTTTTGATTTAATTTTTAAATGATAAAATATTAAATATTTTTGGTATTTTTTAACATGGCGTGAAAATAGACAAGATAAATAAATCACACAAAAAAAGAAGGAGTTAAAAAGACCTATTTTCTATTTTTTATGAATTTTTGAAGTTTTATAAAAAACTAAAACAGGCAAGTGATAAAAAAAGGAGTGTAGTCACTAGGGTTTGAACCCACGCCCTTGCACTCAATGCACAAAACCATGGCCAACTGAGCTGCGCGCGTGTGGTGACTAGAAACGTGTCCCAATTGGTTTTAACACATAACAAGTTGTAAAAACCTAAAAAATAAAAATAGCAAAAAGGTCTGGGGCGAGGGAGATTCGAACCCCAGACCTTAGGCACGTGCAACACACAAACTCACATTACCAACTGTGCTAGAACGGTTATTCATTAATGAAATGAAAACCAATTAATATATTTTAAAAACACGCGCCATATTTTAAATTTTCAACTCATCTTCTTCAACCCAGCAACGTGAACACAACAACAACATCCATGGCTATTCAAATCGTGATTCACCAATTCTCAACCATTTCAAAAGTTATAAACATGAAAGTTGTGCGAAATTTAATCACGAGCTCAGATATGTGCCTTATGTAGATTTATTTTAACTATAGAGCAAGAATTTTTCAGAAAATGTTAAGAACCCTAGAATTTCAAAATCAAATTAAATGACATATATACATGATAAATGACAATTGATTGAGGGCTTTTTGTCCCTACGTGATTCTGAACACAATGGTATCGAGCTTTTTTTGAAAATGATGCTTAAATCAGAGAGTTAGTGTTTGAAGTTCTTACCTATGAACTGAAAAATCATAGAGTGCCTTAGAGGAGTTCCAGAAGTGATTTGATGACCTGGATAGCTTGCTTTGACTTCCCTGAAGCTAATGGAATGCTTAGAATAAGCTGAGGATGCCTGCAACTCCAAACACGACTACCACCTAAAACTTGAACAAACAAAAATGGTGAATGATGAAAAAGATGTTGCAGATGCTATCTCCTGATCTGGATAGCTTTTATAACTAATATATGAGGTGTTTGAGTGTTTGTTTTGGTTTGAAATGATCTGTATGGCTCAACTCAACTCTAAGTGCAAGTGATGAGTGAAAAAATGGAAGTTGGTGTTAGAGGGGTTACTGATCCAATTTAATGGTTTGGATAGCTTCTAATAGGTATATAGAAACTATTTGGGGTGGTAGTTTGGTAGGTTTGTGTATGATCTGAATTTTGGTAAGTTACGACCTTGAATGAACCTTTAATAGAGTGAAAATGGTGATTTTTTGTTAGGGGTCCTTTGAGAGGTTGAGGAAGGTATAGACAATTTCTAAATGATATTTAGAATTTGTCTAAACCATTGGTACACACCCAGAACTTTTGAAACTCAAATTCATTAAAAAAATGCAAATGGTTAAAAACGAGAATTTCAAGTGAGGTAGTGACTTGGAGAATTCTGGTTTTCTTGATCCAAGAGGCAAGGGCCTCTATTTATAGGCACAATTTAGGATTTGGGGAGAAGAAATCTGATCAATTGGGCTCCCATGTGATAGTTGTACTTTTTTGCTTGATTGTGAAGAAATAAGAATTTTGGTTTTCCATAACAAAGTACATAGCATTAAGCATGCTTGGGAGACTTTGATCTAATCTTAGAGAGGTTGCTTGTGATTTTGGGAATGCTTTTACTGCAAAGGAGGCATGGGAGAGGCTCAAGGAGAGTGGACTTTGCAAAAGCCATGCTTTTCTATAATGGAAGTGGTGACTTTTGTACATAAATGGCATGAAGCTTGGATAATGCTTAGAACATCTGGATCATAGCTTAAAAGATTGTGTAATCTTCTGAGTTTGGTGCCTTGAACAAATTAGAGTGCTTGTACTTGGAAGATTATTTAGATTTGAACAAAATTGCAAGTTGGTTCTTCATGTTCTTAACATTCTTCTTCATTTTCAAGTGTTCATGGAGCCATATTGACAAAATCATATCTCCTAGCTCAAGTGATGAAATTCCATGCTATTGATATCTTTGAAAATCCCTTGCTACATACTTCAATCCACTTGTTAAAAGTTTCCTCAAACTCTTTTTGGATCATGGAGAAAAATGGCCATAAAGTGAGGGAAAATCTAAGTGAAAACACTTACAAATTCCATATCTCTCAAAATAATCATTTTTAGCCACAAGTTGCAATGTGATAAGTTGTTTGTTTGATCAGGATCTACAAATTTCATGTTTGGAGATTTATGAGTCTATAAGCAAAATTTGAAGTTCTTACCTATGAACTGAAAAATCATAGAGTGCCTTAGAGGAGTTCCAGAAGTGATTTGATGACCTGGATAGCTTGCTTTGACTTCCCTGAAGCTAATGGAATGCTTAGAATGAGCTGAGGATGCCTGCAACTCCAAACACGACTACCACCTAAAACATGAACAAACAAAAATGGTGAATGATGAAAAAGATGTTGCAGATGCTATCTCCTGATCTGGATAGCTTCTATAACTAATATATGAGGTGTTTGAGTGTTTGTTTTGGTTTGAAATGATCTGTATGGCTCAACTCAACTCTAAGTGCAAGTGATGAGTGAAAAAATGGAAGTTGGTGTTAGAGGGGTTACTGATCCAATTTAATGGTTTGGATAGCTTCTAATAGGTATATAGAAACTATTTGGGGTGGTAGTTTGGTAGGTTTGTGTATGATCTGAATTTTGGTAAGTTACGACCTTGAATGAACCTTTAATAGAGTGAAAATGATGATTTTTTGTTAGGGGTCCTTTGAGAGGTTGGGGAAGGTATGGACAATTTCTAAATGATATTTAGAATTTGTCTAAACCATTGGTTCACACCCAGAACTTTTGAAACTCAAATTCATTAAAAAAATGCAAATGGTTAAAAACGAGATTTTCAAGTGAGGTAGGGACTTGGAGAATTCTGATTTTTTTGATCCAAGAGGCAAGGGCCTCTATTTATAGGCACAATTTAGGATTTGGGGAGAAGAAATCTGATCAATTGGGCTCCCATGTGATAGTTGTACTTTTTTGCTTGATTGTGAAGAAATAAGAATTTTGGTTTTCCATAACAAAGTACATAGCTTTAAGCATGCTTGGGAGACTTTGATCTAATCTTAGAGAGGTTGCTTGTGATTTTGGGAATGCTTTTACTGCAAAGGAGGCATGGGAGAGGATCAAGTAGAGTGGACTTAAATCTTAAAGTAAAAATTAATAAAATAATAAATATAGTGATAATTAAAATTTAAAGGTTAAATTGACCTTTTTTTCATTTTTTATGAAATTTATTAAAGAAATTTAATTAGAAACTAAATGAAAATTAACATAATAATCACATATTTTTTGAAATGGCTATTTGATTTGAAAATAAACATAATAATCACATTTTTTAAAGTGCTACAAAACTAAATCTATTAAGCATTGGAAGTGAAAAGGCAATTAGAAATGGTGGTGATAATATCTCAAAATTAAGAGAAACGAAGACAATTGATAAAATAGTCATTGATGTTGTATTTCATTTTATTTATATAATTCTAATGTACAAGTAGTAACTACAAGTTTCATAAAATAATAAAAATTAAATAAAAACTGAATTATTGGAAAGCCCTTGAAGTACATATACAAAAACCTGATCCATTACATTTTCGTGCTAAACCAAAAATACACACAGTTATAGGACAATCTTTACGACTTTTACATGGAACATTTGTAACTGTAATAATACCTGAGAGAGAAAGATTAATGTACTAAATCAGTAGAAAATAAATGAATAAATTTAAAAAGTTTTAGAAAATCGCTTACCGTAACCTTCGTTTGCATCAAGAAATAGAAAAATAAAAATAATCACAAAATAAACAATTTTGAAAACCTTAATGATATTTTTTCCCATTTGTATGTTTCAAATAGAATTAGCTTGTATTGCTTATAATTAAAATTTCATGCTTCAGTCATAGATATTTATATTGATGTATTGGAATGATAGAGTTTTAGAAAAATAAGTCCTAAATTTTAAATATGATAAAATGTCTTTTAGGAACATCAATGCGTTGTGTATTTTTCCATTTAATACATTTAATTAGGAGATAAATTAGAAAACTTATCCATCATCAGAATTCATTCTTATTATTTTTAATAGTTTTAATTATTGTATAACCTTTCATGAGAACTTGGGAGCACACAAAGTCTCTTAGTTTATTTTTGAAAGAATCCACATCCCCACATTTCAATCTATTAAGATCAAAGTACAGGCCCCCTATTCACCTTTGAATGTTCACTCAACGAGCATCAATTAAAGCTTGGTTTACAAGGAGTTTCGAATATGACTCATGTATGGATTTGGCAAGAGAAGAGAGAAGTATACAAAAAACAACTAATTTCTGTGTTACAAATTTATTTATATTGTAGAGTTATGAAAAATTAATTTGATGCATTCTTAAAATAAGAATATTTTAATCGTTTGCATGCATGTTTGATTTGGTTTCAAATCATGTTTTTTTACCCAAGATGAAGGTGATATCATGAAGTGCGTGTTGTACACCCATTTTGACCCTGAGATCCCACCTCATTTTGAAAAGGTGTGATTTTCATTATCATCATTGCCATCATTCATAAATGCATCATTTGCTAACAAAAAATATACAAAAAATATTATGTTTGCTTGTTGCTTGTTTCACAAGATAGGTGACTGATCAAGGAGCTCAGGCAAATTAGGGTTTTGAGGCTCACAAAGGACCTCAAGTATTCTCATATTCTCATGTGATTCCCCTCATCTATATCCAAGCCCAAGGATGGTTCAATTCAAGATCAGCAACTTTCAAATTTATATGGTACACAATTAAGGTTTTTGACCCAACTCTCTAAGGCAGTTGACTTTTGGTCAAAACATGATTCCATGGCTCAAATCATGATTCAAGGATCTCCTTAGGCTTAATCCAAATTGAAAATAAAACCAAAAAACCAAGTAAATGGACTCATTATATAATCAAGTACACACTATATAGATCCACTCTCTAAATCGTGCAAACATGTCTTTTTCTTCAAAAATATCCCTCAATTGTAATACTGATTGTTTAATGCCAAATTATATTCTTATCTCGATTACTCTCTCTCTCTCTCTCTCTCTCTCTCTCTCTCTCTCTCTCTCTCTCTCTCTCTCTCTCTCTCTCTCTCTCTCTCTCTAATTTCCCACTTCATCTTCTCCAATGACCATGTTTCCTCCATTGATTCACCATAAATTTTGTGTATGTTCCAACACTCATTTCCTATAAGTAGCTAAGTACCCATACACATAATCATTTATCCACTTTAATAATAAAAAATTGTCGATCAATTTATCATGTCATTTAAATTTTTTAACAATATTAAAAAATGTCAAGAATGTTATAGTTGAATTAAAAAATAAACAAACACATATATTAATATGTGTACAAGTTTAATAGTGATGAACTTAATAAAATTGATAAACATAATGTGTATATAATAACATAAATAAAAATATATATACTAAGATACATACCTCGCCCATACTCTCTTATTTTAGTGATAATTTTTTGTATCCATATTCGTACCCACTTTTTTGAGTTTTTATCTTATTCGTTGTAGATAATTTTTTACGGGTATTCATTGAAAACGGGTCAAGTTGTCCTACCTAGTTTGTGATCTATCCATATTAGCATGGCACAAGGTTTTTAGGTATCTAAGTTGGGAGTTGCTCATGGAACTTGCCATGTTTAGTTTTCTCTGTTTTTGTTTCTTTAGTGAGGGCTAGTCATAAATAGGAGTGGAATTAGGCTATGCTAGACTAGGCTTTAGAAGACCTGAGTCTGGCCTACGATAAACTTACAAGATCTGAGTCTGGCCTATGGCCTAGTATAGGCTCTTTTTTCAGCCTGACCTGGCCTTTTCAAAAGTTCAGCCTGGCCTGAAAGGCTATTTAAAAGTATCTTTCTCATTAAGGTTTTCAATTAATTCATATTACTTAAGAAGTCTTATAGGTCGGCGTATATATGAATATTTAGGCCGGCCTATTTAGCATTTTTTAATACATATGCATATATAGACCAATCTATTTAGCATTTTTCTAATATATATGCATATATAGGCCAACATATTTAGACTATTTTTAATATATATATATATATATATATATATATATATATATATATATATATATATATATATATATATATATATATATATATCGGCTTATAAGACTTTATAGGTTTGTTAAATAGCCTAAGTCTGGCCTATTTAATTAAATGAGCTTTTTAAAAAATATATATAAACTTGACTTTTTTTATCAAATAGGCCTGACTTGAACTAACCTTAAATATTTTAGACTATAGACCCCTGTAGTTCGACCTGAATTATTCTTATCCCTCGTCATAAACAAGGATTGTCAATGATTTGGTATTAAGTTGTGTTGTCATGTTTAGGAGCACCATTCCAATTTTTATGTTTCTTAATCAAGTTCGAATATAGAGTTCAAAATATCAAAATAACTTTTGTTTATATTTTTAAATACTATTTAAAAATTACTAATCCAAAACATGCATTCGGAATCCTGATTGGTTGGTTTATTCTTTGACATATGTAAGAACATAATATTATGTCGTAAATTATTTTAATTATTGATAAAGTTAATTCATATCGTTATATTATTTAGAAAATATGAAAGTCTATAGATTTGTAAAAAAATGTTAATTAAAATAAACTAGAATTAGTGGGTATTCAAGGTCTTATTATTTTCTTCCTGCATCTTTAAGTGAAAAATTGATGTTCATATGAAGTTTTCCTGCATATTCAAGTGAAAAGTTGATGTTCACAAGAAGTTATCCCATTATTCTTGCATCTTCAAGTGAAAAGTTGATGTTAAGACGAAGTTTTTCCTGTACCTATAAGTGAAAAGTGTGTATTCAGGGTCTTATTATTTTCTCCTGCATCTTCAAGTGAAAAGTTGATGTTCAGATGAAGTTTTCCTGCATCTTCAAGTGAAAAGTTGATGTTCAAATGAAGTTATTCCTCTACCTTCAGGTGAAAAGTGGGTATTTAGGTTCTTATTATGTTCTTCTTGCATCTCCAAGTGAAAAGTTGATGTAGACGAAGATATTCCTCTACCTTCAGTGAAAGTCACCAGTTCACCTTCAGTGAAAGGTGGTGTATTCTTTGTTTCCTTATCTTTAGTGAAAGTTGTTAGTTTTTGTCATCGATTACGACTCGGTGATGATTATTATTCTTTTAACATTTTATATTTTTTACATCGATTACGACTCGGTGATAATTTTAAGTTTTTACATCTATGCAAGGTGTGTTCCCTAGTGGAGTATTCTTTCCCCGACGGAGTCCATCCTTCTCTCCTCAGTGGTGTTGTGTTTCCTTCTGAAGGTAACCATATCCAATACATTCATGAGCATCACATGGCATCTTAGAGCCAAAAATCATGCATTTTATATTTAAATTCCTTCGATCATGTTGAGACGAAGATTTCAATCTTCATATTCCCGGATAGAAGAAATTTAAGTAGGGGCATCTGTCATACCCTATTTTTTGACCCTAAGATTCTCCAATCATTTTTCATTCCTACCACATATCAAGATCACAATCTTGAGTTTCACTTTTAGCTTTGTGCTCATCTTACCTTTGGGGGAATCACCAAGCACCCAAGTTTTGTCTTGTGAATGCTTCTTTCTATGTTATACTAATCAAAATACAAAAAGATATCTTGTTGCCTTCAAAGCTCTATACATTATAGGTGTTGAGCCAAGTGTATTCATCTCCTCTCCTAAACAAGGGTTTTGAGGATCTACTCTCAATCAACTGGTTATCCATTGAATCTCAATGGCTTAAAATTCAAAGAAACATTCTCATTCTAAAAGTGTCATGTCTTGAGTATATTCCAACTTCATTTGATCAATTTCATCTCAAGATCATGTGGCTTGATTCTTCAATAAACTCCATAGGTTCATGTGTTTATTTCCATGCCTTCTTCAACTAGTTTTATTAAGCTATGGGCCTTATCATCAAGTATGCTCCAAGATAACATCATTTCAAGGTCCTATGTACCTTTTCATGCCTTATAATTCAAGAAAAGTTCAATATATGCAAAGTTGATTTATGATGTTTGACCTAATTTGGCAAGTTCTTGATCCTATGATCAAAAGGGCATAACTCTTTCAATTTTTAACATTTTTTAGTGCTTATTTTTGCAAATGACTCTCCTTGACATCATCAACAACTTTTCTCCATAATTCAAGAGAAAATTTTGTAAAGAAAGTCATCAAAGATCTGAAAACATTATAGGTTCTCCTTTGAAAGTTCAAATAAGTTTGTGTCAACTTCAAAGAATAATAACTTGCTTAAATTTTATCATTTTAAGCCCACTATTTTTGCATAGTAATCTTGAACGAGTCTAATTCAATTCATATTTTAGGGTCAATGGCCAATTTTGAGTGGAGGATCATGCAAGAGTGGAAAACATTACAAGTCATTTTTTGGATGCCTAGGCCTAAAGCATGCCTTGTGTGCAAAAAAATTAACATAGGACTAAATTGCTGAATTTTAACTTTCTCTCGCATAACTTTTGGCTACTAGCTTATTTTTCCATTCTCTACAACTTTCATGTTGGGACTTTTGATCAATTCAAGCTTTAAAGTGTTCATTTGAGTCATACCTAGAAGTGTTTGATGAAATGCCCTTGCAAAATTGCCTTATATTTGCCCAAGTTGCCAAATTCATATCTCTTAATCCACGAGTCCTATGGAGGTGATTCTTTTTGCATCATGTTCATCTTAATGAGGAGAATTAATGGCCTAAAGATCCCTCAAAACGTACACACCAATTGCTTGGGGCCTAAGGTTGAGGAGGATTGCCTAGAAGTGTCAAAAAATGCTGAAATGGCTATGTGTTTTGTACACTATTTTTTTTGAACTTTGAAGGAACATAAAATTTTGCTCAACATGCCCAATGAAAACTTTCAAGTCACATTACAAATTTGGAAATGTCCTCTTTCAAATGCATTTGGTCTCATTCCAAAAAGCTTCATGCATTGAAAGAACCTTATGTTTAAAGCAAGTTGCTTGAATGTGAAGAAATGTCCAATTTTAAAACACCAAATTCAATTAAACTTGTTGTGCAAGCTTAATTGAAGTTCAATTATGTGCCTAATCCATTTTAGAACATGTTGTGGAGGAGTTCTTATACTTTTTAGAAAGCCCTAAACATCCTCTACAACTTTCATGTTTGGTGTTTTCTCAAATTCCCAAAGGATCTTGATGGAAATTGGCCTCAAAGTTGCTTATTTTTAGAGAACAAACCTGCCTTCATGAAATTTTTCTAAGTGTTTCAAAAAGTCAACAACTTTATAACTTCATAACTTGAAATCCTTTCATTTTTGGAAAAATCTTCACATGGACAAAGATATAGATCATGACTTCCTCTTCAATTGAGGCTTTGGAGCACAAAAAATGGTTACTTATTGAAGAAGTTATGAACTTTCAAAGTTAAGCAAACAAACATGTGATTTCTTTATGAAAAAAAGTAAAAACCTTAATCTTTGACTTTTGATTCCTTGATCGGCTTTCTTGATTTTTCTTGATCAAATGACTTCAATAATCTCATATTCATGATTTTGATCTTCAAAAGTCCATGGTTGATCAAATGATTCGGAATGTTGTAGACACTTTTAAACATTTGGCGTTCTGATTAAAGATATCCTAAAAGATGTCGAGACATCGTTTTCCAAACACACACAATGACAAGGTATAAAAGTGTAGAAACTTTAAAGAACCCAAGTAATTGTTCACCCAGTTCGGTATCAACAATATCTACTATGGGGGCTACTAAGCTAGGGATAAGTCCATTATAATAATGTCAATTCAAAGTACTATGCAAACAACCTCCAGTTTACACGTAAAAAACCTCTGGTTTACTGACTTTTCACTTAATCACTACCCATGCTAACTTCTACCTAAGACTCACCTAGGTATGAGGCCCACCTCAAATCCCCCTCAATACAATTACAAATATTAGAAGACTCACTTTTAAAACACAGTCATTCAATGCTTAAAAGCTTATGAATAAACACATAACTTACAACTCGATGAAAACACCAAACTCTTCTATCAATGTGATATAGGAGTGGTTCACAATAGACAAGACTGCACAAACCCTAACACAAACTACAATGTAAGTTTCCACAAAGTAATAGTTTTGATGCTTGCTATATATAATAATCTTCTGGTCTGGATTTGAGCTTCAAATAGCTGCAGGGCCCTCCATAAAATCTTCTACAATCTTCTCCATCAAGATAGGGATTCAAATATTAGTTTCCTAGATCTTCTCAAAATTTAGAAACCAATCAAATATGTTAAAAACAGATAAAATCTTTTATCCTCAAATTAAGAGCCACATATGATTGCATAATATTCCTTGAATCTTATGCAACTGTAACGAACATATCCAAAAAGCCCAGCCCAACTGTCTTGGACGCAATGTCGAATGATCCAGAATAGGACATCTTTGTTCGACATGTCTTCTTAGTTGAAGATAGGGCATCTTTTTCAACATCTTCAAATAAGTTAGTTTTACCAAACATAATGCCAACAAAAAATCAGAAAATTAACAATCTCCTCCTTTGGCCTATTTTGGCTAAAACAACTTATCAAACTAGTGTATGAAAATAAATCAAACACCCAAACAATTCTCAGGCCTGTAGAGAATACACACCAGCAGTTCTACAATCAAAGATGCAACAGAAACAAACATGCAACCACATGTTAGTTGTCTAGTGGAATCTACTCAGAAGTTGAGAGATGTAATTTCCCAACCAACCAGTATGATATCAAGACATGTTGGTATACGACATCACTGCATACATGCCAATCCAACTCTTCACACCTGCTAAAGACAAATAAAACACTCCCCTCAACAACAACAACAATTAATCAGCAACACATCAAAAAGAACCTATTTCTTTCTCCCTCAGTCAGTGGTTAGTGTAAAATCACACACACCTATTACTCCCCCTTTTAGCCATAATAGGACAAATCAGGGTGTGTAAGTAACCACACACAAAAAAACAGCCCCACCAATAGTAGCATATAGTTAGAATATTAAACATATCAAGGGCATTTAACGAGAAAAGATCTTAAGGAGCAGTGTCATCACTAGCTTCAGTATCAGTGTCAACTTCAACTTCAACTTCAACATCAGTATTCGTATCATCTGCACTATTGATTTCTTCCTCTTCCCCATCATCAGACGAATTGTGGTCAACTATAATTTTAAATAGTTGCATCCTCACTAAAAATACTGCTTTTGAAAATACTTTTTTATATAATATATAAATATTGTTGTCTAAAAAAAACAAGACAAAATAATTTATTGTTATCTGTTGTCAAGACAATTCACACACAAGATGGTCTTTTATAGAAAATATTACTTACCTCAATTGCAAGTTATACGAGTTTAACAAAAAATTCTTTGTTTTATTTATCTTAAATTTATTGATTGATAATTTCTTCGTTCTTAAGATATCTCTAAATTTTTTGTAATAAGATTGATTATCCTTTGTACTCCTATCCATATATCTTGCTTAAACCAAAAAAAACTTATAAATATTTCTTAAAATACTTTTTGAATGTGTTTCTATAATTTAACATTGCCAACAATCGCGAAATGCCTCCTTAAATACTATTGAAATTTTTTAACAATATTATAGCAATTTTAACAATTGAAAATTTCTACATGCATGTTGCACTGTACTTTACCACATGTAAAATAAATATAAAAATGTCTTGAACATGCATGATGATTTAAGCCCCTCCTACTTTCATTATTTTATATAACTTATTAATGTTTATTAAGCTTATGACACTTGCATGCAAATATGTCATATTGTTTCCATCCCCACGCTAACAATACAAACTGAAACTCTAACAAAACAATTTTCCGAGTTTTATAATTTATCTTAAACCATGTGATTAGTCTATGAAAGAATCCAATAATATAGTATTCAAACTGTGTCATAAACCAGGACGTATTAAGCTAACAAAATGTATTTAAATTTATTAATTTCATCATTAAAGCCAATCAAATACGCTATCATAAATTGAGAAGCAGATTCAAACTCAGAAAAAAGACAGAAAATTAGCAATCATCCATCTACATCACACAATAAGAGATAGATGTTAAGATTGGTCCACCTTTTGACAACACTAGGAATTTGTATTATTTTTCTTAACCTTATCTGTATAATATGCACAAATTCTTAGCTATTGTGCTCATCTGGCTTGTCTACAAAAGAAAAATTGTAGCAAAGTGACACAAAGCAATTGCCATCAGTTTGGTTCTCTTTTATTGTTCTCTTTTGGTCCATTTTCTAGGCCAGCTTAATTAATTGCGGTTTTATTTGAATTTCATCTTTTCTTGATGGAAACGGCTAAGGATGTATACTCTCTTTTTTTTAATAATTTTTGCTTTAAAATGATATTTACGAAAATTGCAATTGAGTATCTTTTGTATTTTTCATGTTTTCAAAATAAAATATTTTTATAAAAATATTATTAAATACATTTTTTATTTTTGAGAATATAATTGTTTTTTCATTAATATAAAATATTAAAAAAAACATATTTTATCATAAAAAAAAACATTTAGTTTTTAGAAAAAAAACTCAAAGAACTATCGTTAACTACAAATAATTACTAATTTCTTGTGATGATTAAGAACTATTGTTAACTACAATTCAAAACTATTATTATTTATAAGTAAAAATAATTATAAATAAAATTAGTTATTTCTTGTAATGATTAAGGCTCTATTTGGCAAGTCCTATTTTGAGCTTATAGCTTATAGTTTATAGATTTGAAGTTCGTATGATAATAAAAAACCTGTTTGATAACGATATTTTCATCACAAGTTTATAGCTTATTTTTCTAACTTATAGTTTATTTTCTAAATTCTATTTTAAATAGCATTTTAGCTTTAGCTTATCATTTTTTTTTTCCATTATTACTCTTATAAATTTTAATTATTTTAAATATATATTTAATTATTAATTAAAAAATATATTTTTATGTCATTTTATATTTATCAGTTACTTAAATCGTTAATTTTACCAAACACTTTAATTAGTTTATCAATCCTCAGTCATCCGCCATCAGCTATAAACTATCAGTCATAAACTACCTTATCACCCAACCGCTAATTTTACCAAACAGAGCCTAAGAACTATTGTTAACTACAATTAATTTATTAAATCAATTTTATCAATTTTATGTCGATTTACAAAAAAAATTATATTTAAAAAAAATCAATTAATTATGAGTATTAAATATTTTTGAATAAAATTATAAAAATAGTAATTTTTATTTATAATAGTCACCAAAATTTTAAACACTTTTTTTATTTATAATATTAATAATGACAAAAAAGAAGTATTTGGTGACTATAAATCTATATATTATTTATAAATTTCTATACTTGGTGACGATTTTTAAATATTTAAAATATTTTTGTCATAAAAATTGTAACCAAATACTTCTTTCTATATTTAGTTACCACTTTATTAATAAAATATTATTTATTTATTTTTATATATATTTAAACAAAAAATTAAATATATATATTTTAAAAATTATTTTCACATGAAACACCATGCATGGTTATCTTTGGCAAGAGCCATAGTCATCCTTTTTGTCTAATTATATTAATGAAAATTCCATTCTCTTTCTCTTTCTTTATTTCAACATCAAATTAATACACACTGTACAACACACGGATTCTTGAAGGACTTTGTGAATCACCACCACATAAATTTTCCAATTTGGTTGGCATAAAAAAATCCAACTTTATCTTTCACACACGCATTCACATAAAAGCAAACAATTGATTAGTGGCAGTTGATGTTTCTTGAGAGAGAAAAACTATATTATAATTCTAGAAGTAGAAGTTAAAATGTTGTTTGGAAGCTATAAGGAAAATCTCTATTTTATGCCAATTGAAAAGATGTATGCGATCTTTCCACGTTAAGGATTCTTGACATCCAATTCAAAGTAGTAAAAGTACTTATACTTATTGGATTAGGACACTTGGAATTTTGTTTGATTCCATACGAATTTCAAACCCACATGCAAAAGAAAATAAGCAACCACATTTTGTTTATATGGTAAGGTTATGGAGTTGTCGATATGATCAAGGTTGGAAAACCAAATTTCATATTCTTAAAAGGTTGGAAACAATCGATAAGAATGACTTAAAGGAATATGTGACATGTTGAGAATGGAAACAATCGATAATAACAAAGTCGCAGCAGTGGAAATGAGAGGTGAATAAAATAAGAATCTATATGTCACATTAATATTTTCTTTACTATATTATATGCCACTTTACTTTTTTGCATTAACATTTTCTTTACTATATGCCACACCACACGTTACTTTTTGCTTTTCCTATACATACCTTTTCATATGTTTGTGCGTGTTTGTGAGGGAATTTAAAACGGATATAGTGCATGTATGATGGATGACTTGGGACAAGATGGGGCAATCAATTGTTCCATTTTATTCAACCTGCCTTTCCTTATCTTAGTATTGACATTTTTAATATTTTTTGTGATATCATACAAAGGATATCGATTTTTATGTGTGAAGAATATGATAATGTAGGTTCCACTAGGGTTGAAGGATTTATGGTGGTCCTTGAATTCATTGTTTGATTCCATGAATGTGACAATTCAATTACTAATACCTTTCTTTTCTATATGAAATTACAGGTTTAACTAGGGTTGCCTACTCTAAGAAGGTGTAATATCCTCTACTAAAAAAGGAGTTATATTTAGACTCACTAGTGCACAAAGTACTTTTTACATTGGTCCTGGTGTCATACCCCAAAATTTTCCCATCATATTTTAAAATATTTTGGCTCAATCATTAAGAAATAAGTCTGACTATCTCTCTCCTAAGCAACAAGCCTCCAACTAGGATTTTGCTTCTCTCAAGATCAAATCAAGTTCTAAGACCTCAAATGGATCCCATGACCTCTCATATGCTTCAAAGGATCCTCGTGCCAAGTTTCAAGCTCTAATTCATAAGATTGCTCAGTCAACTGCTCAGATGGTCAACAGTCGATCTATTTGACCTAAAAGCCAACTATGGTCAAACCACAGCCAAAATTCCTGATTTTTGGTCAACATCGACATTTTGAAGTTTCATTCATCATTTGATCAAGGATTGATCATGATTCATCAAGGAAAGTTCAGAAATCAACAAAACCCAAAGTTTCTAAATTAGGGTTTTTGACCTAAAAGTCAACTGAACTTTGACCAACCATAATTTTCACATGGAACATCATAAATTTCCCGACCAAAGCCTGTTTTGAAGGAAATTGAATTCTCTACAACTTTGTCTTTCTAAAGCCAAGGCCAAAAATGCTTCATTTGGGAGATATGAGCCAAAATATTACAAACAATGTAATTAAATCAATTTCAAAAATATAATGTTCCCCAGTGTTACATCTATCAGAGCATGACACCTGACGCTAACTAAACAAAGACTCATGAGCTTATCCTCACCAAGTCGAAGCCGTTATCCTTAATCTGAAAAATAGTGTGTAAGGGTGAGTCTCATCACAATTAACAGATAATATTGCATCTTAAATAATAACACATCATAGTTATATTAATCACCCAATTGCATTATAGTTCAGACAACTCCACAAATACACAACCAACACATCATCACTTCATAACACTGAAACGCATTCAATCATGTTAAGAAAATCATGCATATGAATGAACTAACACTATGCATGTGGTACCAAACATCATCAATGGGAATAACCCACCGACCGATCTAACATCTTCAAGATACGGCCCTGCCAGCACAAATTCCACACAATGGGAATTATGCCCTTCACTGAATCCTCTCATCATCAGGATTCAGCCCTCAACAATGACTATGAATGAATGCAACATATATAACATACTTATACCATCACCATCACCATCATCATCATCATCAAGTATGTTTAAATATATATTAGCATCATTCAAATATCATCCAATTATCATCATCATACAATTCATAAGTCATCACACGAATATTACTTCAAACATAGCATGTAATAAACATATCTCATCACATATATGTATAATACATCATTCGTCAAGAAATAAATCATGTTTCAAAATAATTCGAGTTACACCTCATTTCATCATTTATACACATAGGTCATCTCATGAGGTTCACCGTATTCAAAACGACACTAAAAATAGACCAACGGTTCAAAAGATACGTCATTTTCTAGTTTGGACAATTTTCTACACAGCAAGGTCCGCTCAGCGGACCACTAGCTACGTTAGACAGAAGCGAACTTCCTTCAGACCTCCGCTCAGCGGACCACTAGCGACCCTGAACAGAAACTAGCTAGGCCATGTCCTCCGCTTAGCGGACCCCCTCCGCTTAGCGGACTTGCGATTTTACCAATTCTCAGGTCTGCGACAGACCCTGCGATCTCACACCTACTAGGTCCAAAATCGATTCTAAACATCATTTACAGACAGCTAATCATCAATTGCGTCATTATTCATCATCACACATCAAAACAACACATTATTAACCAATAATCTATGTAATTCATCAATTATAACCTCCCTAAACCTAACATATAATCCAATTAACCTAGACAATATCCCTAATCCATGTTACTATCCAAACACGATAAAAAAATGTTAACCGGAGAGTCCCCCCTTACCTTAGCAAAATACTTGATTTTGGTCTCTTCCTCTTCCGTTCCTCTTTACGTTCTTCAGCTCTTCCCTTCAACTTCTTCTTTTTCACGTTCTGCTCTTTCGTTCCCAATTCCTTATTATTTTATGAAAAGTAATATTTTAATTTATTAACGGGCTTTACTACACAACACCCCCTCCCTTGCTAACCTCTCGCATGGCCCAAATGCCATAAATCATCTTTCTCCAATTATTTTCATAAAACTCATAATACTTCTAATTTTTAATTAAATTTCCAAATTAAATTAAAATTAAAAATATACGGGTGTTACACCCTAACCATTGTATTATCAACATATGTTGACAAGTTTGACTGAAGGCTAACCATCATTGACTGTGGCATGCCATATTGATAATACCATGGAGGTGGCATCGAACCTAATTTAAAAAGTGACCTAGAAGAGTTGAAAGGTGAACCCCATGTTATGGTGAAAGTATAGCCCCTTGCACTGGCATCGATGAAACTGTTGTTATCGAACCAATGATTAATATATAATTATATTAATTGTTTTTTATATAGAACTAAATATATAATATTTTAATTATAATATAATTATATTAGTAATTTTTAGATAAAAATCACAATTTTTTTAAGAAATTAAAAACGTAATTGTTGATTTCTCTTTCTAATGTCTTTTATATTTGTAATTTATATAACTTTTCTATAATTTAAGATATGTTATATTTTAAGAAATGAAATATCCAGGGCTGACCCTGGGCCCGAGCAAGCAGGCCTACAGTCTAGGACCTCAAAAAATAGGGGCCTCAAATTTAAGAGGTGTAGTTAAAAAAATATAACACTGAAATAATAAAATATATAATGGCTAGCGTAAATATCTAACATCTCGTGGCTTGTAGCCTAGCGGCTAACACTTTTCTTAGAATCCTAGTGGTATCGGTTCAAAACTTAGAAGGAAATTTCTTTATCCACCTCCCTATGGGGCTGACCCCCAGCGAAAACCCCAATTTGCCCCTGCTTCGGAGATGTATCTCTGAAGTAATTTTTTTTATAGATTTTTTCAGACTTCGGAAATGCATCTCCGAAAACACAAAAAATTGGTGTTTTCGGAGATGCATTTTTGAAATGCATGAAAATTCAAAAATACGTTGGTTTTAACAGTCGGGTATTATTTCGGAAGTGCACTTCCGAAATAAAGTGTTCATATACCATTTTCCTTCATTCACTATTTCATCATTTTTCTCCAAAACAAACCCAAACCCTCTCCAAAACTTCCATCAATATCAATCCATTTTTCGTCTCAAAATCAAGTTTCAAACCGTTGATCACGTTAAAGGGAGCATAGAAAGCTACAATTTGAGGTAAACATCTCTCATTTCATCCCCTATTTCACTACATTGATTGTGCATTCTGTGAAGAAAACTGCGATGGTTCGGAAGTTCATTTTCGAAATAACTTACCTAACAAATTTCGGAAATGTACTTCCGAAATTATGTCTGGCAGTAAAAAAATAGTTTTGACCAATTTCGCTAATTTTTGCATATGCTAGGTATGGTGCATCCGGACAACATTGTCGACGATGACGTAGTAGTCCCAGAATATGTCAACGTTAATAACGATCTGGTTAACGATGTTAAATCCATGATCGATGCGGTAGATGTACGACAACAATTTACAAATGATCGGAGCTTCGCTTGTCGTGAACAATTGCTTGATTGGGTTCGTAGCGAAGCTAGTAAACTTGAATTTGGCATTGTTATTTTAAGGTCCGACAATGGAAATAGTAGACGGAAAGCTTTTGTCGTTTTGAATTGTGAGAGGGGTGGGAGGTATGTACCAACAAACCGGTTGCTAAAACACAAAGACACGGGATCGAGAAAGTGTGGGTGTCCGTTTAAGTTGCGCGTGACTCGGAGGGTTGATGATTTGTGGCGTTTAAGCGTCATTTGTGGAATTCATAATCATGCCTTGGATGCCAAGCTACATGGGCATCCAATGGCGTGTCGGTTTTCCCGCGAAGAGAAGAATGTTATTTCGGATTTATCGCGTGACACGCCGTTTGCGAAACTGATAACGTCGCTCAACACGCTATTGCAATATCCGGAAAATCGGAAGGTTGTCAAGCTTGATTACCGCTCGCCTTTGCTTAACGACGAGGGAGACGTTGAGTTCACCCCATTTGAAGTCAAGAACGACGAGGATCTGGAGGTTTTGTGGTCAACTTTCGACCGATTTTCTTCGAAGGGTTCGATCGAGTCGGATGCGAAACTTCAAAGATCGGGGGCCGACGTTATCAAAATTTTGACTCATCCTCACCTACCCGTGTTTAACAATAAGTAATTTTAATTTTATGTAATTTTAATTTTATGTAATGTGATCTTTGTAATCTTAATCCTTTAAATAAATCGAATCGTTGTTGTTTGTTATTTTTCTTCTGTATCAGACCTTATTTCGGAAGTACATTTCCGAATTCTTCCAAGGGGGTAAATTCGGATATGCACTTCCGAATTCACCTATTTTCTGGAAAAAAACATTATTTCGGATGTACATTTCCGAAATCAGTTTTTTTCATAAAAAAACATATTTTCGGAAGTACATTTCCGAAACCACCTTTTTTCTCATAAAATAAGTGACTTCGGAAATGCATTTCCGAAGTTAGGGGTATTTTGGGTTTTTCGCCAGAGGTGACCAAAAAGATAGGGAAATGTATAAAGAAATTTTCACTTAGAATACCCTCTTTCATAACTTGGATAACTTTCATATTTTAAAAACGTTAATTTTTTACATAAATACTCTCTTTTCACAAATTAGATAAGAGAATGCAAATTCTCATTTCAATAGAGAGGTAAAGTCATCCTTTAAAAAAATATAATTTTAATTAATATTTGATTACGGATCATTTAGAAATAATAGAGAGGTAAAGTCATCCTTTTAAAAAGATATAATTTTTGTGACAATAAACATTTCTTAAATTTTAATTAAATTTTTTATATATATAATCAATTAAATTTATAATCAAATTTTATTTTTCATAGTTATTTATTGTAACTCTTATAATTTTATTTTAATTTACTATAGTGTAAAATTCAGAAACTATTTATATTTATAATTAAATATATAAAATTTATCAACAATTAACTCATTTGTTATCAAATTTTTATGATGAAATCAAATTTATTATCACTTATGCTTTGATTTATTATTTTTTTATCATAGAAATAATCTTTTTATCAATTAGGTAAACTTGCATATTAGGACCACAATATGATTTAAGTTTATTCCTATATTTTCTAGCATTTGATTTTCTACAATTAAAGCAAGAAAAAACGCCACTTTTATTTCTTTGAGAGGTGGATGTTGCTTAGAAATTAGAGCAATTAAGACACTTAAAAAATTCTCATTCTTAATTCAGTTAATCATATTTCGATTTTAAATTCTTTAATGATTTGCATATGACTACTTATTTGCATTGAAATTCCTTTTATGGTTAGAAACAACCAAGACTTCGTATTTTTGATCTTGTCTCCGAGATTCTTCTTTATTTTAGAGGAGAGTAAAACATTAATTTTTTTTGGTTAGGGGTCCATCTATTTATTTGTCCTGGACCTCTAAAAAGTCGGGACCGGTCCTGAAAATATTTGAATTGTTGTATTTTTAAAATAATGATATACGATTGAAAATATTTAGTATTTCTATAAAGCGTAAAGTCCCCTTTTAGTCCCTCACAAAAACTTTAGACGTCAGATTAGTCCCTGAGAAAAAAAAAGTCCATATTAAATCCCTTACAAAATTTAACCGAGCCATGTTAGTCTCTCTACTAATATTTTTTTCAAATCGATTTTTTTTTTACTTTTGAACCGTGACTGTACCACCAGTGAAGACCCATTTTATCCCTCACAAAAAAGGGAGAGTCCAAATTAGTCCCTGAGAAAAAAATCTCTATTTAATCCCTTACAAAATTTAACTGAGCCATGTAAGTCCCTCTTTTAATATTTTTTTCAAACGATTTTTTTCGTATTTTTAAACTATGATTGGACTTGACAAAATAGACTTGCTTTCAATTGAGTACAGGTCAGAGGTTGAGTTCCTTTGCACATGGTCTTCAGAGTCTAAGTTTCCACCAGAAGCTGGGTTCCCTAGATGTGAGACATTAAAATCTTATCATTCAAAATTTGAGTCATCATATTCTGATATTTCATAATCTGAGTCTCAAGCTTCTCTTCATATGTTCCTATCAGAGTTAGAGTCCCATAAATTCTTTGACTTAATGATCTTGCACACTTAAACATATGTTAGTACCTTCATTAAATATTTTGTTATCATCAAAACCTAAGTGATATGGTATAAACCAATTTTCTTCCAACATACCATGTGTATTATTTTCGCCACAAGTATTATTTAGAAAAGCAAGGAATTATCCTAAATCACCTTAGTAACAAAACTAAACCTTCCTAAAAGATCATTAACAACTAAAACATTAACGACACCTAATACACAAGAATACATAACATCAAAAACCATAGTCACCCACCCATAAGACTGATAATAAACCAAACAAAGAAAAGAACGTAGTGGTATTGCGATGATTTATCCACAATCCCTTCATAAATAATTTCAATTCAACAGTTGTAAAATAGGAGTCCAGTCACAATTTAAAAAAAATGATTTGAAAAAAATACTAAAAGAGGGACTAACATGGCTTGATTAAGTTTTGTAAGGGATTAAATATAGACATTTTTTTCTTAGGCACTAATTTGGACTCTTCCTTTTTTTGTGAAGGACTAAAATGAGTCTTTATTAGCAGTCCAGTAACGGTTCAAAGGTAACAAAAAAACCAATTTTAAAAAAATGTTAGTTGAGAGACTAATATGGCTTGGTTAAATTTTGTAAAGGATTTAACAGAAACTTTTTTTTTTCTCAGGGACTAATCTGACCTCTACAATTTTTGTAAGGGACTAAAATAGGACTTCACTCTTCTATAAAGAAACAATTCATATAAATATACTAAGGATTATAATATATATAACAATATTATTAATATACAAATTAATATATGATAATATTTTTATTTTTATTGATTCATAATTATATTAATTTTTATTTTTAAAATATAAATAAATTATATATTTATAACTATATTAGCCGTAAATAATTTGTTGGATGAATATATTATTAAATTTGTGATAGTATGATAATATTTATTCAAAGATTAATTATCAAATAAAATATATCATCTTTAGAATTATTTTCTATCAATTTTCATTATTTCCAAAAAACAATAAATTAAATATTTTGTTTCTTAAAATATAAATGTGAATTAATTTCTTTGAAGATTATATATATTACTAGTAAAGAGGACTATGGAAAGAAAAATCAATCTTATCCATCAATTTCAATGAATCGAAATTGATTGGTTAAGATTAATTGTTCTCATTTCTTAACCAAGTTTTCACTTGAGTCGTCTCATATATATATATTTATAAAGTTGCACAACGTTACAAATATGTCATTAAATAAAATATACACCATTAATCAAACAAATTTTGTAAATGAAATAATTTTGTAAAATTAAATGAGCAAACAAATTTTGTTAATTTCAAAATTTCAAAACTACAAAAAAATATCTATAAAAATATATTATAAGTAAACAATATATATTAAAATCTTATAATAATTAATATATCTAATTTGTATATAGATTTTTTATTCAATAAATAAAAATATTAAGTTTTTATTATAATAATATTTGGAAAGAGTAACGATTAAGAATTTATAAAAAAATAACGTGGACCCCACATGTCCACATGTTTGAAATCCGTTATTTTTAAAATGTAAAATCCCTAATAGGTAACTACTTATTTAAAGCTCTAAATCCCTTAACATTTACACTAATTTATTGTTAAAATATACGTCAGTTTGTTCCACATTTGTTTTTTAAAACTAATTTTTATAGTATTTTATATTTTTAGTAAAAAAACTAAAAATTAATAAAATAATAAATACAAATTTAGTTTAAATAATACTATATAAAATATTATTTTGGATATTATATTTATATCCTTTTGTTATAGTTTTTTATATTATTTAAAAAAAAATCACTGAAATTTATATCTATTTTAAATAACTTTCTATAAAAACTATTTTTGAAAAATATCTTTTAAAAAAATACGTTATTTTATGTTATCTGAAATCAATGCCCTTGATTATGTTTAAAAAAATTGTATAAATTGATTCATAATTACTCCATAAAAACAAAAAACAACAAGCCTATAATGATATGAAATAAAAGTACATTATGATAGCATAAAATAAAAGAGTAAATATAGATTAGGTTTCTCACAAATCAAGGAAAAAAGAAATTTTCACAAGTTTTGACCTTTTCTGTCCATCTCTAACAAGAGCCAAAGCCTTAAATAAACTAGACTCATTCATTCCGTGGTTCACGAGTATACTCACCCTTTCATATTCTAATTCTCTTCTTTTCCTGCAAAATTGTCTCTATAGTCACCGAAAATATCACACCAAAAACTCCTCCAACAAACTCTTAAATACAACGCAACAAACCCCTTTCATTCAGAATCTCTTCCTCCACAGTTACCAGCCAACGGTTAGTTATCATTCTACAACGCATTCTTTACCTTCTTCTTCTTCTTCTTCTTCTTCTTCTTCTTCAAGTTTCTGTTACATGGTTTAAACTTTTCATCTTTTTTTCTTCAGAGAGATAACAAGTTACCTACCATGAGATCCAATCAACCGTTCTACGATATGGCCATGCCTATGCAGCCTTCAACAATGTATGAATCTTTCTCACCTTTTCATCAATTTCCTTTCTATCAACAAATCTCAACCTATAAACCTGATTCTACTCTTACCTTCCATATTCATGATTCTAGGAAACGACTCAGAAACTCCACAACCGAATCAAACACTCTTCAACCTCAACCTCAACCTCAACCACAACAGAAATTTCAACTCCCAAATCAATCAAATTTTCTTGACCAATCCATTCTCCATCTTCGCAATTCACAGCAATCCGAAATCAACTCTTTAATCGCACAACATGTAATCCTTCTTTCTTTTTCTTTTTTTTTTTTTTTTTTTTAATTTTAATTTTTTTTTGTAGTAACTGTTCACAGGAAGTTACAACAACTGACACAAAATTTTTGAATAACAGACGGAGAATTTGCGAACGGAAATACACAAGCTAACAATGAAGCAAGCAAGAATGCTACAGTGCGTGATCCACGATTCAATGGTGAAGAAACTGAAGCAGAAAGACGAAGCGATCGAGGACCTTGCAAACGTGCAGTTAATGCTTCAAGAAAGAGTGAAAACGTTAATATCGGAGAATCAGATTTGGAGGGAGATGGCGATGACGAACGAAACTACTGTAAATTCGTTACGTATCGAATTGGAAAAAGTGATGCAAGATAGCGAGAGCCACCAGCAGCGTAACGGTTGCGATGATGCGGAAGAAGCGGAATCTAGTTGCAGGAGTAACTGCCACGTGGAGGTTGAGAAAAAAGTGGCGGGAAAATGGATGTGCAAGCAATGTGGGGTAAATAGGTCAGAATTGCTTTTACTTCCTTGTAGGCATTTGTGTCTGTGTACAGTTTGTGGGTCCGGGATTCTCAATTGCCCTCTTTGTGCTTCTGCTGTTAATGCTAGTGTTCAGGTTAATTTCTGTTAATGACTTTATTCAATATACTTTAGTATCAATTTTTTTTGTTAGGGAAACTTTGAATTTTGAATTCATGATTTTGATTTTGTAGTCTTTTATTTTGATTCATTGATGCAATTTAATTACTTAATAACCGATGGAACGACCGACTTGAAAAGTGCCAGCAAATATTAGCATAAATAATGGTTAAAAATGGATTAGCATAAAATTGTTGAAATTGGATTTGGTAAAAACGGTTGTGGTGAGTTGTTTTTAAAAAAAACGGTTATTGTTATTTATTGATGATTTATTTATAACTCCACCGAAATATTTGATACGGTATTTGTTATTATTTGTTGTTGATTTACTTAGATTTTGTCCTATTCAAAATTGATAGGCTTACATTGAAGCATAATGCTCGGAAAAAGTTGAATTTGGAATTTTATTTTATTACCATTCAAAAATGGATACGGAAAATTTGAACTTATATTTACCGTTTAATATTTCTATATAATTATCAATTAAGTGGTACTAGTATGACGTCTATGTACAATCATCTATTAAACAGTTTGATGTCTCTGCATAACTATCTATTGTCTCATCATATTATTGGTGTGTTAGCTCATTTAGAATAAAAATTTAAGCATTATAGTAAAGGAGAAGAGTGATATTTTTATAGAAAAAATGTAGGAGAATAATAGTGATGCAGTAAAAAAGTTAGATAGAATGGGAAACAAAAACAAAGCAGGAAGCAAGAGAGACGTGTCTCCCACTTTAGGAAGAGAAAGAAGAGAGAATCCTTATTGTCCAATGGAATAAAGGGTGGAGGATATGAATGAAAAGGGAACAACAGAGCAGAAGAGGTGATAGGAAAAGAAATGGCTATGAAGAGGCATCCATTGAGGAAACGGGTGTGATAGTGATGAGTGGTTTTCCTTTTGTTTGTTTTCATAATGAAAAGTGTTTAAAGTTGAGTTGGGACAGACCTAAAATCCTCGTAAAGTGAAAGCAAACATAGGAAAAAGAAAACTCAACATAAGTCTGTGTTGATTGTTGCAGATTGGTGAGATGTGTAAACATCATAACACGGGCTTCGATGGATAAAAAGTTTTTAATGCCCATACTAGTAAGCTATCGCACCGTTTTGTTTCTTGTGCCGCTGCGCCCATTAAAGGGATGCTTTCTCCCCTTGCGTCTTTCTTTTTGCTAGTACTAGTCTCTGTCGTTTTTGGATTTTTTTTATATTCCACACGGTTTGATAATTTTTCATATTCCACACGGTTTTATTATCAGTGCGCAATACTTTTGAAAAAATAGTACTGTAACAGTTTATTGATTTTAATCCTAAAGTTAATTAATTGAAAATTTAAATAGGTTAACACTTACCATATACTCTGTTCTTAAATATAACACTTTGAATATTTCTCTGTCGCTTTTAATAAGATTCTTTTTAAATTTCTTTATTTTTTTGGTTACAAGAGATTCTTTTTAAATTTCAAATTATATTAATAATTTTTGTAGCCATATATCTTTGTAAATTTGTATATTTTTTACAATTTGTATTAAATATTTGTATACAATTAATAAATAGGAAATAATAAATGATTCTCTTCCCTTCGATCACAATTATAAACTAACATAATTATTTTTGATGAATCACTAACAATTTTAAATACTTTTGAATTAAATTAAGAATAGAATAGTAATACAAGAATTAATTAGTCTAAGAATTTACCCTGTCATTAATTATAAGATCATCTAAAAAAAATTCGTGTGCCCTTTTTTTATGATACAATCTTCAACTTTTAAAGTGAATTAATTAATTTTTTTTAAACATATCTTTAATTATATTAATATATAATAAATATATTTACATACACATTAACTATTTCTTTCTCCTAAAGATAAATTTATAAAATTATATTGAATAATCAATAAATTTATTACTCTTACAATTGTTTTTTAATTCTCGCAATTTATTCTATAGAATCTTATATTTATGGACAAATGTAATAATAATTTTTACTTATATAATGATCAAGACTTAAGATTTTTTTTTATATTAATGCCGAGAGTTCTATTATTATTTATCTGTTATGCAAGTAATTTAAAAAATATCTTCCTAATTTTGTATGATACACATAATGCATTCTCTGTTTTCATGAATATTAATAACAATTATTATTTTAAGATAATACCTTCTTTGATTCTATTTATAAACAAGAATTTATTTTATAATTTTTCTGAATAATTAATATATCTAAAGACTTAAAATATATATACTATATTATTCAAAAAAAAATTATAAATAGGATGGGAGTAATGGAAAATACTTAGATGGACACAGCTATAACACCTGCATTTACACACAATCAATCACATTTTTTTATTAATTAAATAATAAAACCAAAATTATCTCTTTCCTCCATTATCAAAACCACCCTCCATATTGGTAATTAAAAACGAAATTAAATTTTAAATAAATTTAAATTCTCTCTTCTTATTGGTTGTTCCTAAATATATGAATTTAGGTTCGTGTCCATGCAAGAATTGCTCGGGAGTAATATTATAGACGGCGTAGGGATAATACAACCAGTCGAATTTAGTTTGAAACATAGTGCCGGGATAATACAACCAGTCGAATTTAGTTTGAAACATAGTGCCGGGATAATACAACCAGTCGAATTTAGTTTGAAACATAGTGAGGCACGTGTCCCCATACATCTAGACGTGTGTTTGTCCTTGCCTACACCATGGCCTTATCCTAGGCTGCCACACAGTCCATCACTCTACGATTAAGAAGACTCAAGGTGATCCAACATGCACGATTCTGCCACAATAAAGAAATCAATTGTTCTATGTTTCATCACACATCCCACATCTTTTCAAGTGCTTTTCAATCCTCTATGAACATTATCTCAACACTCAATTACATTTACTTACTTCATCCCAATTCAAAATACTTGAAACATTAAAATATAAACATTTCTTAAAGAACAACCAATATAAAAGATGAGGACATATTCAACAATTTGTAAGGGGACCCCATGATGATACCTTTCCTCCATAATGGAGGTAGAATTTAATTTATTGCTAGGATGCTTCCAATTAAGTCTATGGAAAGTGGCAGCACTAGAAATAGGAAAAAGTGTCCAAAGCAATATAAGGTTACCAATGGTACATACTACATGTGTTGTTGGGCATTAACGGGAGATTGTGCCTGACATATCACAATCACACAGCTCTTTAAAATACATATACTGACACTTTTTCAGGACTCCCACTATGGTAGCATTTATACAAAAATGATGCCCTACTACTATTGTTTATTGTAGATTTGTATCAGAACCACGTCCATTAAATGGAAAATGCCAAGCCAAGTTAGGGACAGACATAGAGACAGATACATAACAAGTTAAGAATAATGATCATGCCCAAGAAACCAATATATGGTACACCGAAAACATTACAATTGATTTTGACAACTTGGATGGTTATGGATTAAAATTTCATTTTGAAATAAAGAAAATTTTGTAGTTTGTTTGTAACAATTATTTTTAGACTCAAATTTATTTTTTAACTGGTTTTAACGCGTGTTCAATTTTGCAATGAAAAAAAAAAATGAATTTGAGTTAATTCACTATTTAAAATTGATTCTAACTAAAATTGAGTTGAAGACAAATTAATTTATGTTTTGATAAATTATTTCAATGTAAAAATCATGTTTAGATTCAAAAGTTATAAATATTAACTAGTAAGATACCCGTGCGGGAGCACGGGTGAATTTATTTAAATGTTGACTAAATAATTTTATATATATATATATATATATATATATATATATATATATATATATATATATATATATATGAAAAATTTATTTTTATTGAAAAAGTATTATAAAAAATTATAAAAATAAAATATTACAACAAATAATATAATTATACAAAATATAATGATAAACTTGACAAATGATGTATTTAAATACATATGTGAATTTAAATTAAATTATATAAATGTAAGATAAAAAATTAATATATAAACTCAATTGTATTAAATAATTAAAAAAAATTGTCACTTGGAAAAGAATAAAAAAACTAATATTTGGAAATAAGAATTTTGTCTTCAAATAAAAGGTAATAATTTGATAGTGACCCGTAAGATAAAAAGTTAGTTGTGTTAGTGATAACTTTTAATATTTTTAATGCACATCTTTTTAAATTAAACTACTTGTCAATTATTATATTTTTAATATATTTGACAAACTAAAATAAATTTTATATTATTTTGTGTTATACACTATAATTTCAAATTTGAATTTTTTTCATGCACCATTATTTTTGCCTAATTAAAGATGACATTTATTTTTGTATAGTAAAATTTAATAGGTTATTTGTATTAATTTAATATTGAAAAATATTGAAGATGAAAAACATATTATAGTTTTTAATAGTGTATTTTGGATTTAAGAAAACTGATAGCTGATCTAGTAACTACAACCATTAAATCTTTTAAGGTTGTTTTCTTGAATTTCTTAAATTAAAATTCAAACAAATTTTCTCATTCCAACAAAAGCGTTTCCATCTAATGTTGTTCTCATAGTGATTGTTCATGGATTAATTGCCATCTAACTAAAACCAGTTTCTTTAATGCTAAATTCATATATGCATATGAAAACATATCGACAAAAAATAGAACTAAAAGAATTGAAATAACGGAATTGCATAAGCAATATAGCAGTGGATGATAAATTGATCCTACATCATTTTCTCTATTTAAAATTGCAGACCATCAAAATTGGAGCTCAATATCTTATCCATCATGCGTTGCAACACAAGATGAGGGCCTAAAAGACTTGTAGCAAGGAAATGTCAGAGATCTTCCTGACCCGTTTCTCTGCGAAAGATTGAGTGATTCACACATCTTATTTGTAGTTTTTGTTGTTGACAAATAAAGAAATTAAGTTAATATCCAAAGAATTTGTTCTTTTAATAAGAAATAATGTAAGCAGCATGGGTATGAATCAATGTCAACATCAGGGATAAGAATTACTTTTCACAGCAGGGAACAAAAGCATGATGATTTTTTTCTTAGCAAGAAACAACTACACCAGCTAGGCATTATAATATTAAAAAATTACAACAAAAGTTTGGTTTTCTTGTACAACAACAGCTAGACTGAACTACAAAAAAAGTTAGGCTACACTTTACCGGCTAGTAATTGAGACAATTAGGCTCTATGTTCAATATGACGCAGTTCACGAAATTTTCATATATATATATATATATATATATATATATATATATATATATACACTACAAGAAAATTGCTGATTAGCTGGGTGAATTTGCCAGGTGAAAAACACCTTGCAAATTATTGCACTTGCGGGATGCATAACACCTCGCAACTCAGTTTTTTTGGAAAATTAAATATTAATGTTTTTCCACCTCGCAAAGGAGGGAAGAAAGTTTGAAAATTTGGAAAAAAAGTTGCAGGGTGTTAAACACCCCGCAACATTGTTTTAAAAAAGTTGTTGGAAAATAAAAAATTGCTTTTACTGAAACGTCAGGGTGGTAGGTGACCATATGATGCTTTTACTGACACAAATGTTGCGGAGTAAAAAACACCCCGCAAGTTGCAACGTCTTTGTACGTTGCCAGGTGAAAGCCACTCCGCAAAGTTTTTTTGAAAATTTTGAAAAAAAGTAAATCTGGCAATTAATGATAGCACAGAGTACCAGGTAAGTTTGTCAGACAAATTAATTGCGGGGTGGAATGCACGTCGCAAGGTGCAATGTCTCTTTTTATTGCGAGGTGATTTGCACCTCGCAAGTTTTCTAATAGAATTGGGGAAATATAGATCTGGAACGTAAAATTTCAGAAACATATTTACCTTCTCTCTTTCTTTTCTTTTGTACCAACACACCAACATATTCCACACACATAAACCCTAAAACCCTCTTTTTTTTTTCTACAAATCAACACACTTTCAGTTGCTACATTCAAATTTCTTTGCATTTTCTACCTTCAATCCATTATTAAGGTACACATATGAGTTAATTTCTTTGTAATTGATTATATGAATGAAATGATTTGAGTATGATATTTTAGAAATTTGTTGGTGAAATTTATATGATTCTGTTTATAAATATGTTAAAGTGTTAGAATATTAATTGATTTTGGTTAGAACTAGTTCGTTTAGCTATTATATGTTAAATTTTGTATGATATTTTGTTTGTTCAACACTTTGGTTGTTGTTGTTGACGACTTGGTTTATAGGTAAACACTACTAGTCTGCTATTATAATTTGCAATGGCATTTATTCATAGTCTTCATTTCAAACATTCATTTATAATCCTAATTTCATTGTATGTATATAAATGTGAATCTACCTCTATTTAGCAGTTTCATTTAGTTAAATGAATTTCTCAATTTTGGTTAGAATATGAAATTTATATGATTCTGATTTGTGAATGGCCTTCATTCCATTCAAGCATTGGCCATTACCACAAATGAAATAATATCTGATAGTTTTATTCAGTAAAATGAAATCTTTTCCACTAGATCAATTTCCAACGGCACTGTCTATCGTGCAATTGTTGTAACCAGTTTGATTCACTTCAAACACATTGATTCAGTATAAACAAATCTATAAAAAAAAAAGAAAAAAAATTGTGAGTATAGAAAGTGTGTTGATACTGTAATGGGTACTTACAATTTTAATTATTATATTTTAAATTATTTATTATATTTATATTATTCTAAATATTAATTTTAATATTTAAAATAATATAGATTTTTTTTATTATCTACGTTATAATTTGCCAGGTGAAATGCATCCTACAAGTTTCTGAATATTCAAATATTGTTAGGTGAATTTCACCCCGCAAGTCACTGTTACCCCTGCTCTGGCTCAACTGTGCACCTACTCTGAACAAAGCTGTCACAAGAAACGAAGTTGTTTGCAACTCTTGGAAAGCGTGTTTGCGGGGTGCTTTACACTTGGCAACGTTGCCGGGTGAAAAGCACCTGGCAAAGTTGTGGGGTGCAAATCACCTGGCAAAAAGTTGCGACTATCGTTTTTGCAGGGTGGGTAGGTCACCTTGCAACTATTGTGTTGCGGGGTGATATTTACATTTGCGGGGTGCTTTCCACCTGGCAAATTTGAGTTTTTTTTGTAGTGATATATATATATATATATATATATATATATATATATATATATATATATATATATTGTACAGTGCAGCCAAACATATAGTAGAATTAAGCTATGCTTTTGCTTGACAAACATATAACAGAGTTAAACTATTCTAGTTAGAGTTTAGAGTGTTAGTTACAAACACTGTTGGCAGCAAATTGTTACAATATGATGCGTTTAAGCCAAACAATATCAGCTTTATAGTAGATGTGAAGAAGATAAAAAGAATATATATATACACACACACACAAAAAGCTAGCAACCTTAGAACAAATGTGCCTCCTAGGACTATAACTCCTTGCCATATCTTCCATGCTACTTTTATATATGCATATTTTCTATCATGTTTTCATTATGGTGTTATAAAAACTACTTAGGACTAAAACTCCTTTGCCAAATATTTTCCATGTTTTGGAGTTTATGGAGTTTTGTAGGACAAGATTTCCAATTTATGCATGTAACTTAAAAACAAATGCAAAGAGCAGAACATAGAAACCAATGCTAAGTAGTATTTAAAAAATATTTCATCAATGAAAAAAAATTAGTACCCACTCTTTAGAAACACGGATATGATATGCTCTTTAGTTCATCCTTGCTTTTTTGGTTTAATAGAAACAAATTAGTACCTACAATTTAAACATGGATTATGAGTTCTCCCCCATGCTTTTTCAGTTTTCTTTCAAATACCCGGTCTGAAAAATATGAAACAATGAACATAAAATGGAGGTCACTGAAAATATCAAATCAACATAGACATAAAGGAGCAACGAAGTGTCATAAAAAATATTGCTCCTATGAAAATAAAAACCTATTTTTTATACTCTTTGTTTATCCTAAACTAACACATAGGACTGGCAATGAACCAAACTAACTCGAAAATAGTTTGAAACTCGATTCGAAAATTAAATCGTTGAACTAGGTTCATGAACCAAATGAGCTGAGTATGAGCTAAAAACTAAGTTCGTTAACTAAATGAGCTGAACTTGAACTATACATGGTTCGACTCGTTAGGTTCATGAGTCAACTCGATTGTATATTTTCTTTAAATCTTAGTCTCATATTTTATCTTAATCTAACAGTTTTAATTGATAATTTATATTCTCTAGTGAGCAAAATATTTCTACAAATAAAATTAACATCGTATAAATTCTAATCTTATAACTTTTATTTTATTTCTATATTTTTTAATTAAAAAAATATTAATTTAAAATGTCATATATATATATATATATATATATATACTTTAAAAAATTACTTTTAAGTTCGTGAAATAAGCGAGTTGAACCTAACAAGTTGAATCGAGATTTTCGTGAACTTCTAACAAGTCGAGTTTGACCTAAAAAAAAAGTTCGAGATAAACTCGAACTCGAACTCAAACTCGGCCAATTCTTAGCGAGTCGAGTTTGAGCTGAAAAAAAAGTTCGTCATGAACTCGAGCTCGAACTCGAACTCGGCCAATTCTTAACGAGTTGAACTGAGCTGAGGCGAGTTCGACTCAACTCGACTCTTTTCCAGCCCTACTAACACATATGGATGATAAGATAACCAATGAAACACAATAAATAAAGATAAATTTAGATGATGAAAATGAATGCAGAAGTAAGAATGGTGATAAGAAGAAAGAATGTTAGAAGAAGAGAAGAATGAAAGAACAATGAATAGGCAAATACACATATAGATGTTCTTGAGTTGCAGAGGAAATGAATGGAGAAAAGAAAGAACCTTGGCAAAAAATGAGGTTTGATGAGATAAGATTTGAAGTTTTCTAGAGTGAAGTAGCAGAGAAACAAAGAGAGAGTGTGAAGGTTCCAATGGTTTTAATTCTTTAAATGGTGATTTGGGTGAAGGATAAGAGAGAGGAGTAGCTTACGGAAGATGGGAATGAAAAAGAAGAGCTTATGGAAGATGGAGAGAGAAAATGATTGAAGAGTGAGAGAGGAGGGAAACTATTTGAATTTTGAATTTTGAATGGTGAAGCTCTGTTTTGCAGAGGAGTGGGTATATATCAATTGGAGGGAAACGAAATTTGCTCAAAAGTGAAATGGAAGTACAAAACTTTTTAGAAGTGACCAATGAGAAGCACACAAATGGCATTGAGCAATATTTATTTTGTTAATTACTTAGATAGCCTTTTGTTAGTGTAAAAAATATTTGAAGAAAGGGTATATTAGTAAGATTGGGCAACATAATAGTATTGGGTAGATAGTTGATTTTAAATAGAATCAATTCTGAAAAACATAATCAATTTTACACGAGAGCAACCAAATATACACTTAGAATGACAACTATAGATTTTACTTTAACATTCTCTTTAATATTAGGAGTTTAATGAACATAGAAAGTGTAAAAATAGTTTTACGATATTGTCCACTAAAAAATCATCAATAATAAATAGGATGGTAAAAAATAGATTTAGCAATTTGAGATAAACATCAAGATCTCGCTAAAGTCACAAATTTTGATCCAATAAAAAGATATCTTAAATTGATAGATTAAGAACTTAGGATAATAGTGGATGAGATATTATATTAGGAGTTTTCAACGGTTAGATTGTTTTTGTAACACTCCAATTTTAATATTTTATTTTTAATGGAGTTTTGAGTATTTTAGTTTAATTAATTAATTTAAAATTTTTTTACTAGAGTTTTATGATATTAAAATTAATGTACAAGTGAAAAATTATGGGTTATTAGTAAAGTATAATTTAGATGGATTGATTTAATTATTTGAGGAGGGGGTAAAGATATAATTAGAATTATTATTAATTTTAATTGAATTATTTAAATAATAAAATAATAGAAAATTAGAGATATTTTATAGTTGGGAGAAAAATAAAATTTTTATTAAAATTGGGAAGTAAGGGGTGTAAGAGAATTGAGGGGTGGAAAGAAATTAGGATATGTTAGGGTAAATAAATATAGAGAGTGAGGTATAGTTTTGTACCATACGTGTAAAACTTGGAAAAAGAGGCAGACATACGAGAAACCTTAGAGAGTGAGGAAAAATCTAAAACTTTTGTTGATCTACAAATTCGAGGTAAGGGGGAATGATTTATGTATCAGTGACTAAATAGAGGGATAATGAGGGGTTCTTACCCTCCTGCCTTCTTCCTTCCTTTACTTGTGTTTGATGTTTGTGACCAAAAAGGTTTAGGCAAAACCTTTGAGGCGATCAATGATAATATTTTTCTTTTTTAGTATGATGTGATATGTTATTGTTATTGTTGAGTTTTGGTTTATCATTGACCAAGTATATTGGTGTGTTTATGAATTGATGTCTTTGATAAGACAAAGTTGTTTGAGTATCGATAGTTGCGCGCACCATAAGGCGAGACCATATAAAATTGTATAATTCCTAAACAGGTTTGCCTTGTTGATGCCTTGGTGTTGATTGATGAACAGTGGTGGTGCCATAAGACAAAAGTATAAAATTAAAATAATTGTACCATGTTTGTTATGGCTGTTTGTCACTGAGTTATAGATCTGTTCAATAGCGCAAAAATAATGAAAAGGTCAAAAAGTCAAAAATAAGATAAATAGAAAAACCAGAAAAATCAAGTAAGGGGGCTGCATCGGCTAGGGGTGGCAAAATGGGTCGTGGCCCGGAGGGCCGGCGCGCACCCGCCAAAAAATGAAGTATTGGGTTGGAATTTTAGCCTTGCCGCCTACCGAAGCTTGTCCCATAAAAACCCGCCACCTACCGAAGCTTGCCCCGCAAAAACCCGCCACCCGCCAAAGTCCGCTCCGCCTATTCGTTCAAACTGTCCTGCCTTAAACCCGCCATTTTTTAGTTAATTCTAGTCATTCCAATTTTTTATGGTTTTATTATATACATTTATTTGTGAATATATGCAATAGTTTTTAAAGTAAAATTTGGTTAAAAAATCCTTTATAAAAAATTATTCTAAAAAATAAGTGAAAAATCTAATTGAAAGGTAAAAAGTTGTCCGCTAATCTGCCACCTTGTCGGGGTGGGATAGATTTTTATTCTCATTTCCACTTGGCGGACCTGTCCTCCCCGCTCTCTTTTTGACGGGCTTAAGGCGGGGTGGTCGGTCCGTTTTTCCACCCACAGCGTCGATGGTGGTTCACAACTGCGGCTCCAGGAGCGGGGTGTAACTCCCTAAAACCCCGACTCTTAATTTAAAAGAATAAAATCATTATTTTAGGATGCTAGTCAAACACACATGCACACTTTCTGAATAATTTCAAAACTTGTATCGGAACTCAAATAAATAACATACATTTTCAATATCTCTTTAATTAAAATTCTTAAATTAACAAAATTCAACATCAACTCAAAATAGTTAAATGTCTCGTTCCTCGATGTTACAAATAACAGAAAAATTCATCTAATAGAGAAAACCTATAAATAAATAAATAAATAAATAAAAAGAACTTCAAAGTCATCTTCCAACTCACTTCAGTACTTACTTCTCCTGAGTAATTGTTCAACATTGCATAAGGCCACAAAAAACAAACAAGAAAGGAGTGAGAATACGCTTAAATATATTAATAGTGTAAAGAATGCAAGGATATAATTTATACACAAATCAACAACACACATTCAGTTACATGTATGGGCGGGAATAGGCCAGACTGACCAACAGAGGCATACGATCTAGCCTACACAGGCCATAATTTTTTTAAATAGAAAAGGCCTGAGCTTTTTATAGGTTTGTTTAGTTAAAAAGGCTCGGCCTCAGGCAATAAAAAAGTCTCTTAAGCCTATCAGGTAATGTTCTATGTAAATTAAAAAGGAGTTAGATAGATAGATAGATAGATAGATAGATAGATAGATAGATAGATAGATAGATAGATAGATAGATAGATAGAGAGAGAGAGAGAGAGAGAGAGAGAGAGAGAGAGAGAGAGAGAGAGAGAGAGAGAGAGAAGAGAGTACACCATGATTTATAATGGTTTATCACGTTCGTTCTTGCTTTGTTCCTAATCCATTCTCCAATGGCTGCCCATTGAAAATTGTTAGTCATCCAATTATATTTGTGAGAAAATTACAAGAGTTTGTACAATCACAATATTCAAACTAAACGATAAAAAATAAATTTTTTATTTCTGGATCTTTGACTTGTATGGAGTTCACGAACTGAACTCTATGCGAAATATTTACTCGAATTTACTTCTAGAATCTTCAAACCCTAAAAATATACTCCTAAGAGTCTGTTTGGTACAAATGAGGGGGGAGTTTTAAATAAAGGAAAGGAGAAAGGAGGGGTGGGGAGGTGAGAGATTTTTTAAAATTATATATATGTTTGGTTCAAAAGAAGGGAGGGGAAGAGAGAGATTTTAATTCAAAATATGTTTGATTCATAAGGGAAAGGGAGTGATTTTATTAGTAATTTACATTTTTGTCCTTATGATCTTATATAAGTCAAATGATATTCAAAAAGTGAAAATTCCATAAATATTTTTTTGGTAATAACATATGCATAAATAACTAAATAGAAAATATATATTGTTGAGTGATTAAAAAATTTACTTACTACATAATGTTAAAAAAAAATTAGTACATTTGATTGGTAATATAATTCTTCAACACAAGTTATATTATATGTTGATAAAAAAAATTAAATCATGATGAATCATCGAATTCAAAAAATACATAAAATAACTTATTACTAAATATTGTATATATTACAATATAATTGACAAAAATATAAAATGAATGGTTTAAATTTGATGTAAAAAATATAATAGGATAACAAAATTAGCAAAAAATTGAATATTAATAAACATAAAAATAAAAAATTATAAAAAAAATGAAGTGATTATAATTTATATTAAATAATAAAAATACGAAAAAAAATTTTTGAAGGTAATTATAATAGATTGATTGAAGAAATAGAGAAAAACCACACAAAAGAGAAGTAGTAAACGGAAGAAAATGAATAAATTTAAAATACTAAAATAAAATTGAGGATGTTTTAGTAAATATAATGTGTTTTGGAGGGGACGCAAAAAATGTGTTTTGGAGGGGGTTTTGCTCCTTTTCTCTCCCCTTCCCTTCCCTCATAAAATTGGAACCAAATACATTTAATTAGAAATACTTTCTTCTCTCCCCTCTCCTCAATCTACCCTAAACGAAACACATCCTATGTCTCTGTGCTACGATAATATTTACTCTATTTTACGAGTATCTTGAGTGTTGATCGTTCTGATGATTTAGAAGAACTTCTACCCTGTTTGTAGGCTTCCACACTGCACTACCAAGGTCTACCTAGAGAGAAAAACCTCCTTTTTTCCACTGGAATTGTCAGAACCAGTCACAGGACCATACACCTTCCAAACCTCTAAAATCTTAATCAAATATTTAATAAACATTAAATTTAAAAATGAATCTCCTAAACAATCACGAACCTTTAAAGATTATATTCAAATACATGCAACAATGTAAAAAAATGAGGTAGAAGATGAAAGAAACCGTTTGTAAGTGTTCACAAAAGATCCAAATTTCTTTTGAAAAATGAAACAACAAGTGATTTGTGAGTTTACAAACCAAAAATAGAAATGTGTGTTTTTTAACATTGTGAAAGATTTTGAGAGAAAAATGATTTTATAGGTGTTAGAGATTAAGCACAAAAAAAGTGAAAAAAAATCATGCTCGATTTGAATCATAAGCAGCACATGAGTGATTTGAGTCAAGTGGCAAAGTAGTTTGGATTGAGATCTATACATATGAGAAATCCATTTCATTATTATGTGAGTCAAAGCAAAATATGTGATTTCAGTCATGCATAGCTTGATTCGAGTCAAGAACAAACTACGATTCCACTCAAGCAAGGTAATGGCAAACCAACTTTTCATGATTCGACTCATGAACAACTTGTAATTCGAGTCATAGTGTTCCATGATTGATTCATATGCAACTTGTGATTCGACTCACAGGGTGTGTGGTTCGAATCACACGCCTAAAATCTCAAAATTTTCAATTTTTAAAGTTATTTTTAGATTCCACTGATGTAATACTGGAACCGATCTCAAATATGGTTCTTGATCCAAAAAATCAACTAATTGACTTAAAGTACATTGGCCATACTCAAACTCAAACAGTTTGAATTATGCATACTAAAATATACAAATCTAAAACTCGATTCAGAAATGCGCAATTGAAGAGGATATTCAATGGTATAAATTAAAACCAAACCAAAGCTTAAAGGATATGCTACAAAACCATGTAATAGAGACGTGAATTGTCTCCCTCTTGATGTAGCAGCGAGATGTAATTTCATATATTCATCGTCAAGTACTAATAATTGGTGATAGAGAGCCTCTGGAGACTCATGTACCATCGAAGGACCGCCACTTTCAGTGTTCCTTCCATGAACTTACATTTTAGGGAGTCGTTAGCTCCAATGATGACCATTTGTTTGTTGATGGAAATAATGTATTCTTGATGATCACTCATGTCATCGAACGTATCTAGGGAGGTCGATTTTAATTTTGTCAATGACATATGTACGTCCTAAATCTCTACAGACAGGGGTTAGCAGTCTAGTAGGTCTTCTTGATCGTCTATTATAGGTTGCATTTGTTGTTGTTGTTGTTGCAGATCTCGCACGTTATCTTGCAGTGTCTCTTTTTGGTGACATAGTTCTTCCATAACAGCCAACGTTTCTTCTATGGAAGTTTGGCATTATTGTGGTTGTGGTTGGTTGTTTCTATTAGTGGCAACCATCGTTATCGTGAAATGAGGTTGGATTGTCGTTGGAATGAGAGTGTGTAGCTCAGACAAGTTTTTACCGAAGCTCATGGTGGGTGCCAAATCGACATGTAGAGTACACTATTCAATAACCCTGTCAGAGCTAGTCGGTTAGGGTTGCAAGGTTATTCTGTTGTGAGTGATGTATGTTTAGATGTCCTAATTGTTGGAATATAATTCGTTTATATACTACTTTGCACATTCAACTTTTGTAAATTTGTTTTATGAGTCATAAATGCATGTGTCACTATTTCTCCCTGAGGTCATTCAATATGGGTTAATTCCCTTCTCTTTTTGTCCGAGATAAGTCATTTATGACTATTAATAAGTCTTCAAGAGTCATATCTTTCTTGTGCTACAAAATTTCATCTTTTCTTCCATCAGTTTCTTATATATATATATATATATATATATATATATATAGAGAGAGAGAGAGAGAGAGAGAGAGTATGAGAAGGGATATATTTACTTCAAGAGTAAGTTTTTATAGTTTATTCCATATTTTGACTATTAATTCTTTTCAATCTAATAATTAAAAATAATAAGGAATAATCTTCTCTCTCATATATATTCATATATATTAAAATTTCATTTTTGTAAAAATTTTATTCTGATGCAGTTGATATTTAGTCAATTATATATATATATATATATATATATGTGTGTGTGTGTGTGTGTGTGTGTGTGTGTGTGTGTGTGTGTGTGTGTGTGTGTGTGTGTGTGTGTACTGTTAATTTATTTATTGAAACAATATGAAAAAGTAATCGTATAAACTTGTAAAAATGTATAAATAGATAGGTTGTAAAAAGTATTTGATGTAATAATATTAAAAAAAAATTAAATGTTCTTCTTGCGTCATGATAAATTTTAGTTCTCTATTCCATAAAAAATTGTACCCATTTTAAACAAGTTTATGTTGTGCAAATGTAGAGACAATTTTTTTAAATTGGTGTAGATTATAATAGATAACAAAACTTCTCTCAAATTTTTTACCTTTATATAAAATAATTTTGAAGTAATAATTTTTTTTTGAATCAATAAAATATTGGATTAATTCAAAAAACAGTTACAACCCAAGGTGATCAAAATGATCCAACCTTCACACTAGTTCTTACATCAATAGTTGAGCCACACTATCTCTATATTTCCTAATTCTCCAACCTCTATGTATGAAGGTATTATTTATATTATCTACAACTATGTTTCTATCATAAGTATCCCCAAAGCATGTGTCATTTCTATACTTCCAGCAGAAGTATATAGTTTCAGCAGTAGCCATCTTCATTAGGCCACATTTTTTACCTTTTCCACTACAGTATCTCATGATCCAATCAAGTTCTCCCTGCCAATGAATAGGCGTGTGGGTTACCCCAAGCCACAGTAAGATATCCTGCCAGATAGCTATCATAGGCTCGCAACAGAAAAAGAGATGCTCCTTAGTTTCCTCTTCCTGGCAAAAGCAACATTTAGTGTCTATAGCCATACCAAACTTCTTCAGTCTCGATTTAGTGGCAAGTTTCTGATGGCAAGTGAGCCACAGGAAGAACAGAGCTCGGGGCCTTGCTATATTGCCCACCAGAAGAGTGTGCCAAACAACATTTGGCTCTAGTTGAAATAAACCTCTATACATCTTGCTCATGTAAAATTTCTTTGCCACCAGACTATTATCCCACTGCTCACGTATATCTGTAATGTGAGGTCTAGTATTAAGTATGCTCTTGTAGACCCAGGAAGCAGAATTTGGTATGTCCATATGAAACAGATCATGTCCTTTGATGAAGTAAGAGTGTATCCATCTGACCCAGAGGCAGTCAGACTTCATTTTCAGATCCCATAGAAGTTTCATCATGGTTATTTTGTTCCACCCCTCAAGATCAATTACATTAAACCCACCTTTAGCTCGAGGTTTACATATTTTCTTCCAAGCAACAGGGCTTTTCCTACTGGGAGTAGTGCCCCCAGTCCATACAAATATTCTGCCGGCAGTTTGAATTTTTTGGATCACACATTTGGGCAAGGGCAGGCATTGGAGCCAATAGTTCGCTATAGCAAAGCTGACACTCTATACAAGTTGTATTCTACCAGCTATGCTTAAGAATCTTGTGCTCCAGTGTTGTAATCTTTTGAGTATCTTCTCAATAAGAGGCAAGTAGTGATCTGCAGACAATCTTTTGCTAGTGAGTGGAACTCCTAAGTATCTGAAAGGTAGAACTCCTTCTCTAAAACCTGTTATTTCCATGATTTACTGCCTAGCTTGCTCCTCCACAGCCCCCATATACACAAAGCATTTCATAGGGTTAACACTTAACCCAGCAGAGTCAGAGAATCTTTGCAGGGTTAGCTTCATTAGCTGGACTAAGTCAGTGTCTTCTCGAGCAAAAAGTAGGACATCATCTGCAAAGGTGAGGTGGGTCAGCCCCAGCTTTTTGCATCTAGAATGATGGTGGAAATTAGGTTCCAGTTGCATTTGATGTAGGAGTCTGCTCATATATTCCATCACAATCACAAATAGGTAGGGAGAGATTGGATCTCCCTGCCTTATTCCTCTGGCTGCTCTAAGCATTTGAGAATGTTCCCCATTTATATTGTATCTATAAGTCACTGTAGACACCCCATTCATAATCCATCTCACAAAAAGGTCAGGAATACCTACCTCATGAAGGATTGTGTCCAGAGCCTTCCACCTAAGCATATCATATGCTTTCTGCAAGTCAAGGTGTATCATGCACCTGGGAGGTCCCTGCTTCCTAGTATAGCCCTTTATCAACTCATATGCCAGGAGAATGTGTTTATGAATCTGCTGACCTGGAATGAAAGCAGCTTGGTTGAGCCCAACTATGGAACCTATCACTTTTGCTAGCCTGTTAGTCAAAACGTTGGAGTAAAGCTTGTAGACTATGGAGCAACATGCTATAGGCCTATAGTCTTTCATATTTTTAGCCTCAGATGTCTTGGGGAGGAGAGTTACAAAAGTACTATTAAATCCTTTAAACATGGTGCTGCTCCTGAATCACTATGTGATAGCATTAACCACATCAATTTTTGATTAAGTTAAAAGAGACTATTACCATCTCATTAAAATATTTTTAGATTCTAAAAAGGATCTTTGTTTTTTTGTGTAGATATCAATATAACGGATAACTAAATGTTTTTAAAATTTGATTATATTGTATTTTGTAGGATGTTGGCCGTGCTCATCGCCAAATATGCTTTTTGTATTAAGTAAACTCTTAGGACCATAACAAACAAAGTTTGCAGCCTTTCCCAATGCTGTCACTTAATTGCGAAAATTAGTGATTTGTTCAAATTTTGCTATACTAAAATGCTAATGCCGCCGCTATATGACAACACTTTGTATTATTAGATCATGTCTAGCAGAATAATAGCGGTTTGTTAAAATTCCACTATGCCATAGTGCTATAGAGCTGCCATATTCTCTATTCTCTATATGCTCTTTTGAAATTATTCTACAAGTTTTTTGAAATTCTGGTTATAAATCAGTTTTAATTTGAATGCTGTATTCTTTAAAATATAATTGAGGTTAGGAAATATAACCAGAAATTCTGCAATGCATTTTTATGTATTTTTTCATATCAAAATTTTTATAATGCGTTAGTTACGACATTAGATTAGGATTAACTATGAATTTTTATGAGTTCAAGTATGATGTTGAATTTAACCATGTAACATGATACGTCTGCATGTTGCCACGCTATCACTGCCACATGGTGTGCCACATCAATTATTAGAGAGACAAAAAAATGTTCACATAAAATATTAAAAAAATATTTTTTTTAAAAGAAAATTTTTTAAATTTAAAAATGAAGGTTGAAATATTTTAAAGAACTAAAAACTTATTTAACTCTCAATTTTCTATTTAAAATAAGTAAAGATATATTTGTGGCTATTTTGTTGGACTATGATCGCATTAACTTTTTAAAACAACAATAAATTAAATGTGAGTTATTTTAAGAATAAAACAAAATAGTTATATATATTTAAATAACGTAAAAATAAAAATAAAATTATTTTAGAAATATTCAATCAAAATTTATCCAATTATCGATTTTGTCTCCCTATTATAAATAAGACATTTTAAATAAGACGAATCTTTTGAGTAAAATTATCAAAAAATATTTAATAGAGTAATAAAGTTGGACTTTTTGTAATAGATAAATTTCCTTGCTATGATATTAAGAGGTTAAAAGTAATTTATTATCAATGTAAATTAATTTTACATCATCATTCAATAAAATTATAATATTCAATAATATCATATTAATATTTTTAAATTAATTTACAGTGTAAAAATATTTTATATTATTTTTTTTTCTCTCATACTAAACAAACAATATGTGCAACATATAAAATTAGTTATTCTCTTTAGATTTAAAAAATTTCTATGTATAGAAGTTAGAGAACGAATTCCGTACTATTTTTTTTATCAATCCTATAAAACTATATATTATCCTTATATTCATTCATGTTGTAAATTAAATATTAGTTCTTGCCGTAGTACCAATTCGTACACGACTAATTTTGTAACTATATAAATTATTTTCATGATAAAAAATTGTTGTACACTCTAGTTGGTGTTTTATGATGAAATGCAAATTATTTTATTATAAAATACTCTAGTTGGTGTTTTGTATCATCACATGGATAATTTATTTATTTATATAAGTTATGACTAATAGAATTGTAGCACCGCATGTCCATATATTATAATGAAGCTTGATTACTCAATCAAAACCATCACAAGATAGGTAAGTGAGCATGTAACGCACTAGAAAACTTTAATTAATGGCTAATCCGGTATATTAAATACAAAAGTTCAAGGCGAAGAATATATTAAATACAAAAGAATCAAACACACAAGAGGACGAAGAAGGGATATGCCAAAACCCAAACTAGAATCTAAACCTAAAATAAAGATTTATGAGTGACAAACGAATATGTCGATCTCGATTCATAAACTTCTGAAGGAAAAAAATGACGGAGTGGACATAATAGAGAGTACAAGCTCAAAATCTTGCTTTGTTCCACAAAAAATAAAGATAGGATGTGTCGGACCTGGCGGATCCTACACCCCTGAAACTTAAAAATTGCAACAAAAAAAAATTTTAAGCCCATGCTCGCAAAAGCCTGCTAAAAAATGGGCAGCCATACACAGTAAAGCGCAAGGGCCTACAACCTTGGCACTGCTTGCAAAAAATATGGGCAAACATGCATGCTCGGTAGGTCGGTCCTGTTTGGTAACCCTTACTTGCTTATCAAGAAATCTATAGTAAGAGTATCATGCAAGGTATACAACCAAGTAATTATAAGGCCTAAGCTAACTAGTTTGTCAATATAATAGTTCATTTCTCTAAATATGCGAGAGACTATGAAACTCATGGAGGTAGTGTGATGGATGTAGTTGAGCGGTCTAGATTTATGTTGCCAAGGCACCAAAGAAAGAATTAAGAAAGCTTGCACTGCCAACATATAATTAGATTCAAACCAAATATTCCTCCAATTTTATGAACGTCAAACTCCACCGCGTACATAACACTAGTAAGCTCGACTTGAAAGACATTCCCTTAGTCAATGTTAAAGGCAAAACTTCTCAAATGGTCCATATTTGTGTTCCATTAAATCCCACCACAAGCACTTAAGGTAAGGATGTCTATGGAGTCATGTTTACAGGATTTGAAACAAGAAGGTTTTGTCTTAGGATTAGAATATGATTTCTCTTTTTCTTTTCCTTTGTCTTTTGGCACCGACCCAACAGAAACAAGATAAGAATGAAGGGTATTAGGTTTGTCTTCCTTATCAGAAATAGATTCGTCATAGGAGTTATAACCAATACCATGTGTCACATTTCTGCTCACTCCATAGATCATAGAGGCCATTGTGCTTCTCCCTATGCTTCTGGCTAGAAACTTCTGAAAAGCTTTATCATTTTTTTAATGACATCATCATTACTCTTATAAGCTTCTAGAAGAGCCCTCGTGCCTTTAAGGCCAGAGTTCTCATCTTTTAAAAAGAAAATTTCTTCACTTAGAATGAAAAGATCTTCCTTGAGCTTGTTTTTTTCAGAGGATATAAATTCATAAGATTTTTTAAGTTCCTTGAATTCAATCTTGAGTAACTCATGTCTTTTCAGAATTTCAGTTAAAGAAGTATATAATTCTAAATGAGACAAGTTAGAGAATACCTCTTTGAAGATTACCTCTTCTTCACCTAATTCTAAGCCTGCTTTGCCTTTTGAATGGATCTCTGCTTCTAAAGTCCCTACACAAGCCATTGGAGCTACGTTGGCCTGCTCTTCTTGAGACTTATCTTCTAAGGAATCAAAATCTTCGCAAGTTGTCATCAACCCTTTCTTCTTGCTCTTTTGTAACTTAGGATAGTCGTACTTGAAGTGTCTTGACTCATTACATTCATAACAATTGACCTCTTTGCCACTAGACTTCCTTTGGCCAGAAGTAGACTTGAAGCGACCATAATTCCTTCTAGTACCTCTGAACTTGTTGACTTTATTTCTCTTCCATAGGCGGTTAACCCATTTGGATAGTAGAGACGCCTCATTTTTTATTCCATCAGAATCTTCTTCCGAATCCTCAATCTCTTCAGCTTGAAGAGCTTTGGACTTCTTAGAACTTTTGACACATTTGAGCGTAACAGATTTTCCTTTCTTCAGAGGTTCATTTTGCTCTAGCTCAATCTCCTGACTTCTTAGAGAACTCACTAGTTCCTCTAGAGAGGTGTTGTTCAGGTCCTTTGCAAGCTTGAGTGCAGTTACAATAAGCCTCCATTTAGATGGCAAGCTTCTGATAATCTTCTTCATGTGATATGAAGTTGATTAACCCTTGATCAGAACACTCAGTCCAGGAACTAAGGTTTAAAACCTTGAGAACATTGTCTCAACTGTTTCATCATCCTCCATCTTGAAGGCTTCATATTTTTGAATCAAGGCAAGGGCCTTGGTTTCTTTGACTTGTGCATTACCTTCATGATTCACTCTTAAGGATTCAAATATAGACTCGACATAGTCTCTATTTGTTATCTCTTCATACTCTTTATAGGATACTGCATTCAACATAATAGTTCTAGCTTTGTGATGATTCTTATACTCCTTCTTTTGTCGGTCATTCATTCTTCATCTTTCGACTTTGTTTCCTCTGGCATCGATAGGATGTACGTAGTCATCAACTGCCATATCTCATAAATCAACATCATAGCTCAAAAAGAAATTTCTATTCTGTATTTCCAATAATCAAATTTTTCTCCATCAAAGATTGGAGGTTTAGCATTGTAGTGATTTCTTTCATTGATAACTGGTGGTGGTAGTGGCGTATGATCAACCATAATGTTTTTGAAACTTGTCTGAATCTTTATCTGACACGGTTAAGTGTATACAACCAGAACCGGAGCTCTAATTCCAATTAAAGGTGCGAGAAACACAAGAAAGGGGGGTTTGAATTCATATGCACCAAATTTAATCTTTTTGCAACTCAAAACACAAGGTTAACAAGTGAATAAAGATAGATGAACACAATTATTTTTATCTTGGTTCACTGTTAATAAAGTTACTTCAGTCCACCCACCAATGTGATTTTGCATTCTCAATAAGGACTCAATCTACTATAACTAAAATGATTACATACAACCACATTGACCGCAACCAATGCCTTCTTGAGACTCCTGAATAGCACCTAGTCTCTCTATGAAACAACCACAATAAGTTTCTGATCAACCTTGTTGACAACCCCAACAAGTTCAGTCGATCCTTATCATGAAACCACTATAATCGCAAGCACAATCTTCTCAAGGCTTCTGACTAGCACCTAGTCTCCCAAGGAAACAATCAACCAAGTTGATTACAAGAGTGTATTACAAAGATGCTTATAATTAGTAGACTATACAATGTTTCAGTACAACAACACAAAAGTGTTGATAAGCAAGATACGAACAAAAGATCCTTGCTAAAATACAAAACAATACAAAGATTTATCTACCATACTTTATGCAGTGCTTTTGTGTAATTTTGTAGAACTGGCATGTTGATTTCAAATTCGTCCAATGGCTTACTTTATAGAGAAGCATAGATCCGTTAGAGTGTAGAATAGGAAATGCAAAGTACAGCTGTAAATTCCCCAGCATTCATGGTGAGAATAGTAGATAACAAGTACAGGTTGGACTATTCTTACGCCACCCTGTGAGAGTAGAGGTCACAGTTTATGTTAGTATTTTTATGCTCATCATCATATGCAATCCGTCCTTGATCTTTTAAGTATTTAGAGGCTTTAGATTGTATGTTGATTGAAACATGTTGTAGATGATTAGAACTTGAATCTTCAGTACCTAAGTCTTTGAGTCTTCAGAGCTTGTTTAGCAGAATCTTGTCTTTAGAGTCTTCAGCACTTTGTCTTCAAAACAAATGTCTTCAGATCCTTAGAAATTGTTCAACAGAACCTCGTCTTTAGCATCTTCACAATATGGGACGCAGAAGTAAAGCTTTAGAAGGCCTCCAAAACTTCCTTACAAAGTCACGATCAAAAGCTCTTGTACTAACGTTTCTTAGAACCGTTGCATAAGTAGCTTTCCAAAATTTTTACTTCCATTGTAACAGAACACTAGTATTCTTCCAGAGTGTACAGTTCAGAACTTGATGACATCACACGCCTTCTTACCAGAGTCAGGACCTACAAGGAAACAATCACACCCTAGAAAGAAAACCGTTAGTGTATTCAATAGTTCTTTAAGATAACATGTAAAGTTGTCATCAAAACCTAAGGCCAGATGCAGAACCAATCTTGTTCTTACAGATGTGTCTTTTAACGAGGATCTCATGACTAAGATATGTGTATCCCGAATGATCTTTCTCTTATCCACGAGTTTCATTTTTCTTAGAATACGAGTCAGAAAATCATAAGGGTCATTTTTTAACTCTCTTTGCCTTTGCCTTCTCGTACAACCCTTTCTTTTCTAACACTGAGATGGAGGACATCTTCATTACATAAAAACATCAAGGTTTAAAAGGAGAATAAATAACTAAGAACTTGATGCATAAAATAAGACATACTTATGTAAATAAACGTCAATTGCCAAATTATCCTCCTCACACTCCATCAACTATATAACGTTCAAATACGAAATTATTCTAAAACTCAAAACCATCCCTGTCCTCCTCACTGAGTCTATCATGGCCGAAACCTAGTATGGACATCGAATCGTCTTACCAACAAAGAAGAAAATGATATGATTCGTCATCGTCTAATATAACATCAAGATAATCAATATCACGTATTTAAAGTCACCATGAAGCAACAGGGATGAGGAGTGTCACTCTATATAAACTCTTTCAATGCTCTATCTCCAACCAACCAATGTGAGACTTTAGGATCTTCCTAATACATTCCCTCACACCTAACATTCTTTTTGGGCTTGGTGCGTGGATATTAACGGTGGTTGACCCATGGTCTAATCGATAGGCTATGATACCATATTAGAGTTTGACCTAACTCATCTTTACAAAACCTGTTGGTAAGGTGAAGAATGTCACTCTATATAAACTCTTTCAATATTCTATCTCCAACCAATATGGGACTTAAGGATCTTCCTAATATAAAGTATTAATGTCTTTACTCGCAAACCCACCAAACCCACCAATCGAACGGCAGTTAATAATAACTGGTCCTTCCTAATATGTATTTAATCCTTTTCAATGTTAATGACACACTTTGTCTCTTAATTTAATCCACTCATCTATTTGGACGTCCATGATTAAACTCAATCTTCAACCCATATAAGACGGAGAGACACATCAATAACCTTAAAAGACCTCTAACTTTGATATAAGCATATACTATTATCAATCAACTCAATCACAATTAAATCAATTAATCATCGAACCGTGACTCAAATGTTTCACCAATTGGATGGTAGATTTAGCTCTTAAAAATAATGAGAATTTCTTTCTTCACCTCCCTATGGGGCTGACCCCCAGCAAAAACCCCTAAATATCCTTACTTCGGAAATGCATTTTCGAAATAATTTTTTTTTTAAAATTTTTTCAGAATTCGAAAATGCATTTCCGAAATCCCATTTTTTGGGATTTCGAAAGTACACTTCCGAAAAAACGCAGAAGTTTTGAATTATAGAATTATTTTGAAATGGTGGTTTAAAATTAAGATCTTCAAAGATTTATACTATTTATTAGTTAATAAAGACAAATATATCGATTTTAATTATAGGGAATAACCATTTCAAATTTTGGACCGATCAAATAAAACATTTTATAAATAGAATAAGTACATTCCTTTTAGAATAAAAAAAATATGTTAATAATTTTGGAAATTTGTTATATTGAATTAATAATGATACACAAAATTAGAATGAATTTATTATATTAGAATGACCCAAAAATTGTCATATTCAGTTCATTTTATTTCTATCAATTAATAAAATTTTTTCATTTTGATACTTTTTTTCTTTATTCTTTTGAATCTATCAACTATTATTTTTAGTATATTAAAAAAATTATAAATTTTGATTTCTCTATATTATTTGTTACTATTTTAATTTAATTTTTTTTTTGTTGCAAAGTTTCACGTGGTGCACTTGTGTATTTCAAATGATTTTTTTATGACATTTCATCAATACTTAAATTATTATTAGTTTAATAATTTTCTTATTTAATTTTTAAATTTTATTAATTTATTAATAAATTTGAGTTAAGTTTTAATTATTAAAATTAAAATTTTAATTGTATTTTTTAATAAATTTTATAACTTTTAGATATTTTATAATTAACGTAATAAATTTTAATTAAAGTTAAAATTATATTTTGTAATTAACTATTAAACTATTTGTATTTATAATTTAGCTATTTTATAATTAACGTAATAACTTTTAGATAATCTCAATAATTTAGTTAAATATTTACAATTTTATAAATAATTTATTTAATAATTCAACTATTTACTTTTTAAATAGTTAATTATAGTTAAAAAATAAATTAATAAAGATTAAAGTTAAAAAGTTTCTTTTAATTTTTTTTTAAAATATTCTCATTGTTTTTTTAATTTTATTAAAATTAAATTCTATTCTATTGAATTAAAATAAAGTATCAAATAATTTATTTGTAAATAAAGTAATAGTGCATAAAAAATTGTTGAAAAAATTTAATTATAAATAATAACTACAAAATATTTTAATTTAAAAAAAGATGTTAATAATTATTATTATATTTTATTGATAATGACATATATTTAATAATATCTTTTAATTAATACAATTAATTATACTATTGATTCTCCTTTATTTTAATTTTTTAATAATTATTGAATTTTTTCGGAAATGCATATCCGAAACATTCCAAGACTAAAAATTGGAATATTTTGGATATGCATCTCCGAAGAGACCCCCTTTTCAAAAAAAAAAAAATTGATTTCAGAAATGCATCTCCGAAAACATTTTTTTTGTGTTTTCGGAGATACATCTCCGAAAACACATTTTTTTTTGTGTTTTTGGAAGTGCACTTCTGAAATCAACTTTTTTTAAAAAAAAGTGATTTCGGAAATGCACTTCCGAAATATAGGGGCATTCTGGGAATTTCGCCGGAGTGACCAAGAAGGTTAGGAGGTCAGTAAAGAAATTACCAAAATTATCTCTAATATATTAAATCATGAAGAAAAAAAATAAAGGTTTTTTTTTTTAAACTGAAATAAGGAATATCATTAAACAAAAAGAAGGAATAACAGGTTACACAAGGGGGGACTAGACCAAAACCCCTTAACGATAGAGCCTGACCCTGGGAGTACCAGCCTTGTCTAACAAGAAATCCCTATTGATATCCTTAATGACATAATTAAACCATTGCATATCTTTACAAGTAAGACCGAAATTAGCCAAAGAATCCGCACAAAAATTGGCTTCTCTAAAAATGTGAGTGCAAAGAAAATCAATCTTCAAGGTGTATTCCAAACACTTAAGCCAGCGAGAGCGAATTTTCCAAGGGACTAAATAATGATCCTTAAAAGCATTAACAACTAGAGTGCAGTCAGATTCAACCCAGAACTTCCTATAGTTGTTCTTTTCAGCAGCTTCTATACACAAAATAGCTGTCATGAACTCAGCAATAATAGCCGACTCGGGACCAAGAAAAAAAATAAAGGTTGTTTTGCTGCCTGTGGTGTTTTTCTTAATTTCTGATTAATAACTGTGGCTGGCACATAGCAGACAACGTGGCATTTATAAACTTGTGCCTAACAACCACCCAACAAGACTCAACACGAGCTCCTATTTGGCAAGGCTCTAATCATGCCTTAAACCCTTACATGGACACGCATACAAGCATGAAGCATCAATTTTACATTGTTTATGCCAATTGCCACATAAGCTACCTCATTAAGTTTACTTTGCCTTTAAATAAGTAGTCAAACAAATAGGTAAAATATTTTATTGATTGATAAGTATAAAGTCAACATAGGTGATGTCACACTATGAACTTTTCATTTCACAAGCGGCATCCACTAAAAGGCATAGAGGTTATGTTTACAAGTGAGTACCATGTGTTTTAATTGGGATAGCAAGACGTTTTCCATATACAAGAATTTTTTATTATGAAACATGAAGATGCAAGAAATATTAACTCAACAAAAATGTGTAAAAGCGTGTAAGATCGAGGCATTGATGGATGAATGTCTAACACAAGCACAGAAGAATGAGATTGTGGGTAGGGCTAGAAGTGTCATTATCTTGTGCCTTGGAGATAAATTTCAAAGAGTAGTTAAGTGAGAGAATGTAACTTCTATGTGGGCCAAACTTGAATAATTGTATAAGATCAAATAATTGGTTCACATAGTATTTTTGAAACAACAACTCTATCCATTGTAAATTGTAGAGAACAAATCCATTGTGGAGACTGAAAAGGAGTTGGTTTATATACTAAGGAAGATCTTATCGCATGTTCCAAAGAAAATAATAGTTTGAGACTCTGGAACTAAAAACAGGTGGATTCTTTTGACTCAATGACAATAAGGCTTGCAAAGTTCATGGTATTGGTACAGTCAAACTTAGAATGATCTATTATCCTGTGTTCCTTTTATAAAATGTGAGATAGGTTCTCGAACTCAGGAAAAATTTATTGTTTATGAATATGTTTGATGGTCTATGATGTTGCATTAAAGTTGATCATGAGGTGTTGAATATTTTTACAAGGTGGGTTAATTAGGGCTAACAGGTTTAAGATATAAGGGTTATATATATTAGATGGTGCCACTGTTATTGGCCATGCATCATTATCTAGTGAAGACTTTCATGAAAAGAACAAACTATGATATTTTAGATCAAGACATATTAGTGAAAGAAAAACTGAAAAAGGCATTTTGGTTATTTTAGAAAATTTTAATGAGCTTTGCAAGGAAATAAGATATAATAAAGAGCTTTTGAAGTAAGGATCGTACAAAAACAACTTAAAGGAATAATTATGTTTTTATAAACAAGTTTGTCCATTATTGATAATAGATCAATCATAGGCTTTGAAGATTGATATATTTGTTTTTATAAAGGAATACTTATGATTGATGCGATGTATGTTTAGGTTTATGAATTAATAAGGTAAGTTAGTTGTTAATCCTTAATAGGCTGCTAGGATTTGTTAGTAGCTTTATAGTTAGTTAGTTAGTTAATTAGTTGGTTGTTTAACCAGTCAACATTAAGATGCTCTAACAAATTTATTATATGTATCACATTACTCTCTCTTCTCTCTTTCTCTCTGAAAGTGTATGGACAACTTATGTGACGACTAAAGTTCAAATTAACGGAGAAATTAACGGAGAAATTATGATTTTATTGGGGTGGGTGCGGATGCGGGGAAAACCCGATTTTTAGTTACGACGGAGGGGGCAAAGTGGGGGATGAGGGGGCAAAGTGGGGGATGCTAGTACCCGCCTTCATCCACCCTGCCTCTTTCTATCTATTTTAATTTATTATTTTTATTTTTAATAATTTTATTACTCATTTACTATTTCTTAATGTTAAAATATTATGTTTATTAGAATTATTATTTATTTTTTGAAAATACAAATTAAATAAAAATATCAAGCGTTATAATTAATTTTAAAATAATTGATTATTTAGTTTAAAGATTAATTATTAATAAAAAATATACATTTACAAAAATTATATTTTATGTAGATGGGGTAAATGCGGGACGGAAAAACCCATTCATCATTGAGAACAGGGAGGGGCACTAATTATTAATCCTTTACCAAATTTGAGGGTGGAGGCAGAGGTAGGTCTGCTTAAACCCGCCCTTGACCCGGCTGATTATCATATCTAGTTGGAACTTAATCACTACACTCCCACTCCTAACAATTATAATTGCTTAGTATTGTTGACCATTAGGGCTTGCCATATACATGTTGACTAATTCCCCATTTATTTTTATATCGTGTTCTAAATACGTATTTAATTATGGTTAATATTCGTCACATAATACGTGGGACAAACAATTCTCTCATTTTAACCAAATTTTCTATTTACAGAAGAATCAAAATGAAACCGAAGACCTTAAGCTCTAAATGTCTACTACTTGTACCAATCCTATAAAACTATATATTATCCTTATGTCCCTGTAAATTAATAAATGGTCCTTGCCGTAGTACTAATTCGTACCCGATTAATTTTGTAAGATAATCAATTATTCTTGATAAAAAAATGCTGTACGGTATAGTCATCCAAGTTGGTGTTTTGTAACATTATCATAAATAATTTTATTATATATTTATGACTAAAACTTTAGCACCTCAGCTGTATATATATCAGTTACAATGAAGCTTAATTACTCGATCAAAACCAACGCAAGATAGCTCAGTGAGCATTACACATTAGAAAACTTCAATTAATGGCTAATCTAGTAACTAAACAAAAATTAATCTCCATTATTTTCATCTTAATCACTCTTTTCACTTCACAAGCCCTAGCTGATTGTGAAAGCGAAAGCACAAACACTTGCAACAACAAAGAAAAAGCTCTCTCTCTTAAAATCATAGCAATATTCGCAATATTAGTAACCAGCATGATTGGAGTGAGCTTACCCTTGGTGTCACGTTCCGTCCCGGCTTTAAGCCCGGACGGAAATTTATTCGTGATTGTGAAGTGTTTTGCGGCCGGTATTATTCTTGGAACCGGGTTCATGCACGTACTACCTGATTCATTTGACATGTTGTGGTCGGATTGTTTGGATAAGAAACCGTGGCATGAGTTTCCGTTTTCGGGGTTCGCAGCTATGCTCTCTGCTGTGGTTACAATGATGGTGGATTCTTTGGCTACTAGCTATTATAGTCAAAAGGGTAAGAAAAATGTTATTATTCCGGCTGAAGGTGGAGGAGATCAAGAGATGGGTGCTGTCCATGCCGGTCACCATCACCATTTTGAGGCGAAGACAGAAGGCGAGGAGTCACAGCTTCTACGATATCGCGTAGTCGCCATGGTAATATAATATATACAACCTCCTAATATTATAAATGTAACAAATTTTTTAATCAGACTTTACTTACCGAACCTCTCGTGTCCGAACGTAGGTATTAGAACTTGGAATAGTAGTTCATTCGATTGTGATAGGACTTGCCATGGGATCCTCCAATAACACATGCTCGATAAAAGGTCTAGTTGCTGCACTTTGCTTCCATCAAATGTTCGAAGGCATGGGTCTTGGTGGTTGCATCCTCCAGGTACGATGATGAGAGTGTAAAAATATTTTACAGTATCAATTATTTATAATAATTGTGAAATTATTAAAAGCGTTTCGATCTCTTGAAATACAGGCGGAGTACAAGTTTGTAAAGAAGGCTATAATGGTATTTTTCTTCTCAATTACAACACCACTTGGAATTGCAATAGGAATTGCAATGTCTAGTAGTTACAAAGAGAACAGTCCAAAAGCGTTAATAACGGTTGGATTGCTTAATGGATCATCTGCTGGTCTTTTAATCTACATGGCTTTGGTTGATCTTCTTGCTGCTGATTTCATGAGTAAGAGGATGCAGGGTAGTATTAAGCTTCAATTAAAATCTTATGTTGCGGTGTTTCTTGGTGCTGGGGGCATGTCTCTCATGGCTAAATGGGCTTAAAATTATTGATGTAATGTTAAGAATCTCTTCACAGTTTGCATAGTCTAAATTTTCATGTATTACTTCTAGTTTCATATTGTTGTGAGGTAAAATCAGTTTGTTTTACCACTTTGGTGTGTTCATATTTGATTGAATAAATAAATGAAAATTAAAGTGATATTTAGCTCTATTATCTATATGAAAAATACTACCTCCGGTCCTATTTATAAGAAAAGATTTTCTTTTTAGATACATTGAATAAATAATGTATCTAGACAATATGTTGTCCAGATACATTATTTATTCAATGTATCGAAAAGGAGAATCTTTTCTTATAAATGAAACCAGAGAGAGTACTAACCAGTGTTCTTGAGACACTTTTTAAATGATTAAAATGATAAGTTTTTTTAAAAATATGTGTAATCAAAGTATTGAAAATACATTGGAAATTGAAATCATAACTTTTATAAAGAATCTTTTCTTTATTGGGAAATGGTAACCAGTGCCTTCAAGGCAATGGTTAAAACTTTAAAATAGTAACTTTATCTCGATAATCTGCATATTTAATGTCTTAGAAATTGAAATATTAAAATTTCTATAGAATATTTTCTTTTTTAGGAATGCTTAACCATTGCCTTGAGGGCACCGGTTAGCAAGACCATTCTTTATTTAATATGCTTAGTGATCTGATCACTCGTTAGAAGACCCTATCTATATTAATTTGTTATGATTTATAACTCTCGTGTTTTACCTATTATCAAATTAGACTTATATAAAATTGTGTATCATTTTTTTACTCTAAGTAAATATAACATCAAAACATGTCAATAATGTTGATATACACAAATGTCAATCTACAGTTAGAAATCATCTATTAGTGCTTACAAAGAATGGTGTTTATAGAAGGATCATCTCTTTCTTTATTTCTTGCAGACCAATTTAGTAAAATTTCCAAAAGGAAAATGAGTGTTGTGTAAGAATCAAGTTTGTTTGAACAACAATGATTCTTAATTTTGATGATAACAAAGAATTTGAGAATAATTTGATTGTTTTGATATGTATTAAAGTACGTGGACATTCTAATATCTAAGCAAGACAAACATTGTTTCTGTTTCTGGTATAGATCACTTGATCATATAAACAATTGGATTATCAAACAAACAAGTTAAGTCTTACCTATGATAGTACTAAGTACTAAGTAGGGGGTGTATGAGTCATTAGATATAGTTTATAGAAACCAACCATATGTGACACTAGAGCTAGAGCTAGAGCTGTCAAAATGTGCTAGTTTATATGGGTCTAAAAAATTATAGGGCTTGAGCTTTAAAATTAGAGTCCATATTTTTCAGGGTCTTTTTAGTCCAGCCTTGAAAAATCCGCTACTCATTAGGACTAGCTCATATGGACCGTGGGTAGTCCATCAAGCCCGCATAATTAAAAAATTTAAAAAATATATATTAATATTTATATTGTCTTACTCCGAATAGTACATTCATTTTTCTCACCTCACTAAATTTTATCTCTATTATATTCAATCTTTCTCTTTTAAATATTATACATTAATAACATTATCTCATCGTATTATATTAATTTTTCTCTTATGTTAAGTATTCAAGTATTATTTTATACAATTTAGACATATATTGTATTTAGAAACACATTATAGTATTTATAAGAGATAATATAGTACTTAAAAATAATATAATTTTTAATTTAATATAATTTTTAATTTAATTTATAATAAATATTATGAAGTTTTTATTTTAATTTTTTAAAAAAAAAGTCCATTTAGGGTCGGGTAGCCCGAAGCCCATCTAGGACCGGGCTTTGATAGTAATTCTCGAGTCCATATTACACATGGCCTTTTTGACCCAACCCTAAAAAGTCCAGAGCCTGTCAGGACTGGCCCGTTTATGGCCGTGTAGCCCATTTTGACAACTCTATATGACACACCCAAATAAAAAAATTGAACATTTAAGGGTTATTAAACGGTTTTCAAAATTTTAGAAAATAGCAAGGACTAAAATTGTATGCATAAAATTTTTGTAGGGATAAATATTAATTATATTTTAATAGAGATTAAAAATGAAGTTGAGATATTTATAGAGAAAAAAACATATTTAACCCTTTATATAATTATAAATAATATGTCATATTTTTTTTGAAAAATGCTCCAACTATACTTTTTTTAAAAAAATGGTTTAACTTATTACGGCACTTCTTTTAGTATCAAATGTCTAAACATATAATGAAAATTATCATAAAAATATTTGCAAAAGTCAAAGTGGCATTACGGTAATACTTAAAATTGTATAAAATACTTATGATTTACAAACCTTAACATCAAAATAATCAAAGTAAAATCTCCTAAATAAGTTAGAATCACGACTCAAAAAATAACCAATGTTCAAGAGTCTAAAATTAAAGCAACCAAATATAAACAAATCAAAGACACTTTATTACAAGAAAGAGAGAAAAAAATAGTCACCCAATAACTCATGGGTTTCATGGGTTGAGTTCGGTTTTAACATGAAATTTAAATGTTTTGAATGTTTCTTTATTTTTATTTTTGAAAACCATGTTCACCTAATAACTTGGCCCAACTCATTTTTGTGGGTCGGTTTGACCGGGTTTTCTAAGTTTACCCAACCCATGTATACCCCTAGTATTAAGCATAGATTAAACTTTGTCTTGTACTCGTAAAAAATACATTGTTGCCACCTCATTGGTGTAGAACCAGTGAAACTTAGTCACATGAGATTTGAGTCTCCTATCTTCGTTCATTGTGTATGTGTGTAAGCGTGTACATGTGTGTATAACCTGTCAAATAATTGTTGCTTTATGGCTATTAAATGGTCATGTCCTCTAATCTGAGCGATATTTTTATGACCATAAAGGTCTTATCTTCTTATCTCAGTCGCCAAGTTTGTCTATCTTCTAGTGTATGATATGATATGTAGGTGAGTCAGCAAATGCGGACCAATCTCTGAACTATATTATGTTTAGTTTGAGCTCGCCCACGCCTTTCGAGTATTCTTCGAGCTCCATACTTGGTGTATGGACTGATAACTCACTTACTATTAGATATTTAATCCCTTAATAATTGGATTATTTATCAAAGTCTTGTTTAAGTAGGTTTACTTCTTTATGTTTTATATACACTTAACTTAATTAATGATAAACACACTAGGTGCTCTTTCTTTTAGTTTTTATGTGTTTATTGATGTGCAAGAGTAACCTTGTTGACTAGTTTTGTCACACAAGAAGTATAAGACCAATACCCTGCTAGTTTTAAGCCAGAAGAAGTTGGTGTAGAACTTGAGAGATAATGTTAGAGCTTACCAGGAACAATTGCAAACAAAGAATTTAAAGATGATTTATAAATACTAAAGGATAAGGATAAGCGTCAAAGGAAAAAGTAGTATCAGTTGTTGCAAGTGTTGCCACATGTTGTATAGGAGTTATCGCATGTCTCTTGTAAATCGTGTTGTCTCCTCCATGCGATGCATACTATCACAGTACCAATACTAGCAAATATAGGAGTATACCATGTTCCTTGGGCTTAAACCATTGGATAATCATAAGGCACAAGACCCAAGCTGAAGAATGTTATAAAAGGATATGCATTTTGTGGACCTCCGATTTTTTTTAATACCGGGCCATACCTCTGATCTGTAGAGATACGTGAACTGACTCTTTTTTGTCGCTTAACGCTTTCGCATTTTTTTTTGAAAATATCACAGAGTCGCCACCGACCTTTTATTTTATCCAATTAAGGAAAGGTTTATAAAAGAAACAGAAAAAAGACCTTTAAGAAATTCTGGGTAAGGGGGTAGGTTATACAAAGGGAAGGTGTTAGCACCCTTTGTATCCATGGTTATCCATGGGCTCTTAAGTTTGCTTAGCTCACTTGTTTTTCGATCACTTTTCAATTGCTCTGAAATTGCTCATATGTGGTTTCAAATACTTTTGTAAATTGAATTTTGTAATGATCCGTGTGTGGATGTATACAAAATGCTTGTTTATCTTTCGAAAGATGTTTTTGAAAAGAACGTTAACTTTGTAATAATCCGTGTTTGGATGTATACAAAGTATTGTCTTTTGGAAAGTTTTGAAAAATCAACAGTGTATGAGAATTTTGTTTGTTTTGATTTGAGCAAGCAAATTAGGAGGTCTACCCTGAGTTGTAAGGTCTTTATCCTATTTCCTTTAAAAATCTATCCTTTCACCGGATATAAAAGCAAGGTTCGATTTTGTACTCAAAACAGTGGAATTTTGACTTTGATTTTGAAAGGAATGAGAAGGGATTACCTTAAGAGGTGCAAGTGTGATTGTGATTGGATTCAGATATTTATCTTTGAAGTTAGTGATCTAACGGTTCAATTTTATCTTTGACATACACGCAGTTTATATGTGCTGGAAATTAAAGTGCGGAAATGTAAAGTGCGGAAAGTAAATCTACGCTATTACATCGATTGTGCGGGAAATGTAAACTAGCCTATTTACATGAATTTGACATCCTATACATTTATCTAGGAATTTTAAATTGCAAGAAACATAAAAGGCATGTTTTTGGAATTTTTATGATTGGTTTTAATTATAATTAATGCATGATTAATTAAATTAAAATGAAGAAAAAAAAGATGAAAATAGATTTAAACCTAGAAATTAAGTTTAAAATATGTACAAAATATTTGTTAATTAATTTTAAAACAAAACTAATTTTTTTGGAATTTTTGGAAATTGATTTGAAATTGATTTAAGTTAATTAAAACATAATTATGCAAATAATTATACAAATAATTAAAACTTAAAAAGAAAATTATTCAAAATATGTACAAAATTAGTTTATAATATATAAACAATATTTAACACAAAGAACAATTTTTTTTATGATTTTTTGATTGGTTAGAATAATTAAAAAGCAAATATATAAATATATACTAATTAATTATGCAAAATATTGAAATTTTGAAGAAAAATAAAATATTTTTATTTCAGAAAATAATATATTATTTTAGAAGTCTAAAAATATTTTTTGTGTATTTTTTGGATTTTTAAAACTATTTTTAATTAATTTAACAAAGAAATTAAAATAAAATAGAAAAATAAATAAAGCAGTGATCATGTGTGGTCATTTATGATGGGTTATGGTGTGGCTGCGCTTTTTTGATGCGTTGGATCAGATTACTAGGAGATCTTGTGGCTCAGATTTAAAGTAACATGATGCACATGGATAGAGGGACAACATGTGATTATGCTGATTTGGAGAGTCCAACATGGGACCCACATGCTGCTGACCAACGAATGAGAGGGAGTAAATCTGCCACGCGTGCTGGTCAAAGATTCCACTTCACTATTCATCTTCTTCTTCATATTACCTGCGGATTTTGCTGCAGATTTACCTGCGGATTTTCCTGCGGATTTTTCTTTCTTTTTCCATGCTTTTGAACGACCTACAAAATGAAAATAAAAAAAAACAAAGGCCACCCAGATCACCTAATTGGACCCTTCTGAACATGATAGCGTCGTTAGTTTTTTCGTTTGAAGCCTCTATCATGGAAAACGAAAGCTTCACATGTTTGAAGCTAAAAAATGGTGGAGCTTCAAATCCACGTTAAAGCTTGCATGTGATCACTCAAACCTACTCTATATCATGCCATGAGTCCATGCAAATAGTTAAATTTCATTTTAGTTAAGCATGCATACGAAAACAAAAGTTATGAGTTATGTTCATGTAACACTTTATACACATGCTACGACTCTCATGGGACCAAACAAAGAGCTTATTCTTACTCTATATTGCTTTAGGAGATGATTGGAAGTGATTGTTTGTATTGATATTGATTGGAATATGGAAAACGAAAATTACAAAGTTTGTGGAATTTTGAGAGAATTTATGAAGTTTCTTGCTATGCTTTTGCTTATAATTTTCGTGCTCTCTTGGCTCCTCTTTGTTTGTGAAATATGCAGCTTCATTTATAGGCCTTGGAGTGCTTAAATTTGAAGCTAAAAGCAATGATTGCTTTTGTTGAATTTTGACTTTCAAGCTTGGAACTCAAGCAACCTTGGCTTGCTCTTTCCTTAGCCTTTCCTTGCAGCTTTCTTGCTGCATAATTAAGCCACATGTGTGAGCTTTTAGCTTAGAAAATAAGCTATGATTTATCCTTCTTTTTTTCCTTTTTAATTTAATCTTAAATGATAAAATTAAATCAAAAAATGGAGAAAAATGATGTGGGCTTTGTCTTGGTCGTGGGAGGCCCATAACATCATGGAAATGATGTTTGAATGCTGAAAACTTGGCCCCATTTGGAAAAAATGCCATTTTGAACAATGTTGATTTCATGTATTTTCCCAAAATTTAGCCAACTTCAACAAGGTGTAAATCCTTCAATTTTTGTCATATGAAGGAGATCTTGCACTTTTTGGAAACCTCAAAGAGTCCTCTAACCAATGCCTTTGGTCTCATGTCAAAATGATTTTTGAAGCTCCTTGTGTGTCCTTTTGAAAAAAGTGTCTTTTTGTTGACTTTGAAAATGACCTGTAATGTCTTTGATCATATTTTTCAAATGGTGAATCCAATGACCATGGGATCAATGGCATTTGAAATATAATTGAATTTCCTTCAAAACAAGCTTTGGTTTGAATTTTTTGGATGAAGGATGAGAGAGTTATGATCAGTCAAAGTTGAGTTGACTTTTCAGGCAAAAACCCTAATTTTGAATCTTAGGGTTTTGTTGGTTTTTGATCTTTCCTTGATGAATTATGATCATCCAATGATCAAATGATGAATCCTTTGACAAAATATGGACTTTGACAAAAAATTTCATTTTTGACTGTCTGTTGACTTTTTTGGTCAAACGGGTCGTCTGTTGACTGTTTGAGCTGCTGACGGTGCGTCTGAGTGAATTGAAGTTTGAAAATTTGTATGATGGTACTTTGAGATATATGGATGTGTATGAAATCCATTTGAGCTCTCAAAACTTGTTGCTCCTGTAAAAACAAGAAAAACCCTGATTAGGGACTGTTTGTGTAGGAGATAGTTAAGCGTACCTGATTTTTGTGCAGTGTTGAGTCTCTGCTAATCGCTTGATATTCAGAAGACTTCTAGAACAAAAATCTTGGAATTTTGAATTGTGAAAGATTGATTTGATTGATGGTACAAAACACTGAGAATTGTACTGCCAGCAGTTTGGCTGTCGACTGACTGTTCAGGTATTGATGTAGCAGTTAGAGTGAAAAATCAACAGTCAAAGTTAATTTTCTTTTTTGTTGTTTTTTGTTTTTGTTTTATGTGAAAAATGAAAGTTTATTTACATGACTTGTTAGAAAAACACAGACATAATAAATAACTAATATTTACGGTATGCGGGCAAAATTACCGATAATAACCCTGAAAATCATTTAATGCACAGAAATAGGAATATTTGACTGGCAGAAAACACACAAAATATTATCTTAGTAATTAAGCAATATTATGACAAATAGTACAACATTTAATACTGACAGTACAAATATCACATACTATATTGAACAGTACGACGAATAAACGGTACATTTAAGAAATAAGAAATACGGCAAATTTTAAGAATGACGATTAATGACCCATGCTATGAACAATAACATGTAGATGATTGGGAGTGCAACCATTGCAGGTCCACACTCTTCAGGACTATGCAGGCAGAAGAAAGTCATGATCACCGTAGCAACGGTGATGACTGTAAGAAACAGTGTCTCTATCCACTTTGCCATTCTTGTTAGGGAAGAAGAGAAAATAGATATGAGATAGGAATTTGAAAGATGAGTTGGAATTTGATGTGAGATTTTATGGAAGAAAATGAGAGGTATTTATAGAATGGAAAGAAGGAAAGAGACGTTGGGGAATGATGTGATTCCGTACAAAAAGGAAAATTTGAGTGGAAGTAAGATTTGAAAGAAAGTGTATGATAGTGTTGGAAAAAGAGAGATTTGATTTTTGAAAAAAGAGATTTGAAAAGATTTTTGCAAATAATGGAATATAGTACAAAAATTAGTGGGAAACAAAAGATAATAATAATCTACTTGTTACCAGTACAGTCTGAGTTTCCTGATTCTGCGCCTGCAAAAAGATTTAACTCTGTACCAATTGTGTCAGTACTATTTATCTGTAAATAAATAAATAGCATGTGTGAAGTAATAAACAGTATTTGGTGTTTGCGTAAGAATAAATTCAACTGCAAGCCAAATTACTGTATAAGAAAAATTCTAAAAACTAAGTATTTCATATGTCAGGATATTTGTTGAAATAAAAAATCCATGATTATATGAGACCCTTAATTTTCAGATTGGAGTTTTCTTGAAAAATATGTGGGCAAATTTTGGGGTATAACAGTTGCCCCTATTCAATCTTCTTAAACCTGAAGAGATTGTATGAAATCTGAAGGTAGAAGATGATTGAATATTTAGATGCCCTGAAAATTTGCACTTACCTTGATCAGAAGAGATGTTGGAAGTGGCATTTGAATGTCGTCTGCGAAATGTTGTTGGCAGATTGAAACATTACCTGAGATGGGCTTTCATATGCCACCTGGTGAATGTGTTGATGGTTTGTTCATCAGAATGAATTCATTGATTATATCTTGATGAAGGATTTGAAAGTCTTTGTGTTGACTATTTCGGAACCGTCCAAGGTTACCGCTTTAAGTCTTGGAAGATAATCGTTACGGAACTTGTCCAAAGTTTTTCCGATTTAGATTTTGGAAGTTGATCATTGTGGAACCGTCTGAGGTATCGCTTTAGATCTGCAATGTTAGATCGTTTTGGAACCGTCTGAGGTATCGCTTTAGATCTGCAATGTTAGATCGTTTTGGAACCGTCTGAGGTATCGCTTTAGATCTGCAACGTTAGATCGTTTTGGAACCGTCTGAGGTATCGCTTTAGATCTGCAACGCTTGTTTTTGAGTTGGTAAGTGATCAGAATGAATCTTCGGCTTGATTATATCTGAGAGAACCGTTCATGGAATTCAGGTGAACACGGCATGTGATTGAGAACATCTTTGTTGAAGATATCTGCCTACCTGAAAAATCAAGTTAGTGATATGCAATGTTTATGATGCATGTAAATGTGAGATATTCCCGGAGAAATATGCATGTTATGCTGTGTATGAATATGCGCATGATGCATGATGTATGATGTATGATGTATGAATATGTGAATGTATGAATGTATGAATGTATGAATGTATGAATGTGATGTCAAGCTTCTAATTGGAAAAATAAATTCCCACTAGTCAGCTGGACATGAATGTATTGTGATCGTTGATGATCTTTTGTCTTGCTTGAGTACCCACGGCTGGGGAAATTCTTTGAGAACCCGGGTATCCCGTCGAAGGATCTTTGACTACCGCTTGGGGAACCAAAGGTAACTGGAAGTTCTGATGCCCTTTCAAATGGGAATGAGGAAGATGCATAATCCTCCGATGCACTATCTGACCAAGTCCGGGTGCGGGGATCACATCTTCTGAAGATAGTAATCTGGAACAACCCTGCTGGGGAATAAGACTTCTTTTGAAGAGAAAATCTTTTTGAGGAATTTGCTGAGAAATGCGTTTCTCTTGGTGATTTCCTTCTGATGGAATGATGTCCAGATGATCGGGACATTTCCTGAATGCCATTCCTGTTTTTCCTGGTAAACATCAATCACATTCAAATGCATATGTTCATTCAAAATTATCATTGGGACGCTTACGTATTTAAAACAGAAAAAGTGAAAATAGTGATTTTTGAAAGAGCTGCATTGGAAAGAGCCATGATAGGCGGGTTAGCACAGGGAGACAACAATCCTAGAAGTAGGAAACTGTCAGAAAGTTTTGAAAAATATTTATGAAGATAAATAGCTATGTGAAAATGATCCAGTCAAGTTTCAACTCTGCTATTGCCAATCTGTCTTCGAGCATCTCATCCCTCACTTGTTGGAAGAAAGTGATTAGACTGATCGGTGTCTTTGAGGTGTTGAATCTTGATGGTGAGTAGGCAGCTGAACGGAACATAGTTGTATGCTTCATTCCCTAACTTTTGCCTAGGCCGCCCTTTCAGGTTTTCAGCCTACCGGGATAGTATTTGTTTAGTCTCTAATTTTTGCCTGGACCGCCCTTTCGGGTTTTCAATCCACCGAGACGCTCATTTTTGCCTAAGTTGCCCTTTCAGGTTTTCAACTTAGCGAGCTGTTTTTTTTCTTTTTAAGAGAAGTATTTTTTGACTATGTCAGCATTCACAGGGTGTGGGAAATCCTCGCCATCCATGGTGGTAAGCAACATGGCGCCGCCGGAGAATATTTTCTTGATTATGAATGGTCCCTCGTAGGTGGGAGTCCATTTGCCTCTGGGATCACCTTGTGGTAAGATGATGCGTTTGACAACCAAGCCACCAGTTTGGTATGCTTGACTTTTGACTTTTTGTTGAAGGCTTTGATCATGCGCTTTTGGTATAGCTGACCATGACAAATAGCTGCGAGCCTTTTCTCATCAATCAAGTTTATCTGGTCCAACCGTGTTTGAATCCAATCGTCTTCGTCTAGATTGGCTTCTTTCATAATCCTTAGGGAAGGAATCTGAATTTCAATTGGAAGAACTGCCTCCATACCATAGACTAAGGAGAATGGAGTTGCCCCTGTTGAAGTACGCGCAGATGTGCGATAACCATGAAGAGCAAAAGGTAACATCTCATGCCAGTCTTTGTAGGTTACTGTCATTTTTTGTATGATTTTCTTGATGTTCTTGTTGGCAGCTTCCACCGCGCCGTTCATCTTTGGTCGATATGGAGAGGAATTATGATGTTTGATCTTGAACTGTGTGCAAAGTTCAGTAATCATTCTGTTGTTCAGATTTGTGCCATTGTCCGTGATAATCCGTTCAGGGATGCCATACCGACAAATGAGATTGTATTTGATGAACCGGGCTACCACATTTTTGGTGACAGAAGCAAATGAAGCTGCTTCTACCCACTTTGTGAAGTAGTCAATAGCGACCAGGATAAAGCGATGTCCGTTGGAGGCAGTAGGTTTGATTTCTCCAATCATATCAATACCCCACATTGCAAAAGGCCAAGGAGCCGTCAGGACGCTTAATGGAACTGGAGGTACATGTACTTTGTCAGCGTATATCTGGCATTTGTGACATGTTCGGGAGTGACGATGGCAGTCTGTTTCCATGGTAGACCAGTAATAACCTGCTCTCAGGATCTTTTTAGCCATTGTATGTCCACTGGAATGAGTACCGAAGGCACCATTGTGTATTTCTTCCATGATCTGTTCTGCTTCCTTCTTGTTTACACAGCGAAGTAAAGTCGAGTCATGGTTGCGTTTGTATAGGGTTCCATTGCTTAGAAAGAATTTGGCAGCAAATCTCCTTAGAAACTTTCTGTCGTTAATGGATGCCCCTTCAGGGTACTCCCGAGCTTCGAGATATCTTTTTACTTCATGGAACCATGGTTTTTCTTCTGTTCCCTCGGTATTGATCTCATTGCAATATGATGGTTCATCTTGCCTGTAAATGGTGATCATAGGCGCCTCGTTGTCCCACCTGACTTTGAACATGGATGACATGGTAGCTAAAGCATCAGCTAGTTGATTTTCCTCGCGTGGGATGTGTTCGAAAGTGATTTCTTCGAAGTAAGGAATCAAACTCAGCACATATTCTTTGTAAGGAATTAGATTCGGGTGCTTCGTGTCCCATTCCCCTTTGACTTGGTAGATTACCAAGGCCGAGTCTCCGTAGACTTCCAGGAATTTGATTCTTAGATCGATTGCAGCTTTAAGACCCAGAATACATGCTTCGTATTCGGCTATATTGTTAGTGCAATTGAAGCATAACCTGGCAGTGAATGGCAAGGTTGTCAAACTCGCGAGTCTACTCAGACTCGTAAATGGTCCATAGACTCGACTCGTAGACTCGACTCGCAAACTCGTACTAGTCTATGGAAACTTAAAAATTACTTTTAAAAACCTGTAAGTGACACATATATGACACACTCCTATATTTTTAAACTTGTAAATTCCTCATATATGACACAAATACATATATATATATATATATATATATATATATATATATATATATATATATATATATATATATATATATATATATATATATATATATATATATATATAATATTTCCACAGCCACCACTTCACAATATTAGTAACAACAACATCAGCTTCCACAATAATATTATTAATAATAACATCATCTTGTTCAACATTAAATTCAATTTTCATATTTCTTCATTAGAATCTTTAGTTATCTATTCAGCATCTAAATGAATATCTTCAAATGAAATAACAACCCTCTTTGCTTTTCCTTTTCTACTTTTTAACTTCAAATTGCACATGAAATGAACCAAATTATATTTTTATACAACATATTTCTTCTCTTTGAATGAACTTGCAAAGAAAATAACAATTCAACTCAATGTTTCTAAAAAAAATAAAAATCAAGTCTATAAACAAACAAATAATAATTGATTACCATTTTAAAGGAACTCCAATTTCGTCCACAAACATATGAGCTACAAGTTAAGCTTTGAACATGAATTGCAAACCTCATTAATTCTTGAGTCATATCTCCATAGAAATACCGTACAAGATACTAGGAGAGAGACTTTCTAATTTCCGTACAAGCAAAACAAAATAAGGGTTTTTATAAAAATAAAATAAAATCTTTTGGTGAATTTGGGCCTTTTTGGTTAAAAAACAAAATAAAATTATAGACTCGTAAACTCGTGATAGACTCGCGAGTCTATACGAGTTTGTGCGAGTCTACCCGAGTCTACTCGAGTCTATCAAAAAATGATTTTATGCGCGAGTCTACTCGTTTATGCTCCCTAGACTCGTAAACTCGTACGAGTTTACGAGTCTACTCGCGAGTTTGACAACCATGGTGAATGGTGTATGACCTCCTGCGGGGGAAATGATCACAGCTCCGATGCCATTGCCAAGTGCATTAGAAGCTCCGTCAAAAACCATAGTCCACCGGGATCCTGGCTCGGGTCCTTCTTCTGGTCCTGGTTGTTTGTAGTCATTGACTAGCATAATGTCTTCGTCTGGGAAGTCAAAGTTCAATGCTTGATAATCATCCACTGCTTGATGAGCCAGATGATCAGCTACCACACTTCCTTTGATTGCTTTTTGTGAAGTGTATTGAATGTCATATTCTGTTAAGATCATTTGCCATCTCGCTATTCTTCCAGAGAGAGCAGGTTTTTCGAACACGTATTTGATGGGATCTGATCGGTCACCAATTTGTATGGTGTTTTCATCAATCTCTCGGCATAAATCTCGTCAATTCGGTAACACAATGGCCCGTCATTTATAGTTTTCGTTCTTATTTTGAAAGTTTCGTTTAAGTTGTGTGTTTTGTTTTGATGCTAAGAACTCATGTTTTTAAGATGCTTTGATGCTTGTTTTTGGTAGTGATTGTGTTTCAGGTTTATGCGTTTAAGTCCATGAGAAGAATGCAGGGCTGAACAAAGATGAATCGAAGAAAAAGTGAAGATTTGGTGCATACAGTGGCCTGGCACGGGTACCAGTGTCACAGGACACGGCCAGTGTCAGGAAGCAGGAGAAGAAACAAAAGAATGGAGAAATCAGTGGCCTGACACGGGTACCCGTGTCACGTGACACTGCCCGTGTCAGGAAGCCTGGGGGAAAGCAAAGAAAACATGTAAAACAGTGGCCTGACACGGGTACCCGTGTCACGTGACACTGCCCGTGTCAGGAAGCCTGGGGGGAAATTTTGAAAATAACATGGACAGAGGGGCAACACGGGTGCCCGTGTCACAGGACACAGCCCGTGTTGGCAGGCGCGAGCAATTTTGCCAGTTTTATATTTTTAAAGGCCTCAACTTCATTAAGGGTAGTTCGGACTTTTCGCATGTTTTTAACTTGAATCAACACTACTAAAACCTAATTGGGAAGAGGGAAGAGACACTTTTTGACGTACGAAAGAATTGCAGAAGAAAGAGGAGAGCTCTCAAGGGTTTTGGAGAATAGAGATCTTCAAGAGCAATTGCGATTGAAGATCAAAGCAATCCTATTTTCTTGTAATGTCTAATCTTCCTATTGTATTTTCTTTGAATATTATGAGCGGCTAAACCCCCCAATGCTAGGGGGGTGTCCCTGAATTGCTATTGTCATTGAACCTAATTTCCTTTATGTTAGAGAATATTTATGTGTGTGAAATTATTTGATTGTGCAAAGTGCTTATTGCTCTATCTATCTGACAAATAGATTTTTGATTTACGGTTAAGGTTTAGGTCGGACAAACCACCTTATCGCTGTTTGCAAAATTATATTACGATTGTTATTGCTTAGGAATGAGGATGCTTCGTAGTAACCATAATAATCTTGATAAATTATATTGCGCTTGATTACTTCTTGAATTGCTAAGGGATTAGGATACAAGAAAGTATCAAAAGGTTTTCCTCTGAGGAATTAGGGAAGATAACTCTTGAGATTCGGTAATAGTTCATGTACATTGATATTTTATAACTAAGGATTAAGGGTCATTGCAAGGCAATTCATACACTCACCCTAGCATATTCTCTCATATTGTTTTAAAGTCACATTTACGTCTCTTATTGATTTGTTGTCATTTATCATTATTTCTAGTCAAACAACAAAACCCCCATGGTCTTTTGTTCAATTGAATCATTAAAATAACTTATATTTCCTACGCAGTCCACGAGATCGATATTTGGGATAAATCCTATTATTACTACATCGGTAAAAATAGTACACTTGCTATTTTCCGATCAGGATCCATCTTGGAGATTAGGAAAGTGGTGTGATTTAGCATGTACTGTCTTAGTCGGCGAGCCGCCCAAGCTAAGGCACAACAAGTTTTTTCGAGTAGTGAGTATCTTGTTTCACAATCGGTAAACTTTTTGCTAAGATAGTAGATTGCGTGCTCCTTTCGGCCGGATTCGTCATGTTGTCCTAGTACACACCCCATTGAGTCTTCTAACACAGTTAGGTACATTATCAGAGGTCTGCCTTCCACAGGTGGCAACAAGATTGGAGGTTTTTGGAGATATTCTTTGATTTTTTCAAAGGCTAACTGGCATTTGTCATTCCACCTTTCTACTTGATCTTTCTTCAACAGTTTGAAGATCGGCACACAAGTAGTAGTCATGTGGGCAATAAATCGGGCGATGTAATTTAGACGTCCCAAGAATCCTCTGACTTGTTTCTCGGTACGAGGTATAGGCATTTCTTGAATGGCTTTAACCTTGGCGGGATCAACCTCAATACCTTTTGTGGACCTCCGATTTTTTTAATCCCGGGCCATACCTCTGTTCTGTAGAGATACGTGAACTGACTCTTTTTTATCGCTTAATGCTTTCGCATTTTTGAAAATATCACAGAGTCGCCACCGACCTTTTATTTTATCCAATGAAGGAAAGGTTTATAAAAGAAACAGAAAAAAGACCTTTAAGAAATTCTGGGTAAGGGGGTAGGTTATACAAAGGGAAGGTGTTAGCACCCTTTGTATCCATGGTTATCCATGGGCTCTTAAGTTTGCTTAGCTCACTTGTTTTTCGATCACTTTTCAATTGCTCTGAAATTGCTCATATGTGGTTTCAAATACCTTTGTAATTTGAATTTTGTAATGATCCGTGTGTGGATGTATACAAAATGCTTGTTTATCTTTCGAAAGATGTTTTGAAAAGAACGTTAACTTTGTAATAACCCGTGTTTGGATGTATACAAAGTATTGTCTTTTTTGGAAGTTCTGTTTTGAAAAACAACAGTGTATGAGAATTTTGTTTGTTTTGATTTGAGCAAGCAAACTAGGAGGTCTACCCTGAGTTGTAAGGTCTTTATCCTATTTCCTTTAAAAATCTATCCTTTCACCGGATATAAACGCAAGGTTCGATTTTGTACTCAAAACAGTAGAATTTTGACTTTGATTTTGAAAAGAATGAGAAGGGATTACCTTAAGAGGTGCAAGTGTGATTGTATTTGTATTCAGATATTTATCTTTGAAGTTAGTGATCTAACGGTTCAATTTTATCTTTGACATACACGCAGTTTATATTTGCTGGAAATTAAAATGCAGAAATGTAAAGTGCGGAAAGTAAACCTACGCTATTACATCGATTGTGCAGGAAATGTAAACTAGCCTATTTACATGAATTTGACATCCTATACATTTATCTAGGAATTTAAATTGCAAGAAAAATAAAAGGCATGTTTTTGGATTTTTTATGATTGGTTTTAATTATAATTAATGCATGATTAATTAAATTAAAATGAAGAAAAAGATGAAAATAGATTTAAACCTAGAAATTAAGTTTAAAATATGTACAAAATATTTGTCAATTAATTTTAAAACAAAACTAATTTTTTTTGGAATTTTTTGGAATTGACTTAAGTTAATTTAAGTTAATTAAAACATAATTATGCAAATAATTACACAAATAATTAAAACTTAAAGATAAAACTATTCAAAATATGTACAAAATTAGTTTATAATATATAAACAATATTTTATATAAAGAACAATTTTTTTTATGATTTTTTGATTGGTTAGAATAATTAAAAAGCCAATATATAAATATATACTAATTAATTATGCAAAATATTGAAATTTTGAAGAAAAATAAAATATTTTTATTTCAAAAAATAATATATTATTTTAGAAGTCTAAAAACATTTTTTGTGTATTTTTTGGATTTTTAAAACTATTTTTAATTAATTTAACAAAGAAATTAAAATAAAAATAGAAAAGAAAAGGATACTGATCAGGTGTGTCAGGCTGGAGAGTGCATGGTATGGACTGTTTGTATGATGCGTTGGATTGGCTTTGAGATTGATCATGTGGCTCAGATTGAAGAGTGCATGATGTAATGATGGGATTGCATGCGCTGAATTCAAAGGAATTCAAACTTCTGATGGGGTCCACATGCGCCAAAACTAGCCAATAGGGAAGCAGGATCAGGCCACGCGTGCAGTCAAACGTTCAACTATACTATTCACCTTCTTCTTCCTTTTTCCTACGGATTTTGCTGCGGATTTAGCAGCCAAATTACCTGCGGATTTTTCTTGCTTTTTCCATGCTTTTAGGAACCTGCAAAAACGTTAGTTCCAAACCATAAAAGCAACCCAGATCCCCTTGTTACGACCGGCTTTAAACTTTAAGTTAAATAACCTAAATAACAGAGTCGCCACCTATGTTTTTATTTTATCCTAAGATAAGGGTAAACACGGGAGAAAAACCTAATGTTAGAGAAATTGGGTAAGTTGAGAAATTAGGGTCAAGGGAAGGTGTTAGGCACCCTTAACCCTTCCTTAAGGTTTACAGTGTCTCTAGAGTAAGGTTTATGATAAGAGTTTTATGGTAAGGTTTATAAAAAAGTTGTGGTTAAAGGTGCACAGTAGGGTAGAGAATAAAATCTCAAACCTACTTAATTTTAGGGAGAGGGGACTCGTTCTGGTTGTCCAGATGCCTACGTACCTCCTTGATGGAGGATCAGAGTCAACGTAGTTCGTAGTAGTTCGTAGTGTTTGTTGGTGTTTTTTATGGGATTGTACGTTATTTTGTATGTTGAGTGTGTTTTACGTAGTTCGCAGTTTTTTCGTAGTTCGTAGTTATGAGAAAAAAGTATTTTTGGTGTACAATCCCTTTTTTGTATTTTTTTTGTATTTAATAATTAATAAATGTATTTGTTGAATTAGAATAATTATATTGAATGTAAATAATTTTTAATGTTTTAATAAATAGAAATTTTAAATTAATTCACGCATTGTTAGCGACATGCATGCGATTATCATTCAAGACGTTAATCGATTGCGCATGATTTATGGGGCTTCAGATATTTGACCGGTACGACATAGAGAGTCGACCAATTCAAAGACGGAGTGAAATAGATATTCACCCATCATTTATATGTTAAAGGAGAATTAGAATATTTTGTAATTAAATTAAATTAAATAGTCTAATAATATAAAATCTATTTATTTTTATTTTTATAATGATTAACTAAAATTAGATTAGTTAATGAAATAAAAAATTATATATTTTTGTAATAATAATAATAATAATATTAATAATAATAATAATAATAATAATAATAATAATAATAATAATAATAATAATAATAATAGAATAAAAAAACTAAATATGGGGAAGACCCCTTAAATCTCACGCTTCTTTTTATAAAAAACAAATTTTGACCTACTCCAAACCTTAGAGCCCTCCAATAGCATTTAGACACATGGTATATAGTAAATAAAAATATTAAAAAAATAAAACAACACACATTGACATTTACTCACAGAGATAATCACCAAAAGAGGGATTTTTCTTCTTCTTCAAATGTCTCGTTCTCCTCTCTCTCTTTTCACAGCTTTCTCAGAGACGGCGATAGCCAAAAGAGAGCCCGATGGTTGTTGACGGCGGACTCAGAGGTATGTCGCGGCGGTGGCCGGTTCGCGATCCGGTGGGCGTGTGGTGCGTCGGGTTGTTCGTCAGTTTGCCATTGAGAGTGTAAAAGATGTCGTCGACTTTTTTCTTTGTATTCCCCCCCTTTTCTGATTTCGTTTTTTCTGATTTATAGTGTTTTTGGGTTGATTAGACTTAGGAAACAATTTTTAAGAGCTTTTATTTTTAGGATTTGATTTAGTTAATAGGTATAATTTGTTTGTGATTTTCGGATTCGATTACTCTTTTTATTTGGGAAACCTTTGATTCACTATTGTAACTTGTATTGATTTATTTAGATTTGATCTTTAATAGGTTTGATTAAGATTTGTTGTATTTGATTCTAGTTACCTTAAATTTGTTGATCCGATTTGTAAATATGGAATTTGATTTGTAAGGTTTATTCTTGTCCCTTTCAATTTCTTTGCAAAAACAAATCTGAGTTTTTTTTTGTTTGTGAGTAAAATTAGGGTTTGCTGGTTAGGTAGTGTGCGGCGGCCGCTTGGAAGTGGAAGAGGGAAGGTTTCACAAATCTAGTTGACTTAGTCAACAATTTCCAAATAAACAATAATAAAAAAATTAATAATGTTAATAATTATTGTTTTAAGTGATTATAAACACTAGTTATAACAGTAATAAAACGTTATAATAACTTTGGTAATACCTATCATGATAATAATAACAATGTAAAAGAAAATAAAAAAAAAATAGTATGCATGGTTTATTGATAATAATTAATTAAAAGTAGATGATATTAATTTAATGAATTAACTAATATTCACAACTTTCTATTAATGATATCTTAATCTTTTTTTTTAAAAAAAATGTTAATACATTAATAATGATAAAAATGATTATAATAACAATTAATGATATTAATTTGATAATAATAGTAGCAATAATAAGAAGGAAAAAAAAACTTTTTTTTTTATTTGGTTTTATAATAGTAACGACTTACAATCATCCTAATTATGCTAATAATTACCTAAAAATAGTTACTAATAAAACTTCATAATAATAATATTTAATTAATGATATTTTAAATAAAACTAGTAAATTAACCCTTTTCTTACTAATTGAAAAAGTAGTAAAACCGTATAAGGTTTTCTATTTTTTTTAACTAGCACTCCTTTTTTCGGAAATTCTTTACTAATTTGAAAAATAAAAATAACGTAACTCTAGAGGTTTTTTTTTTATAATAATTAATAAGACTATTAATCACTTAACTAGTAAATTTAAAAAGAATTGTAATAACAACATAATAATTAAAATAGACAAATAGTAGCATGTTTTAACTAGCATAATTTAGATATTATAAATTATAGGGTAAATTTTAGGGTATGACAGATGCCCCTGTTCAATCTTCTTAAACCTTAAGAGTCAGATAGGCACGTCTGCCTATCGTGATCTAAAGGTATAAGATGATTGAACACTAAAATGCCCTAAAATTTGCATTTGTGAAGAAGTTCCGTGGGAGATGGGCTTAAAGATGCCATCCAAGGTAAATACCATTTTTAGAATGTTACGCAGATGCTTTTGTTTTGAAGGAACCACGTGTTTTGTTTGTAGCATGGCCTGAAAAGGCAAGCCTTAATTTTATGCAATGTCATGATGCATGTGATGTATGATGTAGTGAGCTTCTCAAAATAAATGAGAGCAATGTATGTATATGCATTATGTATGAATGAGGTATGCAATTGAATGATGCATGACTGTTAGTTATGTTAGTTGAAGTATATTAGTAACTTTGAAAAAGAAAAATAAAACCTTTGTGCGTTATCGCTGAAGTTTTGAAGAGGATCACTGCCGAGGGACTAACGTGATACATAAACCTGGCTAGCAATAGCGAGGGTTCGCCGTTTGCTATGGAGAAGATAATTAACTTGCTATAATGCTAGCAAGGTTTTGCAGTTTGTAGGTAACCCACTTACTAAAGTTCTAGTAAGTCGTCGCAGTTAGTATACCCACTCACCATCGTAGTTTGAGTAAGTTTGTCGTAGATGGTATGACCCACTTACTATAGCTCTAGTAAGTCGTCGCAGTTGGTCATACCTACTTACTATCGTAGTTTCAGTAAGTTTATCGTAGATGGTATGACCCACTTACTATAGTTCTAGTAAGTCGTCGCAGTTAGCCATACCTACTTACTATCGTAGTTTGAGTAATCCCACAAGGATCACTTGCTATAGCTCTAGCAAGTTCACCTGCACCAATGGGATCCACTTGCCCCGGTTCGGACAAGTTTACCTGCATAGAAGATTGTTTGCTATAGTTCTAGCACGTTTGCCTGCATGAAAAAGATTCACTTGTTTGGAGACTCACGACTCGAGGGTCAGAGAAAATATCATGTTAAATATTCACGACTCGAGGGTCGGAAAGAAAACGATATGTTTAGAAACTCACGACTCGAGGGTCGGAAAACAAACCAATCACAACACGAGGGTTGAAAACTCACGACTCGAGGGTCGGAAAACAAACCAATCACAACACGAGGGTTGGAAACTAGGCTTTTTGTAGAATGTGAATGTGCTAGATGATATGTATATGCTAATGCGTATGTATATGTTTTATGAGTGAAATGAACATCAAGGTTGCTATCATCGGTAAGGTTACCGGGATACATCAATCAGGTGATTGGGGATAAACAAACAGTAAGGTTACCGTCATCGGTAAGGTTACCGGGATATGTCAATCAGGTGATTGGAAATAAACAAACAACAAGATTATTGTCATCGGTAAGGTTACCGGAAAGCAGGTGGACAATGTGGTTTAGCACTAGATTAATGACTTGGATGTTTTGATGTATGGGATAATGCTTATGCTTATGCATATGTTGATTGATGTGACGAATGGAACGAAGTAATGTCTTCTAAAAGACTACCTGAAAAGGTTTCCGGAATGGATATGAGAATTTGTCTTAAAGAAGACTACCTGAAGAGGTTCTTAGAAAGGATAAAATATGTCTTACAAAAGACTACCTGAAAAGGTTTTTATCAAAGGATAAGGAATGTCTTAAAGAAGACTGCCTGGAAAGGCTGAAAGATGTCTTTTTTAAAAAAGACTACCTAGAAAGGCTCTTAGAAAAAGAATGTCTTAAATAAGACTACCCAGAGAGGTTCCTAGAAAGGATGACAATTCGTCTTAAAGAAGACTACCTAAAAAGGTTCCTAGAAAGGATCGTGAGATTTGTCTTAAAGAAGACTACCTAAAAAGATTCTTAGAAAGGGTAAAATTTGTCTTAAAGAAGACTACCTGAAAGGGCTGAAAGATGTCTTAAAAAAGACTACCTGAAGAGGTTCCTGGAAAGGATCGTAAGATTTATCTTAAAGAAGACTACCTAAAAAAAGGTGTGGTGTAATGTATCAACCAATGTATGTAATGCATGATTTATATGTATTTGCATGATGCTCTAATGATAGGTTGTTGATGACCAAAGCGTATATAGCTCGCTGGAGTTGTAGGTTTGTGGATGCTAGCGCGACTTCTCAATTCCTGTTTTTGAATTTTGAAGATCGTAGTTAGGAGAAAGATTGGATCGAGATTGTAAAGTATGAAGATGTATTTTCCTTTTGTTGTGTGCCTTATGGATTTGATATCCATTGCCCCAATATTTTTGTGGGAGAAGATGCTTATGATCTCCAAGTTATGAGGGAAGTGCCCCGGGAAATAACATTGTCATGTGCTTCGACGTTTAGGTTGGAGGGTATGACCTTGATTTTCCAGGATATAGAGGGTTATCCATAGTGTTCTATCCTTTTAAATTTGAATTCTTCCCATGTTTGACATGCCCCTGTTTGTTATTGCTTCGAGATGTGACCCAAGTTGATTGGACCTTAGGAAGAATGCCCCTAGTAAATAGGATCTTCGATTATATGCCCCTATGATCATTGGGATTTTGCCCATGATTAGGAGAACCCCCTAGACGTGGTCCCCTTATTTAGGAGTTTATTAGAAATGATGCTTTTGATTAAACCAATTTGAGATTTCCTTGATGCCAAGTATTTATTTGAAGTTAAAGTTGTACCTTTTGAAAATTAATTCTTAGTTATGCACATGCCAGTTTTGAAATTGAAGTTCGTTATGAAATAGAAATTGATGATTAGAGATGGATGTCTGGAGAAACGATGTGGTTAGCAATAAATTAACAAACATGGGAGTCAGTATAACACAAATTTTGCCGAGTATGCTTTTAGAGTTAACCTTGCTTCAATTAGGGCTTTTGAACGTTGTATCGTGGCAGTGGTTCGTGGTTTAAGAAACAAAGGATATATGGCTCAAAATTTATTTAGCCCACCCCATTCTCCTTGATATTCTCCAATCCTAAATTCGATTAATCCAACAAATGCGTTCAATCTCCAAGAGAAATTTTGTAGTCGTGCAAATGGGAAGTGCAGACATGGTTCAAGCATTGTTGATGAGCTTGGAGGATTTTTGAAGTGGCAGTAATAAGTTTATTCTCCAGCTTCCTCATTTTCAATCCCTTATTTTTGCATGGACCAATTCTTTTGAATTTACGGTCCATCGGGATGCTGCCCTAACTTTTACCTAAGTCAAGTTTATTTTATTTATGGAATTTTCCATTTGACTTAGCGGGCCCTTTTTTTTTTGTAATTTTTTGATTTTGCATAGTGTGACTGTCGTGTTTGATTTTGAGACTTCGTGGTTTCCTCGACTTTAGATGATGATTGCGAGAGAATGGGTGTGCTTGAACCTTTGCTTAGATGGACTGATTCTCTTGAGATAAGAATGCATCATTGAATTAATCGAAGTCTACCCTGCCCCTGGTTAAAATTAAGGTTTATTTGAAACAATATAAACAACTCCAACTTCTGGCTCGAGGGGGTTGACTACGGATTATCTCCTTATTTCTCCACTGTTTGGGATTTTGAAACAATGCCTTACATCGTCAGCTAAGGTCTTAACATTAAAAGTATACGTCGGCCAATTTAGTTATTTTAATTCTTTATTCTCCCTCGAAGTTTGTTAAAAGTGTAAATGGGAAGTTGATAATGGAAAATATTGATATTCATATATACGAAAGAGTGAAACGAATGGATTTCATTCAAAACATGCATAATTATCTTATTAGAATTATTAATCGAAATGTACAACATTTATACCAAATAACACTTAGCGATCATAGAAATTACAATTTGAAGTGATAAAACCTATTGATCCTAGGGACATTCTCCTTTATTGATCCAATGACGTTGTTTTACTTCTTAGTTCTTTGACTTGTAGAAGTAAAGGGTGATCTTTGATTTTCCTTGGGCATACCAATTTTGTTGAGAAGGCAGTTGATCTCGATGCAGGGGAATCTCCAATGATAATTGAATTTGGGCCGTATGTGTAGGCGTAAGCATGTAGATTGTATAGTGAAGGGCGGCCTTTTCTATTTGTAGGACCAAGTTCATTTGAATCGATAATAGTTAATTTTCCTCTCTCCACAGTTTAAGACCTTTCGAGTTTCTTCACGGGTCTTGGGAATTCAACTAGCGTAATTATTGATTAGATAAGGGCGAAGGTGAAAATGCAAATCGAAATGCAAATGTATGAATGTAAGACAATGCGTGGGTACGAGGAAAGAAATCCCTACAGGCTAAGGATTATGATATATAGATGGAAATCCTTACATAATAGGGACTATGACATAACGAAGGAAATCCCTATAGAATAAGGAATGTGTAGAAGAGAATACGTGGTGATCGTTTAAGACGGTCACCAGATCTCATGGCCATCTGGAGGCCATGTGACGTGCATTAACGAAGATGTCCTTTGTGGGAAGAACAAAATCTTATAAAAAAGACCAAGACATACAAAAAGGAATCCCTATAGACTAGGGATTGTAATAAACTAAGGAAATTCCTACAGACTAGGGAATACGTGGAAAAGAATATGTGGTGACCGTTCAAGACAGTCACTAGATCCCATGAGTTGTTCGCTTCAAATATAATGGCCCTCATAATAGATATCTGAGGGCGTAGATTCAAAGTATAATGAACAGATGGCTTGGATTGCATATTGACGTCAACAGATCCCATGGACCGTTTGCTTCAAATCTAATGGCCGTCATAATAGATATCTGAGGGCATAGATTCAAAGTCTAATGAATAGACGGCTAGGATTGTGTATTGACTAAGGAAAGGCGGTATGCGAGCGCTCGGGGATCCATCAAGGGTCTCCTCATTATGTGGCCATCATGAGGCCACATGTCGCGCATTCGGGGATGGAGGGATGTCTACTTAAACCACAATATGAGAGGTCTTATAGCCAATGTCAGATTATAAGGGTATCCCTACAGGCTAGGGATCCAGGTTAAGCGAAATAATACCTTTATGAGTCTAAGGATGTCCTTCTCGGGAAGGCTTCCCATGAAGGATGGGATGATATAATTACCTTAGTATTTAGGTTCATAATTTCATCCTACATATCTTCTACCCTTCCCAAAGGTGATTTAATTCTAAGGGTCTCATGGGGCCCTTCATATCCTCCGAAACTTTTTGTTTCTTTGGATTTTTAGAAGGACTCTTTCGTCCATGAGGTTCGAATTTTAAGGGTAGGTTCCCAGAGAGATCAGCCAAATTTCGCATCCTACCCTCAACAAGGTCTAGCCTCGTCTAAGATATTTCTCGGAATTCAGCCCACTCTGAGTGGAATTGTCACTAAAGCTCGTAGGCGATGCAAGTCTCCTCTTACTTAGTGACGATTCCCACACTTAAGGTTTTACAAACATTTATATAATAATTTCCCAATATATAAAAGAAAATAATATAAACATAAGCAATTAATTATGAAACAAATATATAATAGAGATATATTTATTTTGCCAAATAACAATAAAATAAACCATAAAATAAATACCCTCATAAACCAAAAAAACAAAAAGAGACCTGCCCCAAACCTTAAGTGCTTCTCTGCTTTAAGGGTCCCCAGCAGAGTCGCCAGGTGTTAGGCACCCTTAACCCTTCCTTAAGGTTTACAGTGTCTCTAGAGTAAGGTTTATGATAAGAGTTTTATGGTAAGGTTTATAAAAAAGTTGTGGTTAAAGGTGCACAGTAGGGTAGAGAATAAAATCTCAAACCTACTTAATTTTAGGGAGAGGGGACTCGTTCTGGTTGTCCAGATGCCTACGTACCTCCTTGATGGAGGATCAGAGTCAACGTAGTTCGTAGTGTTTGTTGGTGTTTTTTATGGGATTGTACGTTATTTTGTATGTTGGGTGTGTTTTACGTAGTTCGCAGTTTTTTCGTAGTTCGTAGTTATGAGAAAAAAGTATTTTTGGTGTACAATCCCTTTTTTGTATTTTTTTTGTATTTAATAATTAATAAATGTATTTGTTGAATTAGAATAATTATATTGAATGTAAATAATTTTTAATGTTTTAATAAATAGAAATTTTAAATTAATTCACGCATTGTTAGCGACATGCATGCGATTATCATTCAAGACGTTAATCGATTGCGCATGATTTATGGGGCTTCAGATATTTGACCGGTACGACATAGAGAGTCGACCAATTCAAAGACGGAGTGAAATAGATATTCACCCATCATTTATATGTTAAAGGAGAATTAGAATATTTTGTAATTAAATTAAATTAAATAGTCTAATAATATAAAATCTATTTATTTTTATTTTTATAATGATTAACTAAAATTAGATTAGTTAATGAAATAAAAAATTATATATTTTTGTAATAATAATAATAATAATATTAATAATAATAATAATAATAATAATAATAATAATAATAATAATAATAATAATAATAATAATAATAGAATAAAAAAACTAAATATGGGGAAGACCCCTTAAATCTCACGCTTCTTTTTATAAAAAACAAATTTTGACCTACTCCAAACCTTAGAGCCCTCCAATAGCATTTAGACACATGGTATATAGTAAATAAAAATATTAAAAAAATAAAACAACACACATTGACATTTACTCACAGAGATAATCACCAAAAGAGGGATTTTTCTTCTTCTTCAAATGTCTCGTTCTCCTCTCTCTCTTTTCACAGCTTTCTCAGAGACGGCGATAGCCAAAAGAGAGCCCGATGGTTGTTGACGGCGGACTCAGAGGTATGTCGCGGCGGTGGCCGGTTCGCGATCCGGTGGGCGTGTGGTGCGTCGGGTTGTTCGTCAGTTTGCCATTGAGAGTGTAAAAGATGTCGTCGACTTTTTTCTTTGTATTCCCCCCCTTTTCTGATTTCGTTTTTTCTGATTTATAGTGTTTTTGGGTTGATTAGACTTAGGAAACAATTTTTAAGAGCTTTTATTTTTAGGATTTGATTTAGTTAATAGGTATAATTTGTTTGTGATTTTCGGATTCGATTACTCTTTTTATTTGGGAAACCTTTGATTCACTATTGTAACTTGTATTGATTTATTTAGATTTGATCTTTAATAGGTTTGATTAAGATTTGTTGTATTTGATTCTAGTTACCTTAAATTTGTTGATCCGATTTGTAAATATGGAATTTGATTTGTAAGGTTTATTCTTGTCCCTTTCAATTTCTTTGCAAAAACAAATCTGAGTTTTTTTTTGTTTGTGAGTAAAATTAGGGTTTGCTGGTTAGGTAGTGTGCGGCGGCCGCTTGGAAGTGGAAGAGGGAAGGTTTCACAAATCTAGTTGACTTAGTCAACAATTTCCAAATAAACAATAATAAAAAAATTAATAATGTTAATAATTATTGTTTTAAGTGATTATAAACACTAGTTATAACAGTAATAAAACGTTATAATAACTTTGGTAATACCTATCATGATAATAATAACAATGTAAAAGAAAATAAAAAAAAAATAGTATGCATGGTTTATTGATAATAATTAATTAAAAGTAGATGATATTAATTTAATGAATTAACTAATATTCACAACTTTCTATTAATGATATCTTAATCTTTTTTTTTAAAAAAAATGTTAATACATTAATAATGATAAAAATGATTATAATAACAATTAATGATATTAATTTGATAATAATAGTAGCAATAATAAGAAGGAAAAAAAAACTTTTTTTTTTATTTGGTTTTATAATAGTAACGACTTACAATCATCCTAATTATGCTAATAATTACCTAAAAATAGTTACTAATAAAACTTCATAATAATAATATTTAATTAATGATATTTTAAATAAAACTAGTAAATTAACCCTTTTCTTACTAATTGAAAAAGTAGTAAAACCGTATAAGGTTTTCTATTTTTTTTAACTAGCACTCCTTTTTTCGGAAATTCTTTACTAATTTGAAAAATAAAAATAACGTAACTCTAGAGGTTTTTTTTTTTATAATAATTAATAAGACTATTAATCACTTAACTAGTAAATTTAAAAAGAATTGTAATAACAACATAATAATTAAAATAGACAAATAGTAGCATGTTTTAACTAGCATAATTTAGATATTATAAATTATAGGGTAAATTTTAGGGTATGACACCCCTAATTAGGATGCTCTGAGTCCAAATATGATGTTAGTTTCGCTGTTTGAAAGCTGTAGCTATGGATTCGATGGAGTTGAAGTTTTGGTACGCATGAACACTCGTTAATGGCATGGAACGATTCTCACGTGGGAGCTTACATGTTAAGGCCCAGATCTAGCTTATAGGACCACATGAACTCATTGGAATGATTAGATTACATGGAGGTTGATTAAATATAGGAAAACGAAAATTATTTAAGTATGAACATGAAGAACACTATGCATGTGTTACGACTCTCATGGGACCACACAAAGAGTTTGTTCTTACTTTATATGCTCTTAGAAGATGATTGGAATGATTGTTTTGTATTGATATTGATTGGAATATGAAATTTTAAAATTACAAAAGTTATGAGATTTTTTGAGAATTTTGTGAAGTTGATGGCTATGCTCTTGCTATATTTTCGTGGGTGTCTTGGCTCTCTTTGCTTATGAAATATGCAGCTTCATTTATAGGCCTTGGAGTGCTTAAATTTGAAGCTAAAAGCAATGATTGCTTTTGTTGAATTTTGACTTTCAAGCTTGGAACTCAAGCAACCTTGGCTTGCTCTTTCCTTAGCCTTTCCTTGCAGCTTTCTTGCTGCATAATTAAGCCACATGTGTGAGCTTTTAGCTTAGAAAATAAGCTATGATTTATCCTTCCTTTTTTCCTTTTTAATTTAATCTTAAATGATAAAATTAAATCAAAAAAATGGAGAAAAATGATGTGGGCTTTGTCTTGGTCGTGGGAGGCCCATAACATCATGGAAATGATGTTTGAATGCTGAAAACTTGGCCCCATTTGGAAAAAATACATTTTTTAGCAATGTTGATTTCATGTATTTTCCCAAAATTTAGCCAACTTCAACAAGGTGTAAATCCTTCAATTTTTGTCATATGAAGGAGATCTTGCACTTTTTGGAAACCTCAAAGAGTCCTCTAACCAATGCCTTTGGTCTCATGTCAAAATGATTTTTGAAGCTCCTTGTGTGTCCTTTTGAAAAAAGTGTCTTTTTGTTGACTTTGAAAATGACCTGTAATGTCTTTGATCATATTTTTCAAATGGTGAATCCAATGACCATGGGATCAATGGCATTTGAAATATAATTGAATTTCCTTCAAAACAAGCTTTGGTTTGAATTTTTTGGATGAAGGATGAGAGAGTTATGATCAGTCAAAGTTGAGTTGACTTTTCAGGCAAAAACCCTAATTTTGAATCTTAGGGTTTTGTTGATTTTTGATCTTTCCTTGATGAATTATGATCATCCAATGATCAAATGATGAATCCTTTGACAAAATATGGACTTTGACAAAAAAATTCATTTTTGACTGTCTGTTGACTTTTTTGGTCAAACGGGTCGTCTGTTGACTGTTTGAGCTGCTGACGATGCGTCTGAATGAATTGAGGTTTGAAAATTTGTATGATGGTACTTTGAGATATATGGATGTGTATGAAATCCATTTGAGCTCTCAAAAACTTGTTGCTCCTGTAAAAACAAGAAAAACCCTGATTAGGGACTGTTTGTGTAGGAGACAGTTAAGCGTACCTGATTTTTGTGCAGTGTTGAGTCTCTGCTAATCGCGTGATATTCAGAAGACTTCTAGAACAAAAATCTTGGAATTTTGAATTGTGAAAGATTGATTTGATTGATGGTACAAAACACTGAGAATTGCACTGCCAGCAGTTTGGCTGTCAACTGACTGTTCAGGTATTGATGTAGCAGTTAGAGTGAAAAATCAACAGTCAAAGTTAATTTTCTTTTTTTTTTGTTTTTGTTTTATGTTTTATGTGAAAAATGAAAGTTTATTTACATGACTTGTTAAAAAAAACATAGACATAATAAATAACTAATATTTACGGTATGCGGGCAAAATTACCGATAATAACCCTGAAAATCATTTAATGCACAGAAATAGGAATATTTGACTGGCAGAAAACACACAAAATATTATCTTAGTAATTAAGCAATATTATGACAAATAGTACAACATTTAATACTGACAGTACAAATATTACATACTATATTGAACAGTACGACGAATAAACGGTACATTTGAGAAATAAGAAATACGGCAAATTTTAAGAATGACGATTAATGACCCATGCTATGAACAATAACATGTAGATGATTGGGAGTGCAACCATTGCAGGTCCACACTCTTCAGGACTATGCAGGCAGAAGAAAGTCATGATCACCGTAGCAATGGTGATGACTGTAAGAAACAGTGTCTCTATCCACTTTGCCATTCTTGTCAGGGAAGAAGAGGAAATAGATATAAGGTAGGAATTTGAAAGATGAGTTGGAATTTGATGTGAGATTTTATGGAAGAAAATGAGAGGTATTTATAGAATGGAAAGAAGGATAGAGACGTTGGGGAATGATGTGATTCCGTACAAAAGGAAAATTTGAGTGGAAGTAAGATTTGAAAGAAAGTGTATGATAGTGTTGGGAAAAAGAGAGATGTAGAGAATAAAGTTAGGATTTGATTTTTGAAAAAGAGATTTGAAAAGATTTTTGAAAATAATGGAATATAGTACAAAAATTAGTGGGAAACAAAAGATAATAATAATCTACTTGTTACCAGTACAGTCTGAGTTTCCTGATTCTGCGCCTGCAAAAAGATTTAACTCTGTACCAATTGTGTCAGTACTATTTATCTGTAAATAAATAAATAGCATGTGTGAAGTAATAAACAGTATTTGGCGTTTGCGTAAGAATAAATTCAACTGCAAGCCAAATTACTGTATAAGAAAAATTCTAAAAACTAAGTATTTCATATATCAGGATATTTGTTGAAATAAAAATCCATGACTATATGAGACTCTTAATTTTCAGATTGGAGTTTTCTTGAAAAATATGTGGGCAAATTTTGGGGTATAACAGTTGCCCCTATTCAATCTTCTTAAACCTGAAGAGATTGTCTGAAATCTGAAGGTAGAAGATGATTGAATATTTAGATGCCCTGAAAATTTGCACTTACCTTGATCAGAAGAGATGTTGGAAGTTGCGTTTGAATGTCGTCTGCGAAATGTTGTTGGCAGATTGAAACATCACCTGAGATGGGCTTTCAGATGCCACCTGGTAAATGTGTTAATGGTTTGTTCATCAGAATGAATCCATTGATTATATCTTGATGAAGGATTTGAAAGTCTTTGTGTTGACTGTTTCGGAACCGTCCAAGGTTACCGCTTTAAGTCTTGGAGGATGATTGCTACGGAACTTGTCCAAAGTTTTTTTCGATTTAGATTTTGGAAGTTGATCATTGGGGAACCGTCTGAGGTATCGCTTTAGATCTGCAATGTTAAATCGTTTTGGAACCGTCTGAGGTATCGCTTTAGATCTGCAATGTTAGATCGTTCTGGAACCGTCTGAGGTATCGCTTTAGATCTGTGATGCTAGATCGTTCTGGAACCGTCTGAGGTATCAACTTTAGATCTGTAATGCTAGATCATTTTGGAACCGTCTGAGGTATCGCTTTAGATCTGCAATGCTAGATCGTTTTGGAACCGTCTGAGGTATCGCTTTAGATCTGTGATGCTAGATCGTTCTGGAACCGTCTGAGGTATCGCTTTAGATCTATGATGCTAGATCGTTCTGGAACCGTCTGAGGTATCGCTTTAGATCTGTGATGCTAGATCGTTTTGGAACCGTCTGAGGTATCGCTTTAGATCTGTGATGCTAGATCGTTTTGGAACCGTCTGAGGTATCGCTTTAGATCTGTAATGCTAGATCGTTCTGGAACCGTCTGAGGTATCAACTTTGATCTTTGATGTCTGTTTTTGAGTTGGTAAGTGATCAGAATGAATCTTCGGCTTGATTATATCTGAGAGAACCGTTCATGGAATTCAGGTGAACACTGCATGTGATTGAGAACATCTTTGTTGAAGATATCCGTTTACCTGAAAAATCAAGTTAGTGATATGCAATGTTTATGATGCATGTAAATGTGAGATATTCCCGGAGAAATATGCATGTGATGTTGTGTATGAATATGCGCATGAATATGCGCATGATGCATGATGTATGAATGTGAATATGAATATGATGCGTGTCAAGCTTCTAGTTGGAAAAATAAATTCCCACTAGTCATCTGGACATGAATGTATTGTGATCGTTGATGATCTTTTGTCTTGTTTGAGTACCCTTGGCTGGGGAAATTCTTTGAGAACCCTGGTATTCTGTTGAAGGATCTTTGAATATCTCTTGAAAATGAAAGGTAGCTGGAAGTTCTTATGCCCTTTCAAATGGGAATGAGGAAGATGCATAATCCTCCGATGCACTATCTGACCAAGTCCGGGTGCGGGGATCACACCTTCTGAAGATAGCAATCTGGAACAACCCTGCTGGGGGATAAGACTTCTTTTGAAGAGAAAATCTTTTTGAGGAATTTGCTGAGAAAGGCGCTCCTCTTGGGGATTTTCTTCTGATGGAATGATGTCCAGATAATTGGGACATTTCCTGAATGCTATTCCTGTTTTTCCTGGTAAACATCAATCATATTCAAATGCACATGTTCATTCAAAATCATCATTGGGACGCTTACGTATTTAAACAGAAAAAGTGAAAATAGTGATTTTTGAGCCTAAGCTGCATTCATTTTTGAAAAAGAGCCATGATAGGCTGGTTAGCACAGGGAGACAACAATCCTAGAAGTAGGAAATTGTCAGAAAGTTTTGGAAAATATTTATGAAGATAAATAGCTATGTGAAAACGATCCAGTCAAGTTTCAACTCTGCTATTGCCAATCTGTCTTCGAGCATCTCATCCCTCACTTGTTGGAAGAAAGTGATTGGACTGATCGGTGTCTTTGAGGTGTTGAATCTTGATGGGGAGTAGGCAGCTGAACGGAACATAGTTGTATGCTTCATTCCCTAACTTTTGCCTAGGCCGCCCTTTCAGGTTTTCAGCCTACCGGGATAGTATTTAGTCTCTAATTTTTGCCTGGACCGCCCTTTCGGGTTTTCAATCCACCGAGACGCTCATTTTTTTGCCTAAGTTGCCCTTTCAGGTTTTCAACTTAGCGAGCTGTTTTTTTTTTTTTAAGAGAAGTATTTTTTGACTATGTCAGCATTCACAGGATGTGGGAAATCCTCGCCATCCATGGTGGTAAGCAACATGGCGCCGCCGGAGAATATTTTCTTGATTATGAATGGTCCCTCGTAGGTGGGAGTCCATTTGCCTCTGGGATCACCTTGTGGTAAGATGATGCGTTTGACAACCAAGCCACCAGTTTGGTATGCTTGACTTTTGACTTTTTTGTTGAAGGCTTTGATCATACGCTTTTGGTATAGCTGACCATGACAAATAGCTGCGAGCCTTTTCTCATCAATCAAGTTTATCTGGTCCAACCGTGTTTGAATCCAATCGTCTTCGTCTAGATTGGCTTCTTTCATAATCCTTAGGGAAGGAATCTGAATTTCAATTGGAAGAACTGCCTCCATACCATAGACTAAGGAGAATGGAGTTGCCCCTGTTGAAGTACGCGCAGATGTGCGATAACCATGAAGAGAAAAAGGCAACATCTCATGCCAGTCTTTGTAGGTTACTGTCATTTTTTGTATGATTTTCTTGATGTTCTTGTTGGCAGCTTCCACCGCGCCGTTCATCTTTGGTCGATATGGAGAGGAATTATGATGCTTGTTCTTGAACCGTGTGCAAAGTTCAGTAATCATTCTGTTGTTTAGATTTGTGCCATTGTCCGTGATAATCCGTTCAGGGATGTCGTACCGACAAATGAGATTGTATTTGATGAACCGGGCCACCACATTCTTGGTAACAGAAGCAAATGAAGCTGCTTCTACCCACTTTGTGAAGTAGTCAATAGCGACCAGGATAAAGCGATGTCCGTTGGAGGCAGTAGGTTTGATTTCTCCAATCATATCAATACCCCACATTGCAAAAGGCCAAGGAGCCGTCAGGACGCTTAATGGAACTGGAGGTACATGTACTTTGTCAGCGTATATCTGGCATTTGTGACATGTTCGGGAGTGATGATGGCAGTCTGTTTCCATGGTAGACCAGTAATAACCTGCTCTTAGGATCTTTTTAGCCATTGTATGTCCACTGGAATGTGTACCGAAGGTACCATTGTGTATTTCTTCCATGATTTGTTCTGCTTCCTTCTTGTTTACACAGCGAAGTAAAGTCGAGTCATGGTTGCGTTTGTATAGGGTTCCATTGCTTAGAAAGAATTTGGCAGCAAATCTTCTTAAAAACTTTCTGTCGTTAATGGATGCCCCTTCAGGGTACTCCTGAGCTTCGAGATATCTTTTTACTTCATGGAACCATGGTTTTTCCTCGGTTCCTTCGGTATTGACCTCATTGCAATAGGATGGTTCATCTTGCCTGTAAATGGTGATTATAGGCGCCTCGTTGTCCCACCTGACTTTGAACATGGATGACATGGTAGCTAAAGCATCAACTAGTTGATTTTCCTCGCGTGGGATGTGTTCGAAAATGATTTCCTCGAAGTAAGGAATCAAACTCGGCACATATTCTTTGTAAGGAATCAGATTCGGGTGCTTCGTGTCCCATTCCCCTTTGACTTGGTAGATTACCAAGGCCGAGTCTCCGTAGACTTCCAGGAATTTGATTCTTAGATCGATTGCAGCTTTAAGACCCAGAATACATGCTTCGTATTCGGCTATATTGTTAGTGCAATTGAAGCATAATCTGGCAGTGAACGGTGTGTAACTTCCTGCGGGGGAAATGATCACAGCTCCGATGCCATTGCCAAGTGCATTAGAAGCTCCGTCAAAAACCATAGTCCACCGGGATCCTGGCTCGGGTCCTTCTTCTGGTCCTGGTTGTTTGTAGTCATTGACTAGCATAATGTCTTCGTCTGGGAAGTCAAAGTTCAATGCTTGATAATCATCCACTGCTTGATGAGCCAGATGATCAGCTACCACACTTCCTTTGATTGCTTTTTGTGAAGTGTATTGAATGTCATATTCTGTTAAGATCATTTGCCATCTCGCTATTCTTCCAGAGAGAGCAGGTTTTTCGAACACGTATTTGATGGGATCCATCTTGGAGATTAGGAAAGTGGTGTGATTTAGCATGTACTGTCTTAGTCGGCGAGCCGCCCAAGCTAAGGCACAACAAGTTTTTTCGAGTAGTGAGTATCTTGTTTCACAATCGGCAAACTTTTTGCTAAGATAGTAGATTGCGTGCTCCTTTCGGCCGGATTCGTCATGTTGTCCTAGTACACACCCCATTGAGTCTTCTAACACAGTTAGGTACATTATCAGAGGTCTGCCTTCCACAGGTGGCAACAAGATTGGAGGTTTTTGGAGATATTCTTTGATTTTGTCAAAGGCTAACTGGCATTTGTCATTCCACCTTTCCACTTGATCTTTCTTCAACAGTTTGAAGATCGGCACACAAGTAGTAGTCATGTGGGCAATGAATCGGGCGATGTAATTTAGACGTCCCAAGAATCCTCTGACTTGTTTCTCGGTACGAGGTATAGGCATTTCTTGAATGGCTTTAACCTTGGCGGGATCAACCTCAATACCTTTGCTGCTGACGATGAAACCTAAGAGTTTGCCGGATCTTACTCCAAAGGTACACTTATTTGGGTTCAGTCGCAACTTGTATTTCTTGAGTCTGTCAAACAACTTGTGTAAATGACCCAGATGTTCTTCCTCGGTGTTGGATTTTGCAATCATGTCATCGACATACACCTCTATTTCTTGATGAATCATATCATGAAATAGCGCTACCATTGCACGTTGATAGGTCGCTCCTGCGTTTTTCAAACCAAAGGGCATTACTTTGTAACAAAAGGTTCCCCAGGGTGTTGTGAAGGTTGTTTTTTCCATGTCTTCGGGTGCCATCTTGATTTGATTGTACCCTGAGAATCCGTCCATAAAGGAGAATACCTTGCATTGTGCGGTATTGTCAACCAGTACATCGATATGTGGTAAAGGGAAATCATTTTTGGCACTTGCCCGGTTCAGATCTCTGTAGTCCACGCACATTCTGACTTTCCCGTCTTTTTTAGGTACAGGCACGATGTTAGCTATCCAAGGAGGATAACTTACAACTTTTAGGAATCCGGCATTGAACTGTTTTTCAACCTCGTCTTTGATCTTTTTTGACATATCAGGCCTACTCTTTCGTAGTTTCTGTTTGACTGGAGTGCTACCTTCTTTGATTGGTAGGCGATGAACTACGATGTCCGTGTCAAGGCCTGGCATATCCTCATAGGACCAGGCGAATATCTCGACGTAGTCTCGCAGCATTTGAATCAGTCTTTGCTTGACGCTGTGTTCTAAATCAGCCCCTATTTTGACTTCTTTCATTTCTTCGTTACTGCCCAAGTTGATGACCTCAATTGGCTCCTCATGAGGCTGTATGGCCTTGTCTTCTTGTTCTAGCAGCCTTGCAAGTTCTCTTGGCACTTCACAAGCTTCCTCACTTTCGTCCTCAGTTTGGTAGATCGGACTTTCAAAGTCATGACGGGCAATAGCAGAATCGTTGTTGACTGGATCCAGAGTGTATGTGAATCTGCATGTTAATTATGTGAGTATGTGTGAAGAAAAAACATAGCTATTTGAAAGCGAAGAAAGAAGGAAAAAGGATCACAAAATTTTAAATATGCAAGCGTCCCATGATTTTATTGAATGCACATGATCATGATATGATAAGCCCTTATAGAAGGGCCAATGTGCTTTCGGCAAGGCACACGGCTTTCAGGCTCATGGTTCGATTGTTCAGGAACCATTTTTATCTTTGCACAATATACACAAAGAAAACAGGAAATGGCATTTACTCTTGGTCAAAGGAGATCACATCCTCAGCTTTCCAGTTGTTCAATCCACTGTTGTGAGCAGGGAGTATCCAGCTGTTCCAGTTGCAGTTGTCTTCTTCATCTTCCACAGCATTGATTTCATTAGTGGGAAAATGAGCCGGTGATCCTTCGGGATAAGTGATATACTCTGCTGGATACGAGAGCCCAGGCTGAGATATCTCTGCTGGCTGAGCAAGATGCTCAATAAGGCCGTCCCATGCAGTCGGGATGATGTTTTGAATAGAGAATTGTGCATCCTGATGAGGAGTGTATGCTGACAGAAAGCAACCCTCGTTATTTGGTATTTCCCTGGCTTCTTCAAAAGTGAAATTGTCATCGTAATGTTCATCCCATCCAGTTGGGACAATGTCCTTCATAGCAATTTGTGAGCTCGGAGGAGCGGAATATTTCACCATATAGTCATATTTGCTGCTGGGTTCTCCTAGCGTGTCCCATACTTCTTTGGGTGGATTTTGATATTGCTCAGTGACGGGACTTGTGAAACTTTCGTCATTTTCAATTTGATCACCCCATCCAGTTGGGGTAATGTCCTCCATAGCAACATAAGAATTCTGAGGTGCGGTATACTGATAATTATACCCGTCACTTGGTTCTCCCACAGCATCCCACATTCCCATGGAAATGGGTGGAATCTCATCTGGATATGGCTGAATGATATGGTTCAAGAACACTCCTTCATCTTCAATAGCGTTTACTTCTTGGCTGACGAAGTGTGACATTAATCCTCCAGAACGAGGACCTTGATCATTCTTTTGATCTTCACTATCATAGCCCAGGCCTAGCTTGTCAGACTTGTAGGGTATATCGGGAAGCTGTCCCCATACTGTGCAATCACCCTGTTCAATCATGGCTTTGGCATCTTTGAGAGAAGCCATAGTTGTAGTTGGAGTAGCAGGAATATGCTTGGTGGTAAAGACATCTGGGGAGACCACCTCAAATGATTGGCATGGAGTTTCGATGAATTCGTCCTCCAACTCAACATATTTGGAATTGCTTAGGTGACTAACCACATATTCCTCTTCGCCATAGACTGTGACAATCTTTCCTTTTACTGGATATTTTAACTTCTGATGCAGGGTAGAAGTTACAGCGTTTGCCCCATGTATCCATGGGCGTCCAAGTAAACAGGAGTAGGCTGGGTGAATTTCCATTATGTAAAAGATAGAATCGAAGATTTGAGAACCCACTCTGATTGGGAGATTCACTTTTCCGTATACCGTTCTTGTTGACCCGTCAAAGGCTCTTACCACAACATCACTTGGTTGTAACACAATTCCTTCGAAGTCAAGCTTTTCTAGTACTGTTTTCGGTAACACGTTCAAAGAAGAACTGTTATCTACTAGCACATGAGATAAAGTGGTGCCATTACATTCAATGGAGATATGTAGGGCTTTGTTGTGATTTTTTCCAGCAGGGGTTAGATCCACATCAGAGAAACCGAGACCATTGTTCACGGTTAGATTGGCAACACAATTCTCCAATTGGTCGACTGAGATCTCTTGAGGCACATGCGCAGCTTTAAGGAACTTCATCAGAGCTTTGGCATGAGCTTCTGAATATTTTAGCAGAGATAGCATTGAGATTTTTGAAGCGGTGTGCCCTAGTTGCTCAACAATATTGTAATCACTCTTGCAGATGATTTTCAATATTTCCTCCATTTCTTGCTTTGATGGATCCTCAGCAGTGATCTCCACCGGGGTTTGAACTTGTTCAACTTGTGGCTCTTTGCCTCGAGCGTTGTCATCTTGATTAGGAACTGGGACCCGGACGGGACCAGCAGCAACATTTGGAGAAATTTCTGGTGAAAAGATTCTTCCACTTCTCGTGATCTTGCTGGTACCCACAATATTATCCACAGTTGGAGTAGTTAACTTTGCGGCCTCTTTAGTCGAGGTACCCTGCTTAACTCCATGAACATAAACATTAGTGTCGTATCTCCATGGGACAGCTTTGTCTGAGGAGTATGGAAATGGAGTTGGACTAGCAATGACTACTGATGCCACTTTGAGTGTAGCAGAAATTTTGAATGGAGCCATGGCAGAGATTTTGAATGGTAAACTGGAGATCACTGAGATATCCTCTATTCTTATCCCGTTTGCAAAGACTTCGCACAGCACGTCCATAGAAGGGAGCCTCTCAAACATAATGATATGGCGATCCATCCACTTTTGAATTCCCATTCTTAGATTCTCACAACCATTGGGCCAGTATGAGCAATAAAAGCAATTGGGGTCACACCCTGGAAAGTAACCAGCTTGGATTAGCTTTCCTTTGACTTCGCAGAGTGGAGTTGATAATTCGTTCACATCATAGATGTAAACAGTGTCCAGGATAGCGTTAACAGTTTTGTCATGCTTTGGCATAGGTGCAGTGATGACATTTGGAGTTTCTGGAGGATCGAACTCAATTTCCCCAGTATCTATCATATCTTGTATTTTATTTTCAAGGCCCAGCAGTGATCTGCGTCATGTCCTGGACAGTTTGAGTGATAGGCACATGTCGCATCAGGGCGATAATTCGGAGAGGAAGTGTTGACATTCTTTGGAGGACCTTTTAATGTGATCAGATCTGCTTTTAGCAAGTGCTGCAATGCCTGAGAGATTGGCATGTTGATTCTGGTGAAATTTCTTCTTGGTGCATCTGGTCGATGCATATATTTTGGCTGCTGATCCTTTTGAGGTGCAGATGCGGAGATCAGAACTGCCCCTACAGATTGATGCTGCTCACTTTTGCGACTTTTCTGAATTTGTGTTGCATTGACCTCATTTCTCCCGCTGATGGGCCTTTTTGTAGTACCTGAGGAGGAACCTATTTGAATTTTTCCATTTTGAATGCCACTTTCGACACGTTCTCCGGTCAGTATCAGGTCAGTGAAACCTGATGATGAGCTTCCCAACAAATGGCTATAGAAAGGGCCAGTTAAAGTGCCCATGAACATGTCGACTAGTTCGCGATCAGATAAGGGTGGTTGAACCCTTCCAGCCATATCTCTCCACTTTTGTGCATATCCTTTGAAACTTTCTTTTGGTCCCATAGACATGCCCCTTAGTTGAGTACGGGTTGGCGCAAGATCAGCATTGTATTGGTATTGTTTGTAAAAAGCAGCAGCTAATTCTTCCCAAGTATGAACCTTGGTATTTTCCAGCTGGTAGTACCACTCGAGTTGTGTACCCGACAGACTTTCTTGGAAGAAGTGAATCCACAATTTGTTATCTGTTGTATGAGGTTGTATCTTCCTCACATAGGATCTCAGATGTAGTTTCGGGCAAGAAACTCCGTCATATTTTGCAAAGACAGGAACTTTGAATTTTGGAGGGATAACAACATCCGAGATGAGCCCCAGATCATTGAAATCTAAACCAGGTACTTTTTGTATCTCCATAGCTTTCATACGGTCTTCCAGCTGTTGGTATTTGTCATCATCCGGTTCGTCCCCAGAATGATCATCTTCTTCATTTGAAGAGAGAGAGGGTTTAGCAGAACCCTGGTTGCTTTGATTGTCTCCTTGTTCATCATCACCGACTGTTTCAGGGATCGGTGGCTTTTTGAACTTTTTGACTGGGATTTTGATCTTCCTTTTCATGTGACTCACGCCTACAGATCCTTTGGGCTTCTTTTTCTTCTTGATCATCAGGGCTTTCAGTTCTTGTTGCCCCTTTGCCAGTTCTAGAATTGCCACTTGAACTTGGGCATTCTGTGCTTCGAGATTCTTGATGCTCATTTCAGATTCCATCTCTTCTGACTGAAATAAACAGCGAGAAGATGAGAAATCCGTCATGTGAACCTGTTATGCAATGTGTATGAATGGATGCAATGTATATGCAATGTATATGAATGCAATGTATATGAATGCAATGTGTGTGCAATGTTTTCAAGGATCTTAGAGTTTAGATTTGTTAAAACAAAGAAGAAACAAACATTAGTTAAACAATTTATTTCTTTTTTTTTTTGCTTTTTTTTTCTTTGCCTCATTTGGGCTTACAAGACAGAAATAAAATAAATGATCCTTCAGGTCTCCCATGGACGCTTTCTCTTTGCCCCCAGGAATGTGTTGATTTGCTGTTCTTCTTGAAGCTGTCCGGTGAGCTCCAATATCCTTCTCTCATAGTCCTGACAGTGTGCTTTGAAGGTGTCTCTTTCCTCTTTTAGTTGAACCCAAGACTTTTGCAACTCTTCTAGGTCAGTTGGCATATCCGGGTGTAGAATAACTTGGGGTTCGTCTCCTTCGACCTTTGGCTCAATAGTCACAGGTAGAATAGCGGGATATGGCATAATGAGTTTCGGAGCATGAGTGCGGACCCATCTGAGGTAAGGTTCCATAGGGATAGAATTCCACGGCCCCAAAGTTTTGCTTTCTATTCTATAGACACTGTCCCATGCATGTATGAACCTTCGTCGGTGTCTATGAGAATCATTCTCGTAATCAAACACAATGCCACGGATAATCATGTCATGAGGACCGTTGCTCCTTGCATATCCGAATTGGCGTAAAGCTAAAGAGGGATTGTAAGTGATGCCCCCTTTGATGCCAAGGAGTGGCACATTAGGGTAGTTTCCACAATGATCAATGATAGTAATGTCTCTTTGAAAGAAGTTGTTCCACCGGATATCTGAATGAGACAAAGACATAATCCTGCGAGACCATTGCATTCTTTGTTCATTTCTCAACACTGATCGGGGAAGATGAAATGTAAACCACCTAGCCAGTAGTGGTATACAGCACATAAGAGTTCCTCGTTTCTTCATGGTACGAGTGTGTAGAGAATGTAGAATGTCTCCCAGCAAGGTTGGTACCGGGTTACGGATTAGGAAAAGGTTGATGATGTGTACACTTATGAACTGGTCGGGATTTGGGAATAAAACCAACCCATAGATCAAAAGGGCCATAACCTCCTCAAAAGCTGGATAACTTTTGTTTTCTAGCAGTAGTCGAGCCTTTTCCAATAAGAACTTGGCAAGCAAACCCTTAACTCCACTCTTTGTTTCCCAATTGGACTCGATTTTTGATTTTCGCAGATGTAAAGCAGCAGCAATGACTTCAGGTTTTGGAATCCTTTCTAAACCAGTGAATGGTAATTGATCTCGAATAGGTAATCCAATTAGCTCAGAGAACTCTTCCAAAGTGGGTACTAACTGGTAATCAGGAAAGGTAAAGCAATGATGTTCAGGGTCAAAGAACTGGAACAGGACCCGTATCATGTCTTCTTCAAATTTTGAGGTAACCAAATGGAGTAGGTGACCATGCCTTTCGGTGAATTGAACATTCCTGGGGAATTCTGACACTAAGTCTTTTAGTTCAGATGATACCGTTGAGATGTTGATTCGGATGTAATCTCGGGTGGCGGGAGCCATTACCTGCAAAAACAAAGGTAAACTCTTTGATCCTTGAAGTGTTTTGTGAGAAAATGATATGCTTATGATGCAAACATGTGGCACACAAAAACAAATCAAACAATAGCCTTAGGTTTAAAGGCTTGCATGGAGCTGATAGGTGATACCCTCCCCACTGAAGTTGAGTTGGTTAAAACCTGTCCTAGAATAGTATTCGGGTTCTATGATCCTTGGAAGTAACATCTCAATACGGCGCTCGAGCGGCCGATCAAAATATTCCTCGAGGATAACTAACTTCGATCAATTTCAAAGCTAGCCACTTAATAGGCCATAAGTCAAGTTCAACTAAAAAGGTTCTAAGACAAATTAGTGTTTAATGACATTTCGGAAGCCTAATATACTCCTTGATCGTTTTCAAGGGACATCAGTATAAACCAAAGTATCGCACTAACGATGACTACCAGATCAACCGTATCGGTACATGCCGTACAGTTTCCTTGGTCTATTGTCATATACTTAAGGTATCTCGAGATTCGGGTTAGAATCTTTCACACAAGCAAAATACCCAAACAAACCTTTGAAAAATAGAGCAATCAAGTCAAACAATTGAAAACATCGAAGTAATCTATTCTCTTAAGGTAACCCCTTTAGAAAACATTTTGTTTTTTGAAAGTGACTCCCCAGCAGAGTCGCCAGTTCTGTGGACCTCCGTTTTTCGGGCCATACCTCTGAGCGGGAGAGATACGTGAACTGACTCTTTTTTATCGCTTATGCTTTCGCATTTTTTAAAATTCACAGAGTCGTCACCGACCTTTTATTTTATCCAATTAAGGAAAGGTTTATAAAAGAAACAGAAAAAAGACCTTTAAGAAATTCTGGGTAAGGGGGTAGGTTATACAAAGGGAATGTGTTAGCACCCTTTGTATCCATGGTTATCCATGGGCTCTTAAGTTTGCTTAGCTCACTTGTTTTTCGATCACTTTTCAATTGCTTTAGAATGCTCATATGTGGTTTCAAATACCTTTGTAAATTGAATTTGTAATGATCCTTGTGCGGATGTATACAAAATGTTTGTTTATCTTTCGAAAGATGTTTTGAAAAGAACGTTAACTTTGTAATGATCCGTGTTTGGATGTATACAAAATATTGTCTTTTTGGAAAGTTTTGTTTTGAAAAACAACAGTGTATGAGAATTTTGTTTGTTTTGATTTGAGCAAGCAAACTAGGAGGTCTACCCTGAGTTGTAAGGTCTTTATCCTATTTCCTTTAAAAATCTATCCTTTCACCGGATACAAACAAAAGGTTCGATTTTGTACTCGAAACAGTAGAATTTTGACTTTGATTTTGAAAAGAATGAGAAGGGATTACCTTAAAAGGTGCAAGTGTGCTTGTGATTGGATTCAGATATTTTATCTTTGAAGTTAGTGATCTAACGGTTCAATTTTATCTTTGACATACACGCAGTTTATATTTGCTGGAAATTAAAATGCGGAAATGTAAAGTGCGGAAAGTAAATCTACGCTATTACATCGATTGTGCAGGAAATGTAAACTAAGCCTATTTACATGATTTTGACAACCTATACATTTATCTAGGAATTTAAATTGCAATAAGATAAATAGAGAAATGCATGTTTTTGGTTTTTTTTGATGATTGATTTTAATTTAAAATTAATGCATAATTAATTAAATTAAAATGAGAAAAAGAAAATAAATTTAAACCTAGAAATTAAGCTTAAAAATATGTTCAAATGTGCTTGTTAATTAATTTTAAAACAAAACTAATTTTTTTTGGAATTTTTGAAATTGATTTGAAGTTTATTAAGTTAATTAAGACATAATTATGCAAATAATTATACAAATAATTAAAACTTAAAGAGAAAATTATCCTAAATATGTACAAAATTAGTTTATAATATATAAACAATATTTAATATAAAGAACAATTTTTTTTATGATTTTTTTTTGATTGGCTGAAAATAATTAAAAAGCAAATATATAAATATATACTAATTAATTATGCAAAATATTGGAATTATGAAGAAAAATAAAATATTTTTATTTCAGAAAATAATATATTATTTTAGAAGCTTAAAAATATTTTTTGTGTATTTTTTGGATTTTTTTTAACTATTTTTAATTAATTTTGCAAAGAAATTAAAATAGAAATAAAAAATAAAAGGATACTAATCAGATGTGGTTGATTATGAGGGAGTATGATGTTCATGCATGATCTGGCGCGTTGGATTGGATGGAAAGTGGATCAGAAGGCTCAGATTTTGAGGCGCATGGCAATCAGTATACCTGCAAAACACTTGATTAGAGGAAAATTTAAAAGAACGCGCGCGCTGGCTGGCCAATGGCGTGAGGACACGCATCATCTTCAACCTCCAGACACCACTTTTAACAGCGCTTTCTGGCTAGAAGCGCTGTAATAGATTAAACTCATCCCTGCAAAATAGCGAATAGGTGTAAACAAGCATAGAAATCAGGCGCGATAGGACCATTAAATTCGTCTTGTTCCACTGAATGTAACCATGCCCTTAATTTGGTTTAATTTTGGCTCTAATGAAGAACCCTAAATTTGAGCTTAGAAACCCTAAAATGGTGGTTTTGTGCAAACGGTCATTAAAACTTAATTAAAGCTCCAGAAACGACCAGAGCACCAATCTAAACACAAATATATATCTACATCTTGTTAAATGTGCGTGTATGATCAGATATGAGTTGGTTTTTGTTTGAGCAAATCGTGACCTGTGTAGCTCGATTCAATGAGGTTTAAGACTTGCAATTGATTGGAATAGTTTCAGTGAAGCTCAGAGATGATGTTTGAATGTTTAGTTTGTATTGAAATTGACTGAAACTTAAAATTCGAATTTCAAGTTTCTTTGAATATTACAAGTTGTTACAAGAGTGATATATGCTTATGAATGCTTCTGAATTCGTCCTCCTTTGATTGTGAAGTGTTATAGCCTTTATATAGACTATGTTGTGCTTAGAATTGAAGCTAAGAAGCATCTTGTTGCCTTTGTTGAATTCTTGATTTTTTTATATTAAAACCTTTGAATTATTGACCAAGTCTTGCTTCCCTTCAATGCTCTTGCCTTGTACCTCAATCCTCTGCAGAAAATTGAAGATTTTTGGATGACTCATGCTTAGATTGTAAGCTATCCATTATCCATTCATTTTTCCTTTTAATTTAATCTTAAAATAAGATAAAATTAAGCCAAAAATGGATAAAAATGGTATGGGCTTAGTATTGGTCGTGGGAGGCCCATAATATTATGGAAATGATGTTTGAACCATGAAAACTTGGCCCTATTTGGAAAAAATACATTTTTGAGCAATGTTGGTTTCATGCATTTTCCCAAAATTTAGCCAACTTCAACAAGGTGTAAATCCCTCAATTTTTGTCATATGAAGGAGTTCTTGCACTTTTTGGAAACCTCAAAGAGTTCTCTAACCAATGTCTTTGGTCTCATGTCAAAATGATTTTTGATGCTCCTTGTGTGTCCTTTTGAAAAAAGTGTCTTTTTGTTGACTTTGAAAATGACCTGTAATGTCTTTGGTCATATTTTTCAAATGGTGAATGCAATGACCATGGGATCAATTGCATTTGAAAGATAATTGAATTTCCTTCAAAATGAGCTTAGGTTTGAATTTTTTGGATGAAGGATGAGAGAGTTATGACCAGTCAAAGTTGAGTTGACTTTTCAGGCAAAAACCCTAATTTTGAATCTTAGGGTTTTGTTGATTTTTGATCTTTCCTTGATGAATTATGATCATCCAATTATCAAATGATGAATCCTTTGACAAAATATGGACTTTGACAAAAAATTTCATTTTTGACTGTCTGTTGACTGTTTGAGCTGCTGACGGTGCGTCTGAGTGAATTGAAGTTTGAAAATTTGTATGATGGTACTTTGAGATATATGGATGTGCATGAAATCCATTTGAGCTCTCAAAAACTTGTTGCTCCTGTAAAAACAAGAAAAACCCTGATTAGGGACTGTTTGTGTAGGAGACAGTTAAGCGTACCTGATTTTTGTGCAGTGTTGAGTCTCTGCTAATCGCGTGATATTCAGAAGACTTCTAGAACAAAAATCTTGGAATTTTGAATTGTAAAAGATTGATTTGATTGATGGTACAAAACACTGAGAATTGTACTGCCAGCAGTTTGACTGTCGACTGACTGTTACCAGTACAGTCTGAGTTTCCTGATTCTGCGCCTGCAAAAAGATTTAACTCTGTACCAATTGTGTCAGTACTATTTATCTGTAAATAAATAAATAGCATGTGTGAAGTAATAAACAGTATTTGGCGTTTGCGTAAGAATAAATTCAACTGCAAGCCAAATTACTGTATAAGAAAAATTCTAAAAACTAAGTATTTCATATGTCAGGATATTTGTTGAAATAAAAATCCATGATTATATGAGACTCTTAATTTTCAGATTGGAGTTTTCTTGAAAAAAGATGCGGGCAAATTTTGGGGTATAACAAACTCACACTATCATTAATATCATTCATCCATTTTGGTGGATTAAGTCATTTCAAACCTATCAACACCCTAGATCCAATGATATTAATGAAGTGTAGGAAGAAGGAAGCCAAAACAAGCACAAAAAAGGCAAAAAACCACATTCTGCCTGCTGGAAATCGATTTCATGCAGGGGGAAATCGATTTCCATAGTGCAGTTTTCAAAAAAAACAAGTTACGTTCAGCAGGAAATCGATTTCAGCCTTAAGGAAATCGATTTCCTCAGTGTAAATTTCAGCAAAAACTGCATTTAAAGGCATGAAACTTGATTTGAACAAATATACAAACACCTTATGATCACACATCAACTTGAGCACGAAATTTCCATCACAAAACCAGCAAATATCATCAATATAGCATCAAAGATGCATTGAACACAAGCAATAAAGATCTACATCATGGATCTAGCAAATTACCACTTTTTGAACAAAGATTTTGGAGTAACTTCAAGAGCAAGCACAAGGTGTGTAGATCCTTCAAATTTGGAGATGATCAAACAAAGAAAAGAGTGAAATGTAGGAGGCTTAGTTCAAAATTAGCAAGATTCAATGTGAATCTCACTAATCTTATGAAAATGAACTTTGGGTGAGGGTTTTGGAAAGGGTGAGAAATGAATTTGCAAGCAATTTTTTGGCTCTCCAAGCTTGAGAAATGAGAGAGTAGTGGGCTCTGTTTATAGGATGAGAGCAAGAGTAGTGGTAGTTTGGTCTTTTTGCATTTGGTAATTAGCTTGTGTTTAATTGGTGATTAAAGTGGCAATTAAATGGTAAAAAGTGGTAAAATGGGGTTTAAGTGGGTTTAATGAAGAGAATTATTTTGATGAGGTGGAAAATTGGTACAATGACAAAAATGGTCAAAGAAAATAGGTGCCAAAATCAAATCAAGCTTCCCCCTCTATTTTTTTTGAATTTCGCCTGAAGGAAATCGATTTCCCCAGGAGTGAAATCGATTTCACTCTGTTCCAGAAGAGAATTTGGCGCAAAATACACTAGGGAAATCGATTTACCCAGGAGGGAAATCGATTTCATGCTGTCCAGAATGTGATTTTGTTGAAGATTGCTGTAGGGAAATCGATTTACCCAGTAGGGAAATCGATTTCATCAGTCAAAAATTTGAAAAATGCCTTGTTTATTGCATGTCTTGGCTTGGTACCTACAAAACAAAAGCCTACAAAGAAACAAAGCAATGTTTTTGGTATTTGGGTTAGTATAATATGCATACAAGATAAACAATCATTGGTGCTTGATGGTCCCTCTTATTGATGGGGTGAGTGCAACACCATAAACAAAACTTCCAAGTGAAGCTCTTGATTAGTGATTGGGATATGAATGATATAGGATCTTAGGGTCAAAAATTGGGGTATGACAACTGCCATAGAGGAAGCCCAAGTCATCAGCAACATGAAGCTGGCTGAACTCATTGGTTCTCTACAAACCTTTGAGTTGAGCATCTGTGAGCCTGTTGAAAAGAAGAACAAAAGCATAGCTTTTGCCTCCAACACAAATGATAATTCGAGAGAAAGCAATGGTGGAAGTGATGAAAATCTTTCAGAAGGCTTAGCCATGCTTGGAAAACAATTCAACAAACTTATTAAAAGGGTTGATCAGAAGTCCAGACCCAATGTCAAGAACACTTCCAATGACATCAGCCAGATCTATGACTCAAGCAGCAGACTCAAGGCGGAGGAGAAGCCCAATCAAGGGAAAGGAGTTCAGTGTCATGGATGTGAAGGATTTGGACACATAAGAGTTGTATGTCCTACCTACCACGAGGAGCAAAAGAAAGGACTGTCTGTCACTTGGTCTGATGAAGACTTTGATTCGGAAGAAGAAACTGCAAGACATGTCACAGTTCCAACAAGAGTCTATGAATCTGATGATGACTCTAGTGATGATGAGCTAACATTTGATGAACTTGCTGCCTCATACAAAAAGCTATGTATAAAGAATGCTGAAGTCTGCAAACAAGTGGAGAAGCAAGAGATAATCATAAAAGAACTAGAAACTGAGAAGAATAAACATCAGGAAACCATAAACTCTCTCAGTAGTGAAGTAAGCATGTTGAACTGCATACTTGATCAAATGACCAAGTCCTTCAAAATGCTGAATAATGGAACTGATACTCTAGAAGAAATTCTGGAGTCTGGACAAAGAACAGGAGACATGTCCAGAGTAGGATTTGTGGCTAAAGAGGAATTCACCTCTAGGTTCAAGAGAGCAAAGCCCGAGACTTGTGTGACCAACCAGATGTCAGCGCCAATGTCACAACATCAAAGAAACATAAGAAGGAGGAATTCAAAGAAGAAATTCCAAAAATGGAGGTGTCGTCACTGTGGAAGATTTGGTCACATAAAGCCATTCTGTTTCAGACTATTTGGATATCCAGATCAAATTCATCATGCCAAACATGAATATGATACTTGTAGCAGAAAGCAACGGTGGGTGGCCAAGAATGTTGCTCTAGTAGCACACACCTCTCTAATAATGTCTGCCAAAGAAGATTGGTACCTTGACAATTGTTGCTCAAATCATACGACTGGGAGAAAGAACTCACTAGTAAACCTCAAACTTGAGGGAACCAACTATGTGACTCTTGGTGATGGAGATATAAGAGAAGTCAAAGGTGTTGGCAAGACAGAAGGTCAGGGTGTTCCTAATCTACATAATGTTTTACTTGTAAAAGGATTGGCTGCAAATCTTATAAGCATCAACCAACTATGTGATGAAGGACTCTAGGTCAGGTTCACTAAAGAAGAGTGTATTGTTACCAATAAAGAAAATGAAGAGGTCATGAAAGGAGTCAGATCCGAGAATAATTGTTATCTATGGGATCCTAAAAACTCCAAGTCACAGACTACTTGTTGTTAGAACAAGATTTGTTCTGATCAATATTCTTAGTTTTGATGATAACAATGTATATGAATTTTGCTTGAGACGATGTGGTACTCTAATTCTATGCAATTTCCATTTCAGGAAATATATAAAGAGTATGCACAAAATCAACGCAAGAAGCACTGACTCAGAAGGTTCAAGTATGCAACATCAGAACATGCTCTCGCAAGACATCAGAAGATGGTCAAGCAGAATCAGAACATGGTCTATTGAAGCATCAGAAGAACTTGAGATCAGAAGCAGAAGCACTAAAGTTCTCATGGTATCACGCTAGAAGCATTTCATGGTCAGAAGACAAGAAGATGCTCTGCACCAAGCTGTATAACTCTGATATATTCAAACATTGTATCTACAAGGATCAGATTAGAAGCAAGTAAAAGATGGCAGGCTACGCTGACTGACAAAAGGAACGTTAGAAGCTATTAAAGGAAACGTCAGTTAAAGCAAGAAAAGCAAGGCTCGATGTAGTTGACAAAAGAGTGAAACATTAAATGCGATGCTGTACGGATCACGCAACGCATTAAATGCTCCCAACGATCATCTTCTCAAACGCCTATAAATAGAAGTTCTGATGAGAAGCTGAATACAACACTTTGCGCAAACATACAAAAACGCTGTCAAATTCTAAAGCTCTCAAACTTCATCTTCAACCTCACTTCATTACTATTGTAATATCTTAGTAAGATTAAGCTTAAACTTTAAGAGAAATATCACAGTTGTGATTATAGCTTTTTAAGAAGCACTGTATAACTCTTGTAAGAATTTGTTTACATTCATTTGTAAAGAACTAGAGGAGATCAAGTTGTGATCGGATTCTCTAGAAAGTCTTAGAGGGTATCTAAGCATTGTGTTCCTATAGTGATCAGGTTGTGATCAGAATACTCTAGAAGACTTAGAGGGTATCTAAGTGGAAAACCATTGTAATCTTGTGTGATTAGTGGATTAAATCCTCAGGTGAGGTAAATCACTCTAAGGGGGTGGACTGGAGTAGTTTCGTTAACAACAAACCAGGATAAAAATCATTGTGCAATTGTTTTTATCTTAAGAGTTTTAATATACACTTATTCAAACCCCCCCCCTTTCTAAGTGTGTTTCTATCCTTCAATTGGCATCAGAGCGCCGGTTCTAAGGTGCAAGCACTTAACTGTGTTTAGAAAAGATTCAGGAAGAAAAAAACGCTAAGTAAAATGGTTGAAACTCCAACACCTACATCTACATCTGGCTCTACTGAGCAATACAATGGAAATGGTAACAATGGCTACACTAGACCACCAGTATTCGATGGTGAAAACTTTGAATATTGGAAAGATAAGCTCGAAAGTTACTTTCTTGGTTTAGATGGTGACTTATGGGATCTTCTGGTGGATGGTTACAAACATCCAGTGAAAGCTAGTGGTGTAAAGCTCTCAAGACAAGAGATGAGTGATGATCAAAAGAAGCTATTTAAAAATCATCACAAGTGTAGGACTGTTTTGCTGAATGCTATCTCTCATGCTGAATATGAGAAGATATCTAACAGGGAAACTACCTATGATATATATGAATCATTGAAAATGACTCATGAAGGAAATGCCCAAGTCAAGGAGACCAAAGCTCTTGCCTTGATCCAGAAATATGAAGCCTTCAAGATGGAGGATGATGAAAACATTGTGAAAATGTTCTCAAGATTTCAAATGCTAACTGCTGGATTAAGAGTTCTTGACAAGGGATACACCAAGGCTGATCATGTCAAGAAGATCATCAGAAGCTTGCCAAGAAGATGGGGTCCTATGGTGACTGCTTTCAAAATTGCCAAGAATCTGAATGAAGTTTCTCTTGAAGAATTGATCAGTGCTCTGAGGAGTCATGAAATTGGGCTTGACGCTAATGAACCTCAGAAGAAAGGTAAGTCTATTGCATTAAAATCTAATTATAAAAAATGCACTAACGCTTTTCAGGCAGAAGAACAAGATTCTGAAGAATCAGAATCAGAAGAAGAAGATGAACTGACCATGATCTCCAGAAAGGTAAACCAACTCTGGAAGAGCAAGCATAGGAAGTTCAAGAACTTCAGAAGTTCTAAGAAGCTTGAAAAAGGAGAATCTTCTGGAAGCAGAAGATCTGACAAGAAGAAGGTCACATGCTATGAATGCAATGAGCCTGGTCACTACAAGAATGAGTGTCCAAAACTTCAGAAGGAGAATCCCAAGAAGAAGTTTCATAAGAAGAAAGGTCTTATGGCAATATGGGATGATTCAGATTCAGAATTAGAATCAGACTCTAAAGGCGAGCAGGCAAACATTGCACTAATGGCCACAATTGATGATGGATCAGAATCTACATCAGAATCAGATTCTGAAGAGGTATTTTCTAAACTATCTAGAGAAGAGTTAGTTTCCAGTTTAACAGAACTTCTGGAACTCAAGACTCATCTTAGTATCAAATACAAAAAGCTGAAAAAGCTATTTGATTCTGAAACTAAGTTTGAAGTGGAAAATTCTGAACTGAAGGAAAAAGTTTTAAAATTATCCAAAGATATTGGATCTCCTTCTGACTCAGAAAAATCAATTCCTAGTCTCAATCATATTCTGAAAGAATATGACTTGAGCTTCAGAAAGTTCATATCTAGAAGTATTGGCAGAAGTCATCTTGCTTCTATGATATATGGTGTTTTTGGAAACAAAAGAGTTGGCGTTGGCTATGAGGGTGATATCCCACACAAATTTGAACCTGTAGATGATATGAAAATCACATACAAGCCATTGTATGATCAGTTCAAATATGGCCACTCACATGATATTAGGCTCACTTCACATGCCAAAAGCTTTGATGTTATACACACTAAGAAGCATGTGACACAACCTAGAAAATATCATGCTGCTAAACCTAAGGAATATCATGCTGTACCTCCTGTTGTTTATTTTGCTAAACCCAAGTTCAATCAGAACTTGAGGAAAACTAACAAGAAAGGACCCAAGAAGTTATGGGTACCTAAGGAGAAGATAATTTTTGTTCCAGATATCCTTGGCAGCAAAGAAGACAAAGCACAACATGTCATGGTACCTGGACTCTGGGTGCTCGCGACACATGACGGGAAAAAGGTCTATGTTCCAAGACCTGGTGCTTAAGTCTGGTGGAGAAGTCAAGTTTGGAGGAGATCAGAAGGGCAAGATTATTGGCTCTGGAACCATAAGTACTGGTAACTCTCCTTCCATATCTAACGTACTTCTTGTAGAAGGATTAGCGCATAACTTATTGTCCATAAGTCAATTAAGTGACAATGGTTATGACATAATCTTCAATCAAAAGTCTTGCAAGGCTGTAAGTCAGAAGGATGGCTCAATCCTATTTACAGGCAAGAGAAAGAACAACATTTATAAGATTGATCTTTCTGATATTGAGAAGCAGAAGGTGACTTGCCTTATGTTTGTTAGCGAAGAGCAATGGGTCTGGCACAGAAGATTAGGCCATGCTAGTTTGAGAAAGATTTCTCAGATTAACAAACTAAATTTGGTCAGAGGGCTCCCAAATCTGAAATACAAATCAGATGCTCTTTGCGAAGCATGTCAGAAGGGCAAGTTCTCCAAACTTGCATTCAAATCTAAGAATGTTGTCTCTTCCTCTAGGCCGCTAGAACTTCTACACATTGATCTGTTTGGACCAGTCAAAACAGCATCTGTCAGAGGGAAGAAATATGGATTAGTCATCGTGGATGATTATAGCCGCTGGACATGGGTAAAGTTCTTAAAACACAAGGATGAGTCTCATTCAGTGTTCTTTGAATTCTGCACTCAGATTCAATCTGAGAAGGAGTGCAAAATCATAAAGTTCAGAAGTGATCATGGTGGAAAATTTGAAAACAGATTCTTTGAGGAGTTCTTCAAAGAAAATGGTATTGCCCATGATTTCTCTTGCCCTAGAACTCCACAGCAAAATGGAGTTGTAGAGCGAAATAATAGGACTCTACAAGAATTGGCCAGAACCATGATCAATGAAACCAATATGGCTAAGCATTTTTGGGCAGAAGCAATAAATACTGCATGTTATATTCAGAATAGAATCTCTATAAGACCTATTCTTAATAAGATTCCTTATGAATTGTGGAAGAAAAGAAAGCCTAACATTTCATATTTTCATCCTTTTGGATGTGTTTGTTTCATTCTGAATACTAAAGATCATCTTGGTAAGTTTGATTCTAAGGCACAGAAATGTTTCCTTCTTGAATATTCTGAACGCTCTAAAGGCTACAAAGTTTACAATACTGAAACATTGGTTGTAGAAGAATCTATCAATATCAGATTTGATGATAAGCTTGGTCTTGAAAAGCCAAAGCAGTTTGAGAATTTTGCACATATAGATATCTCAATCTCAGAAGCTGAAGAACCAAGAAGCAAAGTATCAGAAGCTGATGATCTCAGAAGCAAAGGATCAGAAGATCAAGTTGCTGCGTCTTTAGAGAATCTCAGAATTTCTGAAGAGCCAACTATCAGGAGATCTTCAAGACTAACTTCTGCTTACTCAGAAGATGTCATTCTTGGAAAGAAGGATGATCCTATCAGAACTAGATCCTTTCTAAAGAATGGTAATCAGAACACCTGATCAGAATCAGAAGATGAGAAGTTCTATCCTTCATCAGAAGCAAATTCTGAATAACAGCTGTCACCAAGCGCTTTCTGATGGTGAACACGTGTTCACACGATAGGTAAAAGCGTGCGTGAAACTGATGGGACGCCGCCCTAGGTAACTCTGCGAATCATTTCAAATACCATGTTCTCTCACCTAACGTCACTCATCATTTAATGCATTTGATTTCAATTGATTCTGTAACTGTTCACTCTCATAAATTCATTGCATTTTTTTTCATCGCCTCTATATATTCATTTCAAATCATAACGTCTATCTTTTTTTCTCTCATTCTCTCTCTTCTTGCATGCATTTCTGCAACTTGTTTGCTCTCTTCTCTAACCCTAAACACAAAACCAAGAAGAAACCCAGTAATCTTAGTTGTGCTCAAATGGCTGCTTCTTCATCACAAGTCATTGGTTCCTTGTCTCAGCAACATCAACAAGGAGAAGAACAACAGATTGTTCCAGTAATCACTTGCTCGATTCCGAGGAATGAGTTAGAAGTGATTTGTGAGTTAATTGTTGATTTCGATAGTCTGGAAGAACATGAGTTTCGTCTCAAGGACAACATGCTCTTTCAAGGATGGACATCATTGTTCTCTGAGTTTTGTGGACCAGTTTATCCAGAACTGGTAAAAGAATTTTGGGTTCATGCTGTTGTTTCTCCTAAAGTAATCATATCTTTTGTTCATGGAAGAATGGTTGCCATCACTGAGAACATTATGAGAATGATGTTCGATTTGAGAAACCCTGTTGGTGTCTTTGAATCTGATCAAAGAAAGGACTGGGGTGTTGTTCTGACTGAACTATACACAGATGTGAAGAAAACAAAAGACGTCAAAGATATGAAGGAAATTTACAAAGTCTGGACCAAGATTTTTCTAGGGTGTTTCTATCACAGAAAAGCAACCCATTCTCCAAACTTTGTCAACAAAGAGCAACAATACATTATGTACTGCGTTGGTACTCAGAAGAAGGTTGATATCATCTACATCATTTTCAATCACATGTGGCATGCTGTAAAGGATTCCAGGAATGCGTTCAGAACGAAGAAAAGAAATATTATTCCTTTTGGAAGAATCATTAGCAATCTTCTGGTTCATACCAAGACTACTGAAGACTTGGAAGCCCAAGGAATTGTCAAGGATCCTGTTATTGCTACAGGAAGTTTCTTAAACGCCAACACCTTGAGAAAAGATGAATCTTATTCAAGTTTTTAGAAACGTTCCTCAACCTCTCCCTGGGGCAAGAAGCAAAAGAAGTCCTGTTCTTGCTGAGTTTGAAACATTCTTCAGAAGTGAGCTTCCAGAAGTTAAGGTTCAATATCTTAACACTCTCAAGGAAGATGGTGCCAATGATGCTCCTACTGGAGTCACTCGTAAGAAAGCCTCTACCTCCAGGCCTGCAGTCTCAGAAGATGTTTCAGAAGTTGCTCCAGAAGTTGTTGTCAACAAAGAAAGAAGGACAAAGCGTAAGTTTAATCGTCCTTCTGTTAACAAGGAGAAGGAAATTCAAGAAGAAGCTGCTGCAGATGTTGAAAATGAGAATGTTGTCTTGGAAGAAGCTGAAGTTGAAGAGGTTCAAGAAGTTGTTGCTGAAGAAAATCAAGATGTGTTAGTTGAAAATAAAGAAGAGGAAGCTGCTGAGAAAAAGAAGAAGAAGAAGAAGAAGAAGAAGAAGAAGAGAAAATCCAAGAAAGTTGAGAATGAAAAGGAAGTTGAAAAGAAGAAGAGGAAGAAAAATAAAAAGAAAAAGGAAGTTATTGTTGAAGAAGAAAAAATTTCTAGAAGCTGTGAATCAGCAAGTAGAAGAAGTGTTTCAAGAAGAGCTGAATAAGGAAGAGCAACTGATGGAAACTGCCAGAAAGAGAGAAATTGCTCTGGGCAAGTTCAAATCAGTCTATGAGAAGAAGAAAAGAAAAAGTCTGGAAGATGATTCTGAAGGATCTCAGAAGATATCCAAAGGTATACATATCTCTGAACCTGTATCTGTCTCTATTTTAATTTCAGAACCTGTACCAACAGAAGTTCCGGTTACCCCTCAACCAGAAAATCAACCAGAAACAGCCCCAGCAGAATCACCCCAACACACCAATGTTCTCACCCCTCCTTCTTCTCCCGTTACCAATGTTCTTATCCCTCCTCCTACACCCATAACCAACATTGTTTCTGACCATCCCATTGATACACTCGTTCTAGACATTCAACCCCTTCAAACTCTATATCCCCCTCATTCAAATATCTCAATTTCTCAACCTCCACCTCACTCAAACTATGAACCCATTTCTTCCCCAACTCAAGATAATCCCACCATCTCTGACCTCCCAGATTCTGCGTCACATAAGCAATTGCTTTGTGACTGCAACTACACACCCAAGCCTCGTCCTGAACCTGAGCTAGTGGAGTTAGATTCTGAAAATGAAGCAAAATCTTCTTTCTGTCTTGATAGAGAACCTGCTCCCTACTTCTTCCTTCACCCAGTCTCTGCCATCACCAAAATCAAATCCCGTGGGGAATTTTCTGTTGGTGTACGTTTTGAACTGTTAAACATTAGGATGCACGAAGGGTTAGATGCCTTAAAAGCCGCATATCGAACCAGGATGGATGATGTGGCTTTTGGAAATCTCTGGAGAATTTACAGAAGAAAGTTGGACTCTATGTTTCTGGAGCTTTAGAAGATGTGCATAGCAACAGCTCTAGGTCCTCGTAAGATTCTCATATCCTATGAAGACTTCTGGCATAGTCCTCTTGGAGGCAGGTATTGCTTTGAAGAGAAAGCCTTTGTTGATGAACTGGTGGAAGTTCCTGCAGCTGAACAAGAAGCACATTCTTGGGAGATTGTTGTATGGAAGCCTCAATCTCCGGTTCTGACTGGAGATTTTCAATGGCTATTCAACTAGCTAAGGGAGAATCCTTCTGAGGAAGCACCTAACATGGTCATTCCTGAAATTATCTACCCTTCAGAAGTTGTTGCTCCCATTCCTCCAAAGAATCTGGCTGAGATTCTTCAAGCTCTGGAGAATGAAGATTCTGTGATTCCTGATCCAGAATATGCTGAAGCTGCTTCTGTATCAGAAGCTGATGCTGAGAATGAAGATGCTGAGAATCATCCTGCTGAGGAAGTTCCTGTTCAGGAAAAACAAGATGATGTTCTCACTTTGGATGCTGCTGCTGGTAATGCTATCCCTCTGAATGATAGTTGTGCATCTTCTTCTGCTGAACCCTCCGTTCTGGTGAACGCTATCAAGGCTCTTCAACATAATCAAGATGTTCTTGCTTCTCACCTGGATAAGCATGATGAAGCACATGAAGAGTTCAGAGCATTCATGAAGAAGCAGCCTGAAAGTACCACTGAGATTCAAGAGCTTCTGGCCAAAATAGTTTCTAGGCTAGGCTAGTCGTAGTCCTTTGGTCTTAGTTGTTTCTTTTGTTTTTGCATCTGTCTTTCTTCCATCTTCTGTATCTTCTGATACATTTATGAATCAATGGATCTTTATCTTCTCTCATTATTGTTTGTTTTTCATCTGAATCTTTTATGCTTTTTGATGTTATGACAAAAAGGGGGAGAAAATGTGATAAATGATTTGATTTATATTATCAGTTGCTGGGAGTAAGTCTCCACATATTTCTAACAGAATTTGCAGTTCTATGTCTTTGAGATTTTTGCAGGATTGAAGACATTCTGAAGAAGCTCAACATGAGAAGCAAAGACATGGGGAAAAGCAATTCTATATAGAAACATGCTCATGGAATCTGAAGCAAGCTTAGCGCTGTGAAGCTTCAAGATCAGAAGCAAGAAGGAAGAATGTTCTGATATTCTCGTGGCAGAATATGCTCTAACACATTCTTATTCCTTATATGTTCTGATGCATTTTATGTGATTCTGACACATACTATATGCTTTGTTACATATCTTATGTTCTGATTCATTCATGCTCTGACTTTTGTCGTTTAGTTTGTTCTGAAACATTTCAGGATGTAGAGATGCTCTAATGATGCTTTGGTACATTCAACAATGTTCTGATACAATCTAGCATGCAATTATTCAAGAATAAATTCAAAGCTCTGAAGCTGTTCTATGGAAGCAAGAAGCAGAAGCTCTTAATGTTCTAAAGATTTAAGCTTTTGTGAAAGTCTCAACTGAAATGGAAAATACTCAGGAAGTCCTTTATTTATAAATTTCTTCCAGTATTTATTTCAGGGGGAGATTATTCATCTCAGGGGGAGATTGTTAATCTTAGGGGGAGACATATTCACACACTATGTTTATATGCTTATGCTATAACTGTGTAATTGTCTTTAGCCGTCTGATATTCTGATTGCAAATTCATATCATTTATATATGTTTTTGTCATCATCAAAAAGTGGGAGATTGTTAGAACAAGATTTGTTCTGATCAATATTCTTAGTTTTGATGATAACAATGTATATGAATTTTGCTTGAGACAATGTGGTACTCTAATTCTATGCAATTTCCATTTCAGGAAATATATAAAGAGTATGCACAAAATCAGCGCAAGAAGCATTGACTCAGAAGGTTCAAGTATGCAACATCAGAACATGCTCTTGCAAGACATCAGAAGATGGTCAAGCAGAATCAGAACATGGTCTTTTGAAGCATCAGAAGAACTTGAGATCAGAAGCAGAAGCACTGAAGTTCTCATGGTATCACGCTAGAAGCACTTCAAGGTCAGAATACAAGAAGATGCTCTGCACCAAGCTGTATGACTCTGATATATTCAAACGTTGTATCTACAAAGATCAAATTAGAAGCAAGTACAAGATGGCAGGCTACCCTGACTGACAAAAGGAACGTTAGAAGCTATTAAAGGCAACGTCAGTTAAAACAGGAAAAGCAAGGCTCGAGGTAGTTGACAAAAGAGTGAAACATTAAATGCAATGTTGTACGAATCACGCAACGCATTAAATGCTCCCAACGGCCATCTTCTCAAACGCCTATAAATAGAAGTTCTAATGAGAAGCTGAATACAACACTTTGCGCAAACATACAGAAATGCTGTCAAATTCAAAAGCTCTCAAACTTCATCTTGAACCTCACTTCATTACTGTTGTAATATCTTAGTGAGATTAAGCTTAAACTTTAAGAGAAATATCACAGTTGTGATTATAGCTTTTTAAGAAGCATTGTATAACTCTTGTAAGAATTTGTTTACATTCATTTGTAAAGAACTAGAGGAGATCAAGTTGTGATCGGATTCTCTAGAAAGTCTTAGAGGGTATCTAAGCATTGTGTTCCTAGAGTGATCAGGTTGTGATCAGAATACTCTAGAAGACTTAGAGGGTATCTAAGCATTGTGTTCCTAGAGTGATCAGGTTGTGATCAGAATACTCTAGAAGACTTAGAGGGTATCTAAGTGGAAAACCATTGTAATATTGTGTGATTAGTGGATTAAATCCTCAGGTGAGGTAAATCACTCTAAGGGGGTGGACTGGAGTAGTTTCGTTAACAACGAACTAGGATAAAAATCATTGTGCAATTGTTTTTATCTTAAGAGTTTTAATATACACTTATTCAACCCCCCCCCTTTCTAAGTGTTTTTCTATCCTTCACTTGTCCCATGGCCAAAGAAAAAATTGAGGAAAAAGATCAAGAAAGAACTATCAAATTGGAGGTTCTAGTTCCCAGAACAAGGATCCAGACAGAAGAAGTGGATGAGTCTGATGATGAGACTTTTATTGAAGAACTCACCAGCGAAGAACTTACTGTTGGATACTCTGAGGTGTGTCTACTAAATGGAGAATTGAGCAATAGACTAGCAGTATATGAAAATGCTTATGCCCTGTTACAAGAAGAAAGAGTAAATCTCGTGATGAACATTGTTGACCTAGAGGGAAAACTGCGAGACAAGAAGAAGGGAAAGAAGCTCAATCAAGAGGCTCAACATCCGGAAAAAGATACACCTGTCTCAGCCAAGAAATGTTGTCAATGTGGTAAGATGGGTCACCTGAGGTTCTCTTGTCCTGAAACTCAACCATCTACCAGAAGAAATACCTCTCAACAGGAAAACCTGACTAAGAGAAAGCCATCACAACGGAAGTCATGTGTGAACGCTAAACACTCAAGCCATGACAAAAATGAGGAGGAGGCTGTAAAAAAAAACAGGAAGCTCTAGAAGAAGGAAACCTAGACAAAATAAACATTACAAAAAGGACATGTGCATTCCTGTTACAAACAAGAACAAGACAATAATGGAGGATGTTGTAGAAGGAAGTGAGTCTACTACCTTAGTAGAATATGTCAATGTCAAAACAGATGTCTTAACATCTAAATCTGCTGAGAACTCAATTGTGCGCACTGAGACAAACAAAGCCTCCAGGATTGGTGAATGCCCTCAGGAAATATTCAAAATGCTCTTCAAAGGGAAATTATTGCTCAGAATCAAATCCCTGGAGCTGTCAAAAGATCAAGTAAAACTGTGTTAAATGCACCCAATGACACCCGGACTAGAGATGTGAAAGGAGAAGTCCATATGTTCAAGAAGGGCATTGCTCTGAACACGGTCCCAAGGAAGGTATCCATCGACAGTCAGTTCCACCTGAGAGAGGAAACATTAGGGATAAACCAAGCTTCAGGATTCTGGATGGAAAGAGCAAATGACTAACAGTTAAACTTGAGAAATCAAGAAAGCAAGGAGAGTAGGATTCTTCTAATCACAACTGAAGATGTGGATCTGATAATAGGTATGATTCCTACAAATCTTTTGGACTGGTCTAAATCAAGTTGGATACACCAAAGCGTATCTCACCAGAATGTCGAGTGGAACGTCATAACTATGCCCTGCTGCATCAAAAACTATGTGGAGGACAAACTGAACTCTACACAAAGGTCAACTACTGATCTAGATTCTGTTAATAAGCTGGATGTGAAGGTCCTCCTGGTTCACAAAAAGATCCTACAGCGGTCATCCCACCATAACAACTCTAGTGTAATCACCAATTGCACTTTTCCCATAGAAACAAGTTTAGAACCAACTCACTCTATTGAGATGCCTCAAAAATCTATGTTCATCTCGCTCAAAGCAATGCTTTGTCTAAACAGGCATACAAAAGTGACTAATTATGTCAGGATCATTAATGATGCACATATGAGAATGGTGCATATGGTGCTTATTGAAGATGATTCTAACGAAAGTGACAAGAATGTTCCTAACAATATCAAATGACATTTTTACAAAAACCTTTGATGCTACACAGTTTGAAAACTTGCCGAGCAAGTTAGGACTCTGCATCCTTGAGGAACCATAGAGTTAACAAAAAAAAAGAAATCTAGTGAGATGACAGTAGTTTAGTTTGGCAACTTTTGTGGCCAAACAGGGGGAGAAATAGTAATGTCATCCCAGATCAACAAGTATGGTGGTTGTGTGATCAACAAATCTGAAGTACTTATTATTTTTGTGTTGATCTGTTTGTGCTTGTGCTGCTCTTGTGGTTTGATATGTTTGAGCATTGTGTGCATACTGGTGGTGTATGATGTATGTATTTTATTAGCTTGCTTTGATTGTGTTTTGGTTACTTTGGTTCTGGTGCAAGTGTTTCTCTGATATGGTGTGACAGATTGTTTTAGCCAAAAATTTGCCAAAGGGGGAGATTGAAGATGTTTTCATGTTGGCTGCATTTGTGGTAAAACATACATGAGTATTTAATGTATTGACTACTGTCATGACATGTTTGATATTGTGTTATGCAGGTTGCATATGTGTTAAGCTAATACAGGTTCTGTAGTGGATGTCATGACCGATGTCATGACATCCTTGTGTGACAGCAGGAGATGTTATATTTTATTAATTGTGTTTTTTGATTTCTCTTAATTATCAGTTTAGGAAACTTTTTATTGTGTGCTGACTATTTCATCCAGAAGATCTTGCTGACAGCATATTCTGTAACAACTAGATGGCGTGTAAATTAGGTTAACTTGGTTAACCCTAATGTGTTTCTAAAAAAGCTCAAGGCCCAAGAGCTGCATATAAAAGTATGCAATCCTTATTTGGAATGCAGAGAGAGCAGATTGTTTATTGTGAAGAGCCATAGTATTGTAGCTGTCTCTTGTACTCCAAGCAATTGCCTTTGATGATTGCGTTGGAATAGGTTGTTTGTGTTAATTGTCACTCTAAGATTTTAAGCACGAGTGTGTGTTTCTTGATTGAAGCTTTTAAGCAGATCAAGGTGTGTTTTGTAAATATGTCCTGTCTCTGATTTTATGTAATGTTCATTTGTAATCACTGCTGTGATTGAGGGGGAGTGAGTTGAGATACACAGGTCTAGGAATAGGTTAGAATTGCATTGGGTAGGTTTTAAGTGAGGAGTTGTAAACGGGAGAGTTTAACTCCGAATTAATTCTGCTTATATTGGATTCCCTCCCTGGCTTTGTTGCCCCCAGAGTAGGTTGTTTGAACCAAACTGGGTAAACTATTTTGTGTGTTCTTTATTGTTTTTATGCTGTTATGTTTTAATTATTTGTGCTGCGTAATTGTGGATGTCATAACATCCAGCGAGACATCAAGCGTGAGTTACTAGAATTTTCACTTACATTGGATTCCCTCCCTGGCTTGTTAGCCCCCAGAGTAGGTATTGGTGTATACCGAACTGGGTGAATAATATATTGTGTTCTTTACTGTTTTAATGCGTTTCTGTTTTAACATTTTGTACTATGTAATTGTGGATGTCATAACATCCAGTACGACATCGTGTGTGAGTTACTAGAACTTTTAGAATTCCATAATTAGAGGAAGTGATATTGAGGTTGTCTTCACTAACAGACACATTGACCCATAAGTTTTTGACAAGGTTTGGAAGGACAAAACCATTTAGGATAGAAATGTAGGATTCCCATCCTTGCTTATGGCAGAGGTTTATGTAGTAGTTGTCTCTTTTAGCTAGCCATAGATTTTGTTCTTTTATGACAATGAGGACATTTTGGGACGACATGCTGGAAGGAAGTATTGATGAGAGAACAGAAAACTGATATTAATTCAATGAATGGAAGTTAGAAAAGAAAAGCTTTTTATAGAGGTTGATGAGAAGAGAAAACGTTTGAACTAGGTAATCAATGTATGAACTCGCATGCATTATTGAATGAAGAGAAGGAGAGAAGAATTGCAATGAATAAGTGAATAGTAGCGTTATGATTAAAAACATGTTAGGGATAACGTAGAGAATTATTGCAACAGTTACCAAGACTTATTACTCATTTTGCTTTACACGCGCGACCTTTTTGATTTTGAACATGTGATCAACAATCTCAGGTTTACGTGAATTTGTAGTTTTATATGCTTAACTTCTGATTCATCTTAGAAAACAAACTTCTGATCCAAGGTGTCAAACCCCAAAATTTGCCCATCATATTTCAGTCCATCTGACTTTTAAATGCTCAAAGATACACAAGAAGGAAGCATGCAATCTCTCTCCTAAACAACAACCCTCCAACTAGGGTTTTGCCTTTCTCAAAGAAAATTCAGGTTCGGATACCTCCAATGGACTCCATGGCCTATCATATGATTCAAATAAACCTCATGCCAAGTTTCAAGCTCTGAATCACAAGATTGCTCAGCTAAAAGCTCAGAAAGACAACAGTCGACCAGTTTGACCTAAAGGTCAACTGTGGTCAAATTACAATGAAAATTCCTGATTTTTGGTCAACATACTTATTTTGAAGTATCATTCATCATTTGATCAAGGATTGATCATGATTCATCAAGAAAAGTTCAGAAACCAACAAAACCTAAAGTTTCTAAATTAGGGTTTTCTAGAAGAAAGTCAACTGAACTTTGACCAGCCATAACTTCTACATGGAACATCAGAAATTTCCCAACCAAAGCCTATCTTGAAGGAAATTGAATTATCTACAATTTTTTCTATCACAAGCCAAGGCCAGAAATGCGCCATTTGAGAGATATGAGCCAATACATTACACGTCCTTCTAGAAGTTCGCAAAAAGCAGTTTTTTGTCAAGAGCCATATCTTTAAAATAAAATCCTCAAATGCAAAAAAGATTCCAAAGTGGCTTGTAAAGGACATCTTGGGCTTTCCAAAAAGTCCTAGAACACTTCCATATGATAAAAATTGAACGAGTTATGGCTTGCACAAGTTGGGCAATTTTGAGAAAATGCACAAAAGGCAAAGTGGAGAATTTTGAGTTTCTAACCAAATGGGCCTAAGTTTTGGTTTTGAAACTTGATCCATAGACTATCCACAACCCATAGTCCCTTATGTCCATTTTTATTATTCTTATTTATTTTTATTTTGAATTTAATCACTTAAATTCAATTTAAATTGAATAAAATAATGAAAATAATCAAAGATTTGCATGGGATTATATTTCTATCAAATATTGAGAAATGTATGGAGATTAAATCAATGGAATTTCGTGGAGAGAGAAAGGAGCAAGATTTGTTTCAAAATTAGAAAGTTTCATATGATTTTTGAATCAAATCTCCTTTATTGCCAATCAAGGATCTCCACACAAATTGATAACCCTAAAACATTCCTCTCTATATATATATAGAACAAAATCAGATGCAGGGAGCAGGGTTTTAGACGCAAGGAATAGGGTTCAAAAGAGAAGGAAATTATGCAAGGTCTAGGGCATGAACAAAAAACTTTTCCGAGCGAGTTTCAAGCCTTTACAAGCGTCCATTCATCATTCTGAAGCATCCAGCGATCGTTCCCAATCCTTACACAAGCTTGAGACATCCCAGAACGTGTTAGCTAAATTGCATCAGTTTGGTAAAAGTTTCAAAACTCAAAGCTTTCAATTCATGCCGTTTAAATTATTTCAATTCATATAATCATGTTCATATTGATATTTGCGACCATTTAGAACCATCTTCGTGAAGCTTTAAGGCCTGGATCGAGTCACACCATTGTTAGGGCTTGAAAGCTCTATGCTTTCGTTTTCATACTTCTGAATGTTTACAGGACTAACTAATATCACCATCATGACCAGAGGACATTTTTAAGTCGATCTGGGTCCTTTTCAATCTCGCTGGGTTTGTGTTTTGGTTGTTCCAATTTTGTAGGAATGGAGGATAAGGACCTGCAGAAAAATACGCAGGTAAGATCGAAGCAAGATTCATAGCAGAATCCGCATAGGAAGAGGTTGAAGACGAAAACCAAGATCCACACGCTTTGACCGCCACGCAAGCCACGATCTTGTGCTCTGATTCGATGGTCAACTCGGATAACTCCCTGGCCAGCTTTGATTGGTGGGACGTGTGGGCCCAGGCTGGCACTTTTTGACTCTCCCAATTAATTCCCTTTTGTTTTTGTATTTATTTTATTCAAGCGAAGTTTATATCAGCAAACACACAAAGCTCGAGTGGTAAGATTAAAAGAGTGATAAACCAATGGACCTGGGTTCGATCCCAGCGTCCCACAGGTTTGTTTTATTTTTCGTTTGGTTTGCAATCCTTGCAGGACCCAGCGTATAGGAGATAATGAGGACTCACGGTAGACCCTCAGATCTCCACTATCAAATCCCTCCAGCGCTCAGATCTAATGCTCAGGAAATGCATGTCTACCATGAACTTGCAAGAGCCAGCCACACTAGATCCAGAGCTAAGTTTCTTTTCTTAAATTTCTTTTTTTTAATTACATAATTCTTTTCTTAAATTATTTTCTTTTTCTTTTACTCATTAATCGTTTTTTTTTTTAAAAAATTATATTAACTAAATAATGTTGCATTTTGACAATTATTTCTTTTAATCGAAAACTCGATTTTTCTCATAACGTCAAAATTTCTTTTACAATAATTGTCTTTCACATCTGCTTTTAATTAATTAATTAAGTTAGGGTTTTTAAGCTAATGATTATTTTAGGGTAATAATTTAATTTTGGGGATAAATAAATATTTTTATGTTTTAAACCCTGATTTTAGTTTAGCTAGCTATATCTCATCATGACTACTAATCACTGTTCTCCCTTAACCCTAAAAATTCCATTACTGGTAGGTGTTGCCCATTAACCCTAGTCTAGGTTTTTACCTATTTTTTCTATTAACTCTGGTTAACTTTTAGCCCATTCAGGGTTTGCCTTTTGCCTTGCCTGTTTATTTGTCTGCCTAAATTATTACCGTTTTAATTTTTGATATGTCACGTTATAATTGTTGAGGTGTTTTGATCGGTCACCATTTCTACTTAATTTCGTCATAAATTCGGCATAAGATCGTCATACTTGGTAACACTTTGTGGTTGTTTTTAAGTGTTTTTCTTTGATTCATCTAGTTATAGTTATTTTGTGTGCATTTTGTTTTTATGCCATTTATCTTTGTCTATTAAGTGCTTTTGATCTCTCTACTTGGTGGTTGTAGGTTAATTCTGGATCAGATGAAAATTGCAAAAGTGTTGGTGTAAAAGAAGCTGAAAATCGTGACAAACGTGTAGTATTTTGATCATACGATAGAATTCCAGAAAGAGGAGAAGATAGCTTCATCAAGGGTTTCGGAGACGGAGAGATTCAACGGTGGACACCATTGAAGATCAAAGTTTCCAGTTATCTTTGTAATGTCTAAATTCTTTGCTTTGTGTTTCTTGAATATTATGAGAGGCTAAACCCCCCAATGCTAGGGGGGTGGTCCTGATTTGGTTTATGTAATGACTCTGAATTCTTGATTTCATCAATACATTGGTTTATGTTATTCAGTGAAATTATGCAATGTTCTTAATGTTTTCTTTATCGGTCAAATAAGGATTAATCTATGGCTAACAAGTACAGGACTGTAGTTGTTAGGGTTTGTGCATAATTTGATTATAGTAGATATCACCTAGGACTAGGGATACCCTAAAATCACCAATTAAATCTTGATAAAATAAAGGTTTGGTTTCAGCTTATTTCCCTAAGGACTTAGGTATTAGGTTGAAAGACCAAAGGTTTTCCCACTAAGGACTTAGGGGAAAACATCCTAGAGGTTTGGTAATAGAATACCGTGAACTTGTTGAAGAGATCTGAATTCAGGGTTGTTGCAAGCCAAAGCAACCACTCACCCTAGCATGTTTTTTTACAGTAAAAAGAACCAACTTTATTATTCCGCTTTTATTTATGTGTACGGATTTATTCCATATTCCACAAACTATTGTTTTTGTTCAATTGAATTAAGGTTAAGAAGCAGTATTTCCTACGTAGTCCTCGAGATCGATATTTGGGTTAAAACCCATTATTACTACATCGGTGAAAATAGTACACTTGCTATTTTTCCGATCAAGTTTTTGGCGCCAATGCCGGGGACTGCCAAAATACAGATTTTTAACTTAAAGTCAATTGAAATTTTGTTGCTCTGCAACTAAAATTTTATTTTCTGCACTTTTTATTTTATTTTTTCTTTCTAATAATTATATTTGTCTAATATGTGTATGCGAGGTAAGGCCTCAGCTGAATTTCTTTTTGACGCAGAAATTGAAAGAACTTTGCACGCAAGGCGTAGACAAGCTCGGTCGGCTAAGCGGGAATCTGAAGAAGAAATTTTTACAGTTCATTCAGGTTCAGGTTTTGAAAGTGAAGAAGAAGTCATGGGTGAAAATCCTCCTCCTCCTGAGAGGCTCCTTGGTGACTACGGTGTTGCAAATACACCGGGGGAAGACAAACAATTGTAAACCAACCGGTAAATGCTGCCAACTTTCAACTGCACCCAAGCACCATTAATCAGCTTGAAAGAAAACCTTTCATCGGAAAGGTTAATGAAGACGCAACCAAGCATCTACAGAGATTTTTGACCATGAGCACCACTCTAAAAATTGACGGTCACACGGAAGAAGCAAAGAGGCTGAGGATGTTTCCTTTCACTCTAGCGGAAGAGGCAGAAAAGTGGTTCTATTCTCTACCAGCGGGTAGTATCACATCGTGGGAAGAGATGGAAAAGGCTTTCCTGAATGAATATTTTCTAGCGTCAGTCTTTTTACGAAAAAGGTATGAAATTCTGAACTTCAAGCAAAAGGAGGGTGAGTCTTTGGGCGATGCCTATAAAAGGTTCAAGAGGACTCTGGTGGCATGTCCAACACACAATATGGACAAAACTGAACAGATGCAAATGTTTGTCAACGAGCTCAGAATCAAGACAAAGCAGTTGATCGATACAGCAGCTGGAGGCTCAACAAATTTCACAACAGCCTCTGGTATCATCAAGATCATTGAAGCAATAGCTGCAAATGAGCATTTGGAGTTGTATGACAGGTATACGAGCAAACCTGAAGGAGTCATTGATCTAAAGCTAGACACCAATAAAATTCGGGTTGAAGATGCTATAGCTGTAGAGGTAGAAAAGAGATTAAAGGCTATGAATATAGGTACTCAACAGGTTGCTCAAGTCCAACACGCTCAACCTGTAATCTGTGAAATTTGTAATGGCCCTCACCAAACTGTGTATTGTGTTGCTACTCCCAAGAAAATTGAAGAAATCAAGTTCTTAAGGCAAAACAATCCGTATTCTAACACCTATAATCCAGGTTGGAAGAATCATCCCAACTTCTCTTGGAAAGATCAACAACAAAATCCTCAAAAGGCAGAGTGGGAAGTAGCTATTGAGAGATTGGCTGGACAATGCTCTCTGTTTCAAGAAGAAACCAAAAACAACCACAGGAACACCACAGCTTCGATCAAAAATCTGGAAGTTCAAGTGGGTCAAATAGCACAGCATCTCACTCTACAGGCACAAGGTACCTTTCCGAGTTCAACTGTGAAAAATCCAAAAGACGAAGAGAAGATTAATGTTGTTACTACAAGGAGTAAGAAAGTGGAAGAATCAGAAAAAGAAGAAGAGGAAATGGATGATCCCTTGGTGATTGAGGTAGATTTGGATATAAGAGAGAATGTGAAAGAGCCCGAAATTGTGATACCACCGGTTAAGCAACTTGAAGAGAAAAATAAGCAAAATGCTAAACCGGCAATCAAGCTACCTTTTCCTTCTAGAGTGACAAAGAAGAATTCAACAGAAAAGGATTTTGAGAAGTTTGCAGCTTTGTTTAAAAAGTTAGAAGTCAATCTCCCCTTCTTTGAAGCACTTGAGCACATGCCGTTGTATAAGAAATTTATGAAGGAGGTGATTGCTAAAAAGAGACCCGTGGGAGGAGAACCATAAATTGCAACTGAAAAGTGTGGTATAGTCTCGCCAGCAAGGAAGATCCCCATCAAGAAGAAAGATCCTGGAGCAGTGGCGATACCATGCACAATCAAGAACAAAATGTTTAAAAAGGTACTCATTGATTCTGGTTCTAGTGTGAGTTTAATGCCACTATCTATCTTCAAAAAGCTTGAATTGGGAAAGATAAGCGAAAGTGAGACAAAATTAAAGTTCGTTGATCACACCATCAAGAAATCATATGGGGTAGCTGAAGATGTACTGGTGGAGATTGATAAGTTTGTATTCCCTGTTGACTTCCACATCATGGACATTCCTGAAGATGAAGAAACTCCTATCCTTCTTGGGAGACCCTTTTTGTTAACAAGTCGTTTCAACTTTGACATTGAGAAAGGGACACTAACGGTGAAATCATTTGATGAAGAAGTAACCTTGAAGATGTTAGAAGTCAAGAAACAAAGTGCAGGTGTACATGATCAAGCTTCTGTTGGTATGATCGAAAGTAAGGGAGAAGACAAAAGTCCTAAACATCTCCAAGAAAAAGTTTCAAGCATAGCCTCAAGGGTGGAACCAAATTATGTAACTATCAAAAGTCCTAAGAAGGCTAAGGAAGTCAAGAAGAAGGTGGAAGAGAAAGAGCAAGGCGAGAAGAAGAATGTGGGAAGTGAATTGAAGAGAAAAGTTGTCCATGCTTTTCATCTTCATGAGTTCGTGGTTGCGGAAGTGGCAAGCAACAAGGTTTGGAAAAGGAAATACCCTCCATAATAAAGGGTAATGGACCGTCGAGCCATGCGACGTTAAACGAAGCGCTCCGTGGGAGGCAACCAACAGTTTTAATAATTAATTTCTCTATTTGTTTGTTTTATTTTCAGGAAATAAAAGAGGGCATCTCTAGTGAAAGCTCGGAAGTGATCATTGGAGTGCAATACCCTCTGTAAGTAACCTCTCCAAGGCTTGTTCTAAAACATTGAGGCCAATGTTTAGTTCAAGTGTGGGAGGGGTTCTTTGAATTTACTTTTAGTTGTTTTCCATTTTTGTTTTTGTTTGTGTGTTGTTTTGACATTGTGTTATAGATTGAGTGATGGATTCCGAATGAATGATGATTGGTAGTTAGTGGATGAAAGGTGTAACCCGAACTTAATCTCTCGAGGTACTTTGGAAGTGGACATAGCCGAAAGTGTCGGACGCAACTTGAAGAACTGGACTGAGAAGGTAAGTGGTGAAATCGAGCCGGAAAGGAAAGCCACATGACATAAAGGGTGTGTTGAAGCTGCAAACTTAGCCTACATGGTGAGGAACATAAAAAGCCAAACACATGTAAAGATCATCATGAGAGTGAAATCTAGTATGACTTTATCTCTCTAATTTTGCGTTTGTCCTACCGACACAGTACAAATATGAAATCACACACTGAGGCACTTGTTTGTTCTCCCCAGAGCCTTTCCGTCCTTCATTTATTTTTGTTTTATCCCTCGTTAAACCCGTTGAGCCATCCCCCCTTGTTTGTTTCAACCCACACATGTCATCCTTAACCATAATTCTATCATCTTTGTTTGGCACTTGTGTAATTATTGTTTCTTTGGAATTTGTGTGAAATTGTAAGTTTGGGGTGGTGATTAAGAAAATAAAGGGCAAGTGTGATATGAAAAAAAAAAGAAAAGAAAAGTGTGTAAAGCACAAGAAAAAAAAAAGTTTGAAACACTTGCCTAAAAAGATTTGAAAGACTCGAACGATGTTGATTACCCGGTAATTAGGTAAAAAGAAGAGTCTAAGAAGAAACCCCCTCACACAAAACCGAACATAAAGACAAGAAAAATAACATAAGTGCTAGCTCATAAACCATTTGCATATCAATCTCTTGTTTATCCTTCCTTCCACCTCAGCCCCGTTACAACCTAAAAAGTCCCCAAAAGTGTGTGAATTCTTTTTCTGTAGTGAAAGTAGGATGTATGCAAAGTCAAGGGTTGATATTGCATATCGTGATGTTGAGCGAAAATCACTCTAATCCCGAGAGACAATGTGAGAAGTGTAAAAAGTTTGCAGGTGAAATACACTCTATTGTGAAGTGTGATGGACAATAAGGGTCGATAAACCCAAAAACTTAATCAAGAAAGAGAAGTAAGTTGCGAAAGACATCGACTATGTTGTGGAAAAGAAAAGTTTAAGGCGACCTCCGTTTGATCTCTTGCATCACTTGAGGACAAGCAATGAGATAAGTTTGGGGTTGTGATCGGTCACCATTTCTACTTAATTTCGTCATAAATTCGGCATAAGATCGTCATACTTGGTAACACTTTGTGGTTGTTTTTAAGTGCTTTTCTTTGATTCATCTAGTTCTAGTTATTTTGTGTGCATTTTGTTTTTATGCCATTTATCTTTGTCTATTAGGTGCTTTTGATCTCTCTACTAGGTGGTTGTAGGTTAATTCTGGATCAGATGGAAATTGCACAAGTGTTGGTGTAAAAGAAGCTGAAAATTGTGACAAGCGTGTAGTATTTTGATCATAACTAAAGCTTCGTAACTCGGAATGACGCGGCTCTGGTGGCAAAATTTCGCTAACAAAAAGGGCTACAACTTTGATGTTGAAGTCAAATCCAAATTATGAATTCAGAGGCCGACACGGTCAGACCGTGTCAGATGACACGGCCGTGTCCAACCTGCTGAAGAATTCTCCCCAAAAGTGGCAGAAGCTGACACGGTCAGCCCGTGTCAAGTGACACGGCCGTGTCAGCCTGTGCGGACAGAAATTCTGTAATTTTTATGTTGTGATACTTTTAAAGTACCGGGGGCATTTTTGATATTCTGGCTAGGATCTGAAAACCTAGAGAAGTTAAAAGTGATTTAAGTGACAAGGAGAAGGCACCTTTTTTGCATCGTACGATAGAATTCCAGAAAGAGGAGAAGATAGCTTCATCAAGGGTTTCGGAGACGGAGAGATTCAACGGTGGACACCATTGAAGATCAAAGTTTCCAGTTATCTTTGTAATGTCTAAATTCTTTGCTTTGTGTTTCTTGAATATTATGAGAGGCTAAACCCCCCAATGCTAGGGGGGTGGTCCTGATTTGGTTTATGTAATGACTCTGAATTCTTGATTTCATCAATACATTGGTTTATGTTATTCAGTGAAATTATGCAATGTTCTTAATGTTTTCTTTATCGGTCAAATAAGGATTAATCTACGGCTAACAAGTACAGGACTGTAGTTGTTAGGGTTTGTGCATAATTTGATTATAGTAGATATCACCTAGGACTAGGGATACCCTAAAATCACCAACTAAATCTTGATAAAATAAAGGTTTGGTTTCAGCTTATTTCCCTAAGGACTTAGGTATTAGGTTGAAAGACCAAAGGTTTTCCCACTAAGGACTTAGGGGAAAACATCCTAGAGGTTTGGTAATAGAATACCATGAACTTGTTGAAGAGATCTAAATTCAGGGTTGTTGCAAGCCAAAGCAACCACTCACCCTAGTATGTTTTTTTACAGTAAAAAGAACCAACTTTATTATTCCGCTTTTATCTATGTGTACAGATTTATTCCATATTCCACAAACTATTGTTTTTGTTCAATTGAATTAAGGTTAAGAAGCTGTATTTCCTACGTAGTCCTCGAGATCGATATTTGGGTTAAAACCCATTATTACTACATCGGTGAAAATAGTACACTTGCTATTTTTCCGATCAAGTTTTTGGCGCCAATGCCGGGGACTGCCAAAATACAGATTTTTAACTTAAAGTCAATTGAAATTTTGTTGCTCTGCAACTAAAATTTTATTTTCTGCATTTTTTATTTTATTTTTTCTTTCTAATAATTATATTTGTCTAATATGTGTATGCGAGGTAAGGCCTCAGCTGAATTTCTTTTTGACGCAGAAATTGAAAGAACTTTGCACGCAAGGCGTAGACAAGCTCGGTCGGCTAAGCGGGAATCTGAAGAAGAAATTGTTACAGTTCATTCAGGTTCAGGTTTTGAAAGTGAAGAAGAAGTCATGGGTGAAAATCCTCCTCCTCCTGAGAGGCTCCTTGGTGACTACGGTGTTGCAAATACACCGGGGGGAAGACAAGCAATTGTAAACCAACCGGTAAATGCTGCCAACTTTCAACTGCACCCAAGCACCATTAATCAGCTTGAAAGAAAACCTTTCATCGGAAAGGTTAACGAAGACGCAACCAAGCATCTACAAAGATTTTTGACCATGAGCACCACTCTAAAAATTGACGGTCACACGGAAGAAGCAAAGAGGCTGAGGATGTTTCCTTTCACTCTAGCGGAAGAGGCAGAAGAGTGGTTATATTCTCTACCAGCGGGTAGTATCACATCGTGGGAAGAGATGGAAAAGGCTTTCCTGAATGAATATTTTCTAGCGTCAGTCTTTTTACGAAAAAGGTATGAAATTCTGAACTTCAAGCAAAAGGAGGGTGAGTCTTTGGGCGATGCCTATAAAAGGTTTAAGAGGACTCTGGTGGCATGTCCAACACACAATATGGACAAAACTGAACAGATGCAAATGTTTGTCAACGAGCTCAGAATCAAGACAAAGCAGTTGATCGATACAGCAGCTGGAGGCTCAACAAATTTCACAACAGCCTCTGGTATCATCAAGATCATTGAAGCAATAGCTGCAAATGAGCATTTGGAGTTATATGACAGGTATACGAGCAAACCTGAAGGAGTCATTGATCTGAAGCTAGACACCAACAAAATTCGGGTTGAAGATGCTATAGCTGTAGAGGTAGAAAAGAGATTAAAGGCTATGAATATAGGTACTCAACAGGTTGCTCAAGTCCAACACGCTCAACCTGTAATCTGTGAAATTTGTAATGGCCCTCACTAAACTGTGTATTGTGTTGCTACTCCCAAGCAAATTGAAGAAATCAAGTTCTTAAGGCAAAACAATCCGTATTCTAACACCTATAATCCAGGTTGGAAGAATCATCCCAACTTCTCTTGGAAAGATCAACAACAAAATCCTCAAAAGGCAGAGTGGGAAGTAGCTATTGAGAGATTGGCTGGACAATGCTCTCTGTTTCAAGAAGAAACCAAAAACAACCACAGGAACACCACAGCTTCGATCAAAAATCTGGAAGTTCAAGTGGGTCAAATAGCACAGCATCTCACTCTACAGGCACAAGGTACCTTTCCGAGTTCAACTGTGAAAAATCCAAAAGACGAAGAGAAGATTAATGTTGTTACTACAAGGAGTAAGAAAGTGGAAGAATCAGAAAAAGAAGAAGAGGAAATGGATGATCCCTTGGTGATTGAGGTAGATTTGGAGATAAGAGAGAATGTGAAAGAGCCCGAAATTGTGATACCACCGGTTAAGCAACTTGAAGAGAAAAATAAGCAAAATGCTAAACCGGCAATCAAGCTACCTTTTCCTTCTAGAGTGACAAAGAAGAATTCAACAGAAAAGGATTTTGAGAAGTTTGCAGCTTTGTTTAAAAAGTTAGAAGTCAATCTCCCCTTCTTTGAAGCACTTGAGCACATGCCGTTGTATAAGAAATTTATGAAGGAGGTGATTGCTAAAAAGAGACCCGTGGGAGGAGAACCATAAATTGCAACTGAAAAGTGTGGTATAGTCTCGCCAGCAAGGAAGATCCCCATCAAGAAGAAAGATCCTGGAGCAGTGGCGATACCATGCACAATCAAGAACAAAATGTTTAAAAAGGTACTCATTGATTCTGGTTCTAGTGTGAGTTTAATGCCACTATCTATCATCAAAAAGCTTGAATTGGGAAAGATAAGCGAAAGTGAGACAAAATTAAAGTTCGTTGATCACACCATCAAGAAATCATATGGGGTAGCTGAAGATGTACTGGTGGAGATTGATAAGTTTGTATTCCCTGTTGACTTCCACATCATGGACATTCCTGAAGATGAAGAAACTCCTATCCTTCTTGGGAGACCCTTTTTGTTAACAAGTCGTTTCAACTTTGACATTGAGAAAGGGACACTAACGGTGAAATCATTTGATGAAGAAGTAACCTTGAAGATGTTAGAAGTCAAGAAACAAAGTGCAGGTGTACATGATCAAGCTTCTGTTGGTATGATCGAAAGTAAGGGAGAAGACAAAAGTCCTAAACATCTCCAAGAAAAAGTTTCAAGCATAGCCTCAAGGGTGGAACCAAATTATGTAACTATCAAAAGTCCTAAGAAGGCTAAGGAAGTCAAGAAGAAGGTGGAAGAGAAAGAGCAAGGCGAGAAGAAGAATGTGGGAAGTGAATTGAAGAGAAAAGTTGTCCATGCTTTTCATCTTCATGAGTTCGTGGTTGCGGAAGTGGCAAGCAACAAGGTTTGGAAAAGGAAATACCCTCCATAATAAAGGGTAATGGACCGTCGAGCCATGCGACGTTAAACGAAGCGCTCCGTGGGAGGCAACCCACAGTTTTAATAATTAATTTCTCTATTTGTTTGTTTTATTTTCAGGAAATAAAAGAGGGCATCTCTAGTGAAAGCTCGGAAGTGATCATTGGAGTGCAATACCCTCTGTAAGTAACCTCTCCAAGGCTTGTTCTAAAACATTGAGGCCAATGTTTAGTTCAAGTGTGGGAGGGGTTCTTTGCATTTGCTTTTAGTTGTTTTCCATTTTTGTTTTTGTTTGTGTGTTGTTTTGACATTGTGTTATAGATTGAGTGATGGATTCCGAATGAATGATGATTGGTAGTTAGTGGATGAAAGGTGTAACCCGAACTTAATCTCTCGAGGTACTTTGGAAGTGGACATAGCCGAAAGTGTCGGACGCAACTTGAAGAACTGGACTGAGAAGGTAAGTGGTGAAATCGAGCAGGAAAGGAAAGCCACATGACATAAAGGGTGTGATGAAGCTGCAAACTTAGCCTACATGGTGAGGAACATAAAAAGCCAAACACATGTAAAGATCATCATCAGAGTGAAATCTAGTAAGACTTTATCTCTCTAATTTTGCGTTTGTCCTACCGACACAGTACAAATATGAAATCACACACTGAGGCACTTGTTTGTTCTCCCCAGAGCCTTTCCGTCCTTCATTTATCTTTGTTTTATCCCTCGTTAAACCCGTTGAGCCATCCCCCCTTGTTTGTTTCAACCCACACATGTCATCCTTAACCATAATTCTATCATCTTTGTTTGGCACTTGTGTAATTATTGTTTCTTTGGAATTTGTGTGAAATTGTAAGTTTGGGGTGGTGATTAAGAAAATAAAGGGCAAGTGTGATATGAAAAAAAAAAAGAAAAGAAAAGTGTGTAAAGCACAAGAAAAAAAAATTTTGAAACACTTGCCTAAAAAGATTTGAAAGACTCGAACGATGTTGATTACCCGGTAATTAGGTAAAAAGAAGAGTCTAAGAAGAAACCCCCTCACACAAAACCGAACGCAAAGACAAGAAAAATAACATAAGTGCTAGTTCATAAACCATTTGCATATCAATCTCTTGTTTATCCTTCCTTCCACCTCAGCCCCGTTACAACCTAAAAAGTCCCTAAAAGTTTGTGAATTCTTTTTCTGTAGTGAAAGTAGGATCTATGCAAAGTCAAGGGTTGATATTGCATATCGTGATGTTGAGCGAAAATCACTCTAACCCCGAGAGACAATGTGAGAAGTGTAAAAAGTTTGCAGGTGAAATACACTCTATTGTGAAGTGTGATGGACAACAAGGGTCGATAAACCCAAAAACTTAATCAAGAAAGAGAAGTAAGTTGCGAAAGACATCGACTATGTTGTGGAAAAGAAAAGTTTAAGGCGACCTCCGTTTGATCTCTTGCATCACTTGAGGACAAGCAATGAGATAAGTTTGGGGTTGTGATCGGTCACCATTTCTACTTAATTTCGTCATAAATTCGGCATAAGATCGTCATACATGGTAACACTTTGTGGTTGTTTTTAAGTGCTTTTCTTTGATTCATCTAGTTCTAGTTATTTTGTGTGCATTTTGTTTTTATGCCATTTATCTTTGTCTATTAGGTGCTTTTGATCTCTCTACTAGGTGGTTGTAGGTTAATTCTGGATCAGATGGAAATTGCACAAGTGTTGGTGTAAAAGAAGCTGAAAATTGTGACAAGCGTGTAGTATTTTGATCATAACTGGAGCTTCGTAACTCGGAATGACGCGGCTCTGGTGGCAAAATTTCGCTAACGAAAAGGGCTACAACTTTGATGTTGAAGTCAAATCCAAATTATGAAGTCAGAGGCCGACACGGTCAGACCGTGTCAGATGACACGGCCGTGTCCAACCTGCTGAAGAATTCTCTCCAAAAGTGGCAGAAGCTGACACGGTCAGCCCGTGTCAAGTGACACGGCCGTGTCAGCCTGTGCGGACAGAAATTCTGTAATTTTTATGTTGTGAAACTTTTAAAGTACCGGGGGCATTTTTGGTATTCTGGCTAGGATCTGAAAACCTAGAGAAGTTAAAAGTGATTTGAGAGACAAGAGAAGGCACCTTTTTTGCATCGTACGATAGAATTCCAGAAAGAGGAGAAGATAGCTTCATCAAGGGTTTCGGAGATGGAGAGATTCAACGGTGGACACCATTGAAGATCAAAGTTCCCAGTTATCTTTGTAATGTCTAAATTCTTTACTTTGTGTTTCTTACATATTATGAGAGGCTAAACCCCCCCAATGCTAGGGGGTGGTTCTGATTTGGTTTATGTAATGACTCTGAATTCTTGATTTCATCAATACATTGGTTTATGTTATTCAGTAAAATTATGCAATGTTCTTAATGTTTTCTTTATCGGTCAAATAAGGATTAATCTACGGCTAACAAGTACAGGACTGTAGTTGTTAGGGTTTGTGCATAATTTGATTATAGTAGATATCACCTAGGACTAGGGATACCCTAAAATCACCAATTAAATCTTGATAAAATTAAGGCTTGGTTTCAGCTTATTTCCCTAAGGACTTAGGTATTAGGTTGAAAGACCAAAGGTTTTCCCACTAAGAACTTAGGGGAAAACATCCTAGAGGTTTGGTAATAGAATACCGTGAACTTGTTGAAGAGATCTGAATTCAGGGTTGTTGCAAGCCAAAGCAACCACTCACCCTAGCATGTTTTTTTACAGTATAAAGAACCAACTTTATTATTCCGCTTTTATTTATGTGTACGGATTTATTCCATATTCCACAAACTATTGTTTTTGTTCAATTGAATTAAGGTTAAGAAGCAGTATTTCCTACGTAGTCCTCGAGATCGATATTTGGGTTAAAACCCATTATTACTACATCGGTGAAAATAGTACACTTGCTATTTTTCCGATCATCTTTTATGCACTAACATTTCTCTTCTTTGTGCCCAATTTTCAGGGTTAACCAAGATCCTTCAGCCACGCGCCACACCAGATCAAAAAGCTAAGTTTCTAATTTTTTTTGTTTAACATCATTTTTTTTCCTTTTGATTAAAATAGGGTTTGCATCAATAGTCAATGAATCTGTAATACACTAACCCTTATTTATTTTCCTTTTAATTTTCAGAATTGATCAAGGGTTCGAGGAAGATCAAGGCATTCAAGGATTTTGATTAATTATTGTTCCCTCTTATTTTCTGCCTTTATTTCCCCTTCCCCGCGGGTGTTTATTGTAATAGCGTAGGACTATTAAACTATTTTACTTTTCTATTGTGGTTAGTAATCCTAGGGAGTGTAACCTTGAACTGAATTAGCATCACTAATTATAAGATAAAATATCTGAACTTAATCACCTGATTGCGCCATACACACACCTTTAAGGTAACCCTTCTTGTTGCCTTGTTGCCTGTTGCCTTTATTTGTGAAAAATAGTCAAGTCCCTCGATTCCGAGGATACCAAAAACAAAGGTTGCCTAAATCATTTAAATCATCATATGAGATCTGGTCCCTCGAAGTTGCCTCGGTAAAACATGATGATTGTCCCAATTCCTAAGGTATCCTCGCATGATGCCTAAAAATGACTATTATATCCTTCCCTTAGACTACCGGACCTCTTTATGACAGCGACAGTCTTGCCGAGAACGATAAACCTCGATGACCCTTAACATCCAATTGAAAGACTTCCTGCCCTCTCATGGTATGGATATACCCTTTCACCCTGAAAAGCTAAAAGAACAAATTTCAAAACTTAAGGTAGTTGCTACTAATTGCTTGCTCTAAATTCAAAATCTTTTTTCCACTCTTTTCAAAATCAAATTCAAAAAGACTACGCTTATTTACAAGCTAAAGTTCTTCTTCGAAATCTTTTCTTATTCACACATGACACTTCAAACATTTCGAACAATTTAAAAGTGAGCTAAGCGATTAAGAGCCCATAGATAACCATGGATACAAAGGGTGCTTTAAACCTTACCTTTGTATAACTTACCCCCCGAACTCAAAATCTTTTTAAAAGGTCTTTTCCTGTTCTTTTAGCCTTTCTATTAAATTGGATAAAATAAAAGTCGGTGGCGACTCTTGCTTACCGCCACATTTTCTTTAAATTTAGTTCACCGTATTACACAAGGGGTCATATATTTCTAGATGATAACCTTGTAGATAGTTCAACTTGCACTTCAGAATTTAACCACGATTTCATCCAGGGCACAAATCCATACTAATGTTCTTTAGAATGAACTTGAATCTATCTTCAGAAAGAGGTTTTGTGAAAATATCAGCCCATTGATGGTCTGTATCAATAAAGTTTAAGCTTAATATCCCTTTTTGAATATAGTCTCTGATGAAATGATGCTTAATTTCTATGTGTTTAGCTTTTGAGTGAAGAATTGGATTTTTGGAAAGGCATATTGTAGAAGTGTTATCACAAAAAATGGGTATCTTATGCTCATAGATGTGATAATCTTCTAACTGACTCTTCATCCAAAGCATTTGAGTGCTACATCCTGCAGCAGCAACATATTCTGCTTCTGTAATTGATAGTGCAATGGTGGCTTGCTTTTTTCTATACCAGGAGATCAAATTATTTCCTAGAAACTGACAGCTTCCATATGTACTTTTACGTTCAATTCTATCTCCAGCAAAATCAGCATCATAATAACCTACTAAGTTAAACTCTCTGGATTTTCTGTAACATAATCCAACATTAGTAGTACCTTTCAGATACCTTAAAATTCTCTTGATAGCAGACAAATGTGATTGTCTAGGATCTGATTGGAATCTTGCACATAAACACACACTAAGCAAAATATCAAGCCTAGATGCAGTTAGGTAGAGTAATGATCCGATCATACCTCTCTAGAGCTTCTGATCTACCTTCTTGCTTACCTCTTCTTTGCCTAAAATGCAAGTAGGATGCATTGGGGTTTCTGCTTCTTTACTTTCTGATAATTTGAATTTCTTCAGAAGTTCTTTGACATATTTTGCTTGATGAATGTAAGTGCCTTCAAAAGTTTGGTTTATTTGAATTCCCAAAAAGAATTTCAGTTCACCCATCATGCTCATTTCAAATTCTTTTCCAAGAGAGATATTAGAATTTCCAAAGATAATATCATCCACATATATTTGACAGATTAAGATATCATTTTTGAATGATTTTCGAAAGAGTGTTGTATCAACTTTCCCTCTTGTGAAACCTTTCTCTAGAAGAAATGAACTAAGTCGTTCATACCAAGCTCTGGGAGCTTGTTTTAAACCATATAAAGATTTCTTTAATTTAAAAACATGTTCAGGATAGATAGAATCTTCAAAACCAGGTGGTTGATGAACATACACCTCTTCTTTGATGTAATCATTTAAAAATGCATTTTTAACATCCATTTGATATAGAGTTATGCTAAATTGAGCAGCATAAGCAATTAATAATCTAATTGACTCTAACCATGCGACTGGAGCAAAGGTTTCATTATATTCAATACCTTCTTGCTGACTATACCCTTGAGCAACCAGTCGTGCCTTGTTTATGATGACTTCTCCTTGCTCATTCATTTTGTTTCTGAACACCCACTTTGTTCCGATAACGTTGAATCCTTCGGGTCTTGGAACTAGATCCCATAACTCATTCCTGGTGAATTGATTTAGCTCTTCTTGCATAGCAATGATCCAATCTGTGTCTTGAAGTGCTTCATCTACTAAAGTTGGCTTTATCATTGAAACTAATCCAAATAATGAATTGTCATTATTTCTTAGGTATGCTCTAGTTTTGATTGGATCATCCTTCTTGCCCAGGATAACATCTTCTGAATGATGTGTAGTTAGTCTTGGAAATATTTTTTGAGAGTTTTCTTCAGAAGTTCTCATGTCCTCCATGGTTGATGTAATTTCTGATGTATCTTTGTCTTCTGAGTCATCAGCATTTAAAGGTTGTTCTTCTGTATCTGCAAAATTTTCAGTCTGCTTTGGCTTTTGATGGCCAAGCTTATCATCAAATCTGATATTGATTGATTCTTCAACTATTAATGTCTTTGTGTTATATACTCTGTAGCCTTTTGAGTGTTCAGAATATCCTAGCAGAAAACACTTTTGAGCCTTTGAATCAAACTTGTTCAGATGTTATTTAGTGTTAAGAATAAAAAAAGTACAACCAAATGGGTGAAAATATGAAATGTTAGGTTTCCTATTCTTCCATAGTTCATAAGGGGTCTTATGAAGAATAGGTCTTATGGACACTCTATTTTGAATATACCATGCAGTGTTTACTACTTCTGCCAAGAAGTGCTTAGCCATATTGGCTTCATTGATCATTGTCCTAGCCATTTCTTGTAATGTTCTGTTTTTACGTTCTACAACCCCATTCTGCTGAGGTGTTATAGGACAGGAGAAATTGTGAGAGATTCCATTTTTTTTTGAAGAACTTCTCAAAGAGATGATTCTCAAATTCTCCTCCATGATCACTTCTAACCTTAATGATTTTAGATTCTTTTTCATTTTGTATTTGTTTACAGAAGTCAAAAAATACAGTATGTGTTTCATCTTTATGTTTTAAGAATTTTACCCATGTCCATCTGCTGTAATCATCTACAATGACTAAACCGTATTTCTTACCTCTTATTGATGTTGTCTTCACTAGACCAAATAAATCAATATGTAGAAGTTATAAAGGTCTTGAAGAAGAAATAACATTTTTAGATTTAAAAGAGGATTTTGAGAACTTTCCCTTCTAACATGCTTCACAAAGAGCATCTGAGTTGAACCTTAAATTAGGCAATCCTCTTACTAAGTTAAGTTTGTTAAGTTGAGATAATTTCCTCAAGCTAATGTGTCCCAATCTTCTGTGCCGAACCCATTGCTCATCATTTACAGACAGAAGACAAGTCACTTTCTGAGATTTAAGATCAGAAAGATCAATCTTATAAATGTTATTCTTTCATTTACCAGTAAAAAGAATTGATCCGTCTTTCTGACTTACAACCTTGCTTGATTTTTTATTAAAGACTATATCATAACCATTATCACTTAGTTGACTGATGGACAACAGATTATGAGCTAATCCTTCAACAAGTAAAACATTAGTTATAGAGGGAGAGTTACCATTACCAATAGTTCCTGATCTAATGATCTTTCCTTTTTGGTTTCCTCCAAATCTGACGTCTCCGCCGGATTTAAGTTCCAAGCTTTGGAACATAGACTTTCTTCCCGTCATGTGAAGCGAGCATCCAGAGTCCAGGTACCATGACTGGTGTTTTGACTTCACTGCTAAGGGCATCTACAACATAGACAATTTTCTTCTTAGGTACCCATATCTTTTTGGGTCCTTTGATGTTAGTGTGCCTGAAGCTTTATCTTAGCTTGGGTCTAGCACAACAGTTTTCAGAGCAGGGTGTATATTTAATATTGTGAGTGTGACCAAATTTAAACTGTGTGTGCAAAGGTTTATATTTTATTTCCATGTCATCAACTGATTTAGGTATGTATGGTTCCTTACCTTGAGGTGTTTTGTAGCCAATTCCATTTCGATTGCTTCTACTAACACCATAAATCATTGAGGCCATTTTGCTTCTGTTTATGCTTTTAACAAGAAATTTTTGAAAACTATCATCATATTCTTTCATAATATCAAAATTTAAGGTGCTATTAAGGATCTTTGTTTCCATTTCCTCTATTAGTTGTGTAGTGTTATCTTTAAGTTCAAAGTTTTCTTGTTTAAGTTTCTTTGTTTCAGTTAAGAGTTCAATCTTTAGCCTTTTAAATTTTATTCTTAATCTATTATGTCTTTCTAAAAGTTCTGATAAGCTTTGTTCAAGCTCTTTTCTAGTAAATTCAGAAAATATCTAATTTGATTCAGCTTCTGAGTCTGAATCATTTTCTGTGGTGGCCATGTATGCTATGTTGGCATGTTCATCTTCTGAGTTGTATTCATCTTCAGATGATTCAGAATCATCCCAAGTAGCCATCAGGCTTTTCTTCCTTTCAGATCTCTTCTTAGGCTTTTCTTTTTGCAGTTTAGGACATTCACTTTTGAAGTGTCCTGGTTCAGTGCATTCATAGCACACATCGCTTCTTCTGCTAGGCCTTCTGCATTCAGAGGTTTCTCTTTTATATTCTGGTCTTCTGAAGTTTCTGAACTTCCTTTGCTTGTTCCTCCAGAGTTGATTTACTCTTCTGGATAAAAGAGACAACTCATCTTCTTCCTTTGATCCGGACTCACTTGAGCATTCTTCCTTAGTCTGCAAAACATTAGTTTCAGATTTTTTAATGGCTTTAAGAGCTATAGACTTACCTTTCTTTTATGGCTCATTTGCATCGAGCTCAATCTCATGACTTCTTAGTTCACTAATGAGTTCTTCAACGGATACTTCATCAAGATTCTTTGCAACTTTGAATGCTGTAACCATTGGCCCCCATCTTCTTGGTAGACTTCCAATAATTTTCTTTACATGATCAGCTTTGGTGTGTCCTTTGTTCAGAACTCTTAGACCAGCTGTTAAGGTTTGAAATCTTGAGAACATGGCTTCAATAGTCTCGTCCTCTTCCATCTTGAAGGCTTCATATTTCTGGATTAAAGCTAGAGATTTTGTTTCTTTGACTTGAGCATTGCCTTCATGAGTCATCTTGAGTGACTCAAATATATCATATGATGTATCTCTATTGGTGATTTTTTGATATTCTGCCTGAGAGATAGCACTTAGCAAGATAGTTCTGGCTTAGTGATGATTCTTGAATTCCTTCTTCTATTTGTCATCCATGTTCTTCCTTGCTATTTTTTCACCCGCATCTTCTGGATGATTGTAACCATCTACCACAATATCCCATAGATTAGGATCTTGTCCTAGAAAGAAACTTTCTATCCTATCTTTCCAATATTCAAAATTTTCTTCGTCGAACACATGAGGTTTTGTGTAGCTGTTGTTTGAATCATTTTCCATAGTGTTTTCCTTTTGGATCTTTTTCTGACACGGTTAAGTGCTTGCACCCAGAACAAGGCGCTCTGATGCCAATCGAAGGTTGAGAAAACACTTAGAAGAGGGTTGAATAAGTGGGTTTTAAAAACTTTATGAAGGAAAGATAATCAGAACACAGTTATTTTTATCCTGGTTCACCTCCTCAATAAGGCTACCTCCATTCCACCCTCAACAAGGTGACTTGCCTCTCTCAACAGAGGTCTTTATCCACTATAATCAGAACCTGATTACACATACACGACCAACTGTCGTGACTCACAATATAATGCACGAGCCAAACTGCTGGTGACTAACGATCCCGCACAAGCCAACCGCTTGTGACTAACCAATTCTATGACTCAACTAGTCCTAGACTTCTTAAGACTTATGACCTACTGGTCTCTCAAGGACTTAGTTACCACGTTACTTCTGTTGATAGTGTATAGTTTTGCTTCTAGAAAGTTGTAATCACTACTGTGATATTTCACTAAGATTAAGTACAGAATAATGAACTCAGAATATGAATAAGAGAATTTAGCTTCCGAGAGTTTTTCTTCACACTTGATGATTTATCAGAGTTGCAGCGTTCTTGTGTGTTCTTTCTTGTTTATTTCTATTTCTCTCGTTGTGTTCTCTGCCAGTTTTTCTTCAAACGATCATTAGTATATATATAGCTTCATAATTTTTGACCGTTATCTCCAAAGCTTGCATTCAGCATTAAATGGTTTGCGTGTTGTCTTTGCTTTTGCTTTCTCAAAGAATTTGCATGTGGATAGCTTCTTCAATCAACCTTGGAAATTACGCTTTGGGAGTGTTGCAGTCGTTTTACTAATATATAGTGCGGAAAGTAAATGCGGAAATTAAATCCTACGCTATTACAGGGCTTCGGGATTAGGGGTTATATAACCAAAAACCGGGGGATGCGGAAATTAAAGACATAAAATAAATCCTAATTACTATTACAAAAAAAAACTTGCAACCTATACATTGATTTCTAGAATTTAAATAACAGAAAACAAATAAATAAACAAGTTTTACCCTAAAGGCAAGAATTTGAAATAGGATTAAAGGTTGAAACCTAATGGTAAACCTAAGGGTTAAAAACCTAATGGTAAAACCTAAGGGTAAAAAACCTAATGGTTAAAAAACCTAAGGGTTAAAACCTAGACTACAGTTAATGGACAACACCCACCTGACATGTGTTCTTGAGGTTTTCCTATGGGTTTGGATTAAAGGCTAAACCTGTAACACCCTTCTAAACCCCGCGGAAATTATTAAAATAATTCAGAGTAAAACATGAAAACAAGGGTGCCACAATTCCAATTAAAACAAATCATCATAAATCAATTGTCATGCTTCACTTAGGAACGAATCATCAATTTAACAAAATCATGTTTTTACACAACGGAATATTCATCATACGGATAAGCATAACATCATCTATGCAATATCCCACAAAATTAATACAATAACAACATAATAGAGTAACATCATAGACTCTAAACTAGCGTTCCCCAGTGTTACAATATCAGAGCATGACACTGACGCTATACTTAAACAAATTGGCCTATGAGCTATCCTCACCAAAGCCACAAGCCGCTATTCGCCAATCTGAAAATGTCAACAGTAAGGGTGAGTCTCATTCAAATTAACAAATGTTATTGAATCATAAATAATAACACATCATAGTTACATCATTCACCCAATTGTTTCATAAACAGACATTCAGACAAGTTTCATCATCACAAAACAATCAACCAACACATCATCAATATTTATAACACTGGAATACATCCAATCATGTTATAAAAGTCATGCATATGAATGCAACTGACACTATGCATGTGGTACCAACATCATCAAATGGGAATAACCCATGACCGATCCAACATCATCAAGATACGGCCCTGCCAGCACAGATTCCGCACAATGGGAATCATGCCCTTCACTGATCCAACACACCCTTATGGATACAGTATCATCAATGAACATGAATGAATGCAAACATACATGAACATACTTATACCATCGTCAAGTCTAATGAGTAACATCATCAAATACTCATTTCATCATCATCATCATCATCAACATCATCATCATCATCAAAGTATGTTTATATACATTAGCATCATTCAAATACAATCAATCATCATCATCATCATTAAAGAACATACATGTAACCACGTCAATCATCATCATATAATTCTCAACAAATCACCACATCATAATGTTTTTTCAAAACAACATCTTATATTGTCACATTTCATCATATATGTCAATAATACGTCATCCATCCAACAAACAAGATATTCACATGAATCATGTTTTAAACATAGCTTGTATCGTTACATCTTATCATATATATCCACAGCACATCATACATCAAAACAAGCAAATGTTAATAAAATAAATTCAATATGCTGCTCATTTTATTATTATAACACAAAGAATATTTCATAAGCTTCATCCTGCTCGAAACAGCACTTAAAACAGGCCAACGGTTCAAAAGTTATGAACTTTTCAAAATGATTCATTTTTCAAAAACCTTCAGCCGTAACGGGTTACGAAAATAATTTTTCAAAAAAAGCTTCAGCCGTAACGGGTTACGAAAAGGCGTAACGGGTTACGAAGAACAATTTTCCAAAACACAGTTTCAGTCGTAACCGGTTACAAACAACACCGTAACCGGTTACGAACTCGTAACCAGCCAAAAACCCCATTTTTCACGACCGTAACCGGTTACAAGCCCGACCGTAACCGGTTACATCACCTGTAACAGCAAAAAAAGCACTTTTGACAGCAGCTTATTTCCATCCAACACGACCCAAATTGAATCATTTCGACCATGCACGAAAAACAGAATCAATTCACAATTATTCCATGTCATTTCATGCCTCAACAACACATTCAAACACAATCAAACATCACAAACAAGCATTTACACATACTTTATCAATTTGAAACACAACATCATCCAAATTGACTCAAATCCCTAACTCTATCATATGACTCAATCGACATGAAATAATATATCTATATCAGTCCTATTATCCATAACCCAATAATAGATGTTAATCGGAAGAGTCCCCCCTTACCTTAGCCAAGAATCTGGACTTTTCCTCTTCTTCCTCATCAAACCCGTAAGCCCTTTTCTTCACTTTCAGCAAGAATTCCCAATCTTGAAACTCGCTTATCTCCCTCATCGAGAACCTCCCTGACACGAATTAATATATCAAATCGAAGGAAATTTCGTGTAGAATCTGAATCTTTGAGAATTACCTGATTTGGAGTTACGAGCAGAGAGTTATCACCCATTTTGTGAAGGCTGCACCATGAATACGAAAATGGCTTTTGTATATGAGTTCTTCTTCTCCCCCTCTTAGGTCTTTCTCCTATCTTTCTCCATTTTCTCTTATTTTCTTGTTTTATCAAAACATAACATAATTTAGTAATGGGCTTCTTTACACTAACACCCCTACATTACTAACTCCACCAATGGTCCAACACTACATTTTATTATTTATTCCCACATAATTCCAATAAAATGCTAATTCAAATTAATTAATTTAAAACTTAATTAAATTAATTAAATAAGAAATTTTGGGATGTTACAAAACCTAATTGAATTAATTATAAACCTAAATTATCTAATTAATTAAAAAAAATTTAACCTAAAATTAAATCCTAATTACTAGATTAATTAATTAAATGGAAACTACTATTAAATTAACCTAATTACTAAATTAAAATTTACTAATTAAATAAAAAAAGAGTTAATTCTAATTAACTAAATTAAATAAAACTGTTGTAAAAAAAATTGACCTAATTTATTCACTTAAACATTGGTTAGTTGATTAAAATAAGGGTTGGTGGTTAATTAAAATAAAAATAAAACATAAAAATGAAAGGCAAACAAAAGAAAAAATACAAATAAAACTGCTAGGGCGCATGGGATCCAGTGCGTTGCGTTTCTGAGTGTCCATGGTGGAAGAGCATTTTGAAGGCGTTTGATCATACTCCCAGGAGATCTAAGGGCTGAAGAGCGAAGGTGCATTGTGAACGTGAATAAGCCAGGCGCGTTGGATCCTACGGGGATCTAACCTAGGTCTTGAAGCTCTATCCATGTATCGTTTCGCCAATTATGCTGTGTTGGTTTCGTTTCTCATTAATCCCCAAACAAATATGATATACAAAAACATTTATTAATAGCAAAAGTCAAACAAACTCAGACTGGGCCCTACGCTTGCCAACCCCTGACCAATCAGAGCAAGAGAGAGGTCTTGAATTGTTGACCGGCTAATGGAAATAGGCCACGCATGGTGTTATACCCCAAAATTTGCCCACTTCTTTTTTCAGGAAAGTTTCAATATGAAAATTAAGAGTCTCATATAAACATGGATTTTTTCAAAATATCCTGACATATGAAGAACTTGGTTTTCAGAATTTTTCTTACACAGTAACTTGGCTTACAGTGGAATTTATTCTTACGCAAACGCCAAATACTGTTCTTTACTTCACAAATACTATTTATTTATTTTACAGATAAATAGTACTAACACAGTTCATGCAGGGTTAAATCTTTTTGCAGGCGCAAAAGCAGGAAACTCACACTGTACTGGTAACAATTGTTTTTGTTTTCCCACTAACTTTTGTGCTATATTCCATTATTTTCAAAATCTTTTCAAATCTATCCTTTCAAATTCAAATCTCAACTTTATTCTATCCATCTCTCTTTTCCCAACAATACCTTACACTTTCTTTCAAATCTCACTACCACTCAAATTTCCTTTTGTACGGAATCACATCATTCCCCAACGTCTCTTTCCTTCTTTCCATTCTATAAATACTTCTCATTCTTCCATAAAATCTCACATCAAATTCTAATTCATTTCTCAAATTTCCACTTCATAATCCATTTTCTCTTCTTCCCTAACAAAAATGGCAAAATGGATAGAGACACTGTCTCTTACAGTCATCACCATTGCTACGGTGATCATGACTTTCTTCTGCCTGCACAGTCCCGAGGAGTGTGGACCTGCAATGGTTATGCTCCCAATCATCTACATGCTATTGTTCATAGCATGGGTCATCAATCGTCATTCTTAAAATTTGCCGTATTTCTTATTTCTTAAACGTACCGTTTATTCGTCGTACTGTTCAATATAGTATGTAATATTTATACTGTCAGTATTAAATGTTGTACTAGTTGTCATAATATTGCTTAATTACTAAGATAATATTTTGTGTATTTTCTGCCAGTCAAATATTTCTATTTCTGTGCATTAAATAATTTTCAGGTTATTATCGGTAATTTTGCCCGCATACCGTATATATTAGTTATTTATTATGTCTGTGTTTTTAACAAGTCATGTAAATAACTTTAATTTTTCAAACATAAAACAAAAACAACAAAAAAAGAAAATTAACTTTGACGGTTGATTTTTCACTTTAACTGCTGCTTCAGTACACGAACAGTCGGTTGACAGACAAACTGCAGACAGTACAATTCACAGTGATTTGTACAATCAATCAAATCAATCATTCACAATTCAAATTTCCAAGATTTTTGTGTTAGAAGTCTTCTGAATATCACATGATTAGCAGAAACTCAACACTGCACAAAAATCAGGTACGCTTAACTGCCTCCTATACAGACAGTCCCTAATCAGGGTTTTTCTTGTTTTAACAGGAGCAACAAGTTTTGAGAGCTCAAATGGATTTCATATACATCCATACATCTCAAAGTACCATCATACAAATTTTCAAACTTCAATTCACTCAGACGCACCGTCAGCAGCTCAAACAGTCAACAGACGACCCGTTTGACCAAAAAAGTCAACTGACAGTCAAAAATGAAATTTTTTGTCAAAGTCCATATTTTGTCAAAGGATTCAACATTTGATCATTGGATGATCACAATTCATCAAGGAAAGATCAAAAATCAACAAAACCCTAAGATTCAAAATTAGGGTTTTTGCCTGAAAAGTCAACTCAACTTTGACTGATCATAACTCTCTCATCCTTCATCCAAAAAATGTCAACCAAAGCTCATTTTGAAGGAAATTCAATTATCTTTCAAATGCAATTGATCCCATGGTCATAGCATTCACCATTTGAAAAATATGGCCAAAGACATTACAGGTCATTTTCAAAGTCAACAAAAAGACACTTTTTTCAAATGGACACACAAGGAGAACCAAAAATCATTTTGATATGAGACCAAAGACATTGGTTAGAGGACTCTTTGAGGTTTCCAAAAAGTGCAAGATCTCCTTCATATGACAAAAATTGAAGGATTTACACCTTGTTGAAGTTGGCTAAATTTTGGGAAAATGCATGAAATCAACATTGCTCAAAAATGTTTTTTTCCAAATGAGTCCAAGTTTTTATGGTCCAAACATCTTTGCCATGTTACTATGGGCCTCCCACGACCAAGACAAAGCCCACATCTATATTATCCATTTTTGACATAATTTTATCTTATTTTAAGATTAAAATTAAAGGAAATTGCATGGATAATTGATGGCTTGATCTCCAAGTATGACACACCTCCAAAGTCTTCATTTTTCTGCAGAAAATTGATGCCCAAGGCAAGAGCATTGAATGGAGTCAAGGATTGGTCAAAAATTCAAGGTTTTTAATATTTTAAAAACCAAACTTTCAACAAAGGCAACAAGGCTTCTTGCTTCACTTCCAAGCAGCCTTTGGGCTATAAAAGAAGCATCATACATCCACAATACAGGGGAGACACGAATTAGAACAAGAGCTTAGCCATCTTTATCATAAAATTCTCCAAAAAAAATACATACACTTTGTAATTTTCAAATTCTACTTTCTAATCACTATCAATACAAATAAAGCTTTCCAATCATCTTCTCAAACATCATAGAGTAAGATTGAACTCTTAACACAGGCCCATGAGAGTCGTATAAAGCATATAATGTTCTTCATGTACATATGCACTTAACTTTCATTTTCTTACTTGCAATTAATTTCCATGTAAACTAACCATACTAACATGTCTATAAGGTCCTATATGAGTGATCTGGGCTTTAACATGAGAGTTCCCACGTGAGAATAACCTTATACCATTAACACATGCATATGAGTGTTCATACTTGAATCTCTTCGAACCCACGGCTACAGGCCTCAAATTGCAAAACTAATACCACCATCGTGTTCAGGAGGTGATTTTAAGGGGATCTGGGTCACTTTCATTCATTGCTAACGCTTGTTTTTTGCAGGTTCATAAGTTGCCAAAAACTGCATTTTTTATCGTCCAAATAGGGGAGGTTAAAAACCCCCGCTATTTGAATCAAAAAACTACACTTCTGGAGGTTGAAGACGACCACGCGTCCAAGCGTGGTTCGTCAGCTCCAGCTTTGACCCTTTGACTGCATGCGTGGCCCTTTCCATGTTTCTCATTCGCTGGTCAACCAGCGTGGGCCCTAGTCAGAGAATTTGAATTCTCCTTGAATTCAGTGTGTGCTCCCTACCATCATATCATGCGCCATGAGATCTGAACCCTTGGATCAATTCAATCTCCAATCCAACGCCTCACACACGCAGCTACACCATGCTCCCTCAGTCAACTTCCACACTGAATAAGTATCCTTTTTTATTTTCTATTTTTATTTTAATTTCTTTGATAAATTAATTAAAAATAGTTTAAAAATTCAAAAAATTCCCCAAAAAAATATTTTAAACTTCTAAAATAATATATTATTTTATGAAACAAAAATATTTTATTTTTCTTCAAAATTTCAATATTTTTCATAATTAATTAGTATGTATTTGTATATTTGCTTATTAATTATTTTAATTAGTCAAAAAATCATAAAAAAAAAAATTTGTTCTTTGTGTTAAATATTGTTTATATATCATAAACTAATTTTGTACATATTTAGGATAATTTTCTCTTTAAGTTTTAATTATTTGTGTAATTATTTAAATAATTATGTTTTAATTAACTTAAAAAATCCAAAAACAATTTCAAAAATTCCAAAAAAATTAGTTTTGTTCTAAAATCAATTAACAAACATTTTGTACATATTCTTAAACTTATTTGCTAGGTTTAATCATATTTCCGTCTTTTCTTTATTTTAAATTAATTAATAATGCATTAATTATATTTAAAATAAATCACAAAAATACAAAAATATGCCTTTTATTTCTTGCAATTTAAAATTCCTAGATAAATGTATAGGATGTCAAATTCATGTAAATAGGCTAGTTTACATTTCCCGCACAATCGATGTAATAGCGTAGATTTACTTTCTGCACTTTACATTTCCGCATTTTAATTTCCAGCACCCATATAAACTGCGTGTATGTCAAAGATAAAACTGAACCGTCAGATCACTAACTTCAAAGATAAATATCTGAATTCAATCACAATCACATTTGCACCTCCTAGGGTAACCCCTTTTCACTCTTTTCAAAATCAAAGTTACATTTCTACTGTTTCGAGTACAAAATCGAACCTTTTGTTTATATCCGACGAATGGATAGATTTTTAAAGGGAACAAGGATAAAGACCTCCTAACTCAGGGTAGACCTCCTAGTTTGCTTGCTCAAAATCAAAACAAACAAAATTCTCATACACTGTTGTTTTTTTAAAAACGAATTTTCCAAAAGACAATATTTTGTAT